>NC_081418.1:70373487-70673487 GCF_949786415.1 Peromyscus eremicus
GTTAAAATTAAAATGCATACAGGAAACAAATTGGGGAACCCAGATCTTACTAGTAAATGTTTTTTTGTTGTTTGGCTAGAGTGAAAACAGATCTGAAGGCTGGAAAACGAACTGGGGGTCTGTCCACCTCTGAATTCTGCCTTTAAAATTCCCTTTTCAGAGTTAGGTTGCAGATTCGCCTTACTTAGCTTTGAGGGGAAAAATCTCCATACCAAAGAAGAGCCAGTGAAAAGCCAATCAACAGATCATTGAAAGCGTATTGAATGTCTCCTCCGTGTAAGGGATTCATAGAAAGTGTTTTCTCCCCAGAAGTTTCCAAAATTTGTCTGAGAAATAAGGTAGGTATGTGGGAAATGGTAGAAACAGGACATCTCCATCGATCTTGGTAATGGTATGACACCCTTTGATAACGTGCCTTTGAGCACCTGGTTGAAATGTCTCTTCAGGTGTAGACAAAAGTCATACTCAGGGAACAAAGAAAAGCAAAAGTTCTAGAATATGATTCCTAAGTCACTGAAGATAATAGTGATTTGATTTAGAAACATGCCTCTTTGTCTCCCTGCACTCCATGTATAAGACAGCTGAGCCAGCTACTTGAAAAAAAATCCCTCTCTGTTAGAAAAGCCAGGGGCAAAGGCTTGGGGACAACAGGCAGGTGTATACTAGATACATATTGAGAGGACCACTCTCATCCCCCAACCCTGACTCACCAGTCTTTAAAATGTCCTTTGACATTGCAACTCCATGTAACAGCAGAGGTGGGATGCCCACAATGAACCAGGACATCCTTGGAAGCATAAATGTCCACGAGTGTGAGATGAACAGGAGGCCCCCTGTCTGTACTCACTGACTTATGCCTTATGACTTATGTGTGCTCCCCCAGAGAGCCAGGAGGGGATGGTCTGCAATTTCTCCTTAGGAGAGAAAAGCATATGTAAAGCACACAGCTCTGCTGGGTTTATGCAGGGAATACTTGAAGGTGGATAAAAGAAACTGAGGTCTTCAATGTACAGTAAAGTCACGAGAAGGGTACAGCTAGTGAATGAAGGCGAAAACAGCCCTCCGTGTTCCACGTTCATAGATTCAACCAAACGTGGGCTGAAAATAGGTGTGTAGGCAGTAGTGTGCATCTGTAATATACATGTACAGACCCATTTCCTATATATAGTAAGTCTCTAAACAACTGTTTACACCATCTTTGCATTGCATTAAACTAGAGGTGATTTAAAATATTCAAGTGAACGTTCTAGCTCATCTACAATACTACCCACACTTTACACAAACGACCGGAGCATCCACAGATTTGGGTACCTAGGGGATTCCTGGGGTCAGTCCTCCAACAGATACCGAAGATCAACTAACCACATCATATGAGCCAGGGGACAGGCTTGCTTTGGCTAAGCTGACAGGGCCAGCAAGGAAAAGCATGGAGCTCCCATCCCACTCCGTTTTCTCTCCCTCAGTGAAGAAAGGCTATGTTCCAGGGTACACTGCACATTCATAGCTCAAGAGGAGGATGGACTGGACCTCTGTGCTTCCATCTTTTTACAGTACAAATATGAGAACAGCTTTCCAGATAATGAGTAACTATTGTAGTGTAGGCGTCAGACGGGTTGGAATCTGTTAAAGGACACAGGTACCCAGCATGTGACAACTTTATGTGGAGCTGGAGCTAGGCCACCTACTCCCAAGGGAAATTGAGTTAGCCAATTCCAAGGCATCACATGACCAGTCTGCCTGAGCTTTGGGAGTCATTCACCCATCAGCCCAGCTTGCCTGTCTGCTCAGCCACTATAACCCTGGACATTTTTCATGGGGTTTGCAGCATTTCTTGACACTGTGAAAGGAAACATTAATTGCATATGCAAGGATTTTTTTTCATGAGATGTCATAACCAATTGTGGTGGTTTTATGACTGGCCATGTTAGGTTTAAACATAGATTCATCAGGCTACTGTGAATATGAGAACTGCCTGGATCTGGTGGATATTTTGTGTGAATATTTTATTTAGGATGTGATCTCATAGACATGTGCACAGATCAAGCTCATAGCTGAGTTATATTTGTTGTTATAGGGACACTTCAGATGGTGTGTCCTTAATTGTTCAGTTCTGAATGATATGGTGGCTTCATCTTGCAGCAGTGCCCCTAAGAACACCTCCGGAGCCTGACTAAGCAGAGGTGTATCTGGTCAATGCTTGGACAAAGACCAGGAGCAAGTATGTTGGTAAACAGGGTTTAGTGAATGGTGGTGAGGTCTTCTAGTAATGCTGTTACCACAGCAATAGATTCATTATGAATGGAGAACTTACCCCCCAGGTCTCCCACCCTCTCATTCTCCACTGTAGTGATTTGGCAAGAAGACTCTTGTCAGAAGCTGACCCCTCAGCCTTGGGCTCCTCAGCTCTGCAGCAGGGAGTCAACAAACATTGTACAAATTGACAACATGACCGTTCCATTGTATGGTTGAGGGCAAGTTTTAATTGTGGGTATGAGAGAGAACAGCCAGACGCATCTGGAAGAGTCCAGAGCAGAGGAAGTAGTAGACTGAACATGGCCAACAGACTGGACCTGGCCAGGAGAGAAGCAGGAGCAGAAAGAGAGAGAGAAAAAACAAAGAGAGGACAGCACAGGAGAGCCAGGGGAGCTGAGATAGAGAGAGGAAGAGAGGGAGACTGAGAAGACGAAGAGAGTTTGGGTAAAAGACAGAGCACAGCCAAAATGGCCGTGGGTGGGGAGGATTTGCGGGGAGGTGGGGAGCCCATGAGCTGAAGATGTTTACATAGTGGAGGAGATGAGAAGAGCCGGGATGCCAGCATGGATTCTAAACTGTGTGACAGGTGCTTGGGATACTGAGGGAGCCTGGAGGCCAGCATCACTTTGGTATGCTTAATAGCCACCACAGATAGTCTTTTTTCCTTTCTGCGAGTGATAAGGGAAACGGCTTCTTTTGGTAGAGGGCTTCACAAGTTTCTGAGGAACACCAGCTTTGTCTAAACACCAGAATTTTGGGAAATGGAATTCTCTTTGGACCTGACACATATTGATCATAATTAACCCAGCCACAGGTATTCTGTTATAGGAGCAAAAAAAGAGGGGGCACTAAGACAGTCAATGTTGGATTTTAGTAATTTCCAAAGGTCTGAAAGGCTGGAAGCCTAGAAGCAGAGATAGCTCAGGGGCCTCAGAGTCCCTCATGGTGGCCCTTTCCAAGAATGTCCATCCCATTTGTACTTTAGTCTGACAAGTCTCAGATGAAATCCACCCCATGGGCAAGCACTCAGAAACTCTGGCTATTCACCCCATGGGCAAGCACTCAGATACTGTGGCCAGGGGCTGCGAACAAAAGAAGGTCCTAATTCTGCCAGATAGGTTCTTTTGCCATGTCTAGGGAGTCCGAATCTAGCCCTGTTCTTCTTTAAGTTTGAGAAGAATAGGAGACAGATTTATCCAGAGTCACTCCATGAGCTTTTTTTTTTTTAGCCTCAGAAGGTAGAAACAAGGCTGAGCAAACCATCTCTGTGATATTTCATTTTACGCACCAGTTTGACAGGGCTCAGGATGCCCAGGTAGCTGGAAGAACATACATCAGTGTACATGGCATGTCTCCTGGAGAAGTGAGCCCTTGAAGCTGCATATGGAGTAAAGAAGCTGAGCTCTGTCTCACTAATGCAGCTGGGCACCACCAGACCCATGAGGGGCCTGCAAAGAACAAAAAGATGATCTCCTCCTGGGCAGGAACAGTCATTCCCTGCCACTGGTGTCTTTTTTCCTGATTCTCAGCTCTTCAGATCAAGATGTGCAGTTTGTTGCCCTCATCTCAGGCCTTCACATCTAGAGCGGAACTATACCCCTGCTTCGCTGGCTTTGGAGAGATTTGGGAGGCTGCTCACCTCCATGGTCTGGCAGGCCAATTCCTCACAAGGAATTTCTTTACATATTCTTCCCTATCAGTGACATCTACATCCATGGGCTCAACTGTGAATCAAACATATTCAGAAAAAGATATGCCTGTACTGAACATTTTCTTGTCATGATTCCTAAACAGCATCCCTCCTTCAGGAATCAGGTTGAACTGCATGTTTTCACATGCAAGCTGGTCTGCGTGTTCCCACATGCAAGCTGCACGCTCAGAACACAGTCTGGCCTCAGTTCAGACTAGTCATCTGACTCTCCCTTCCCATCTGAGGTACCCATGTTCCTTGAGACCATACGCTCAGGGATCGTTTTTATAGTTCATCTCTTGTTTCCTGAACCTCAGTCTGCGTCCAACCAATCAGATGGAAGTCTTTGACGTATTGGATGACTGTAAAACAGTTACAACAGCTGTTGTCCTTCCAGAACTTGCTAACAATGGTTAAGTATTGCTCTCTTGGAGCATTATGCCAGAAGTACATCACAAACATATTTTTTCCTTAAAAAGCAAAATTACATAGAACTTTTTATAGCTGAGCAATTGGTGACTCAATTTATTTTTATCTATGTATATGTTTGTGTGGCAATGCAATATTCTAAAGAATATTTAAGAGACTGGAACTTTTGCTGGACCTCAGCCGGAGTTAATAATACACCTTGAGGTCACTGACTTAAGACTGCCATCCTACTGTGTACTCAGGCAGTTTGTTTAACCTGCCTTTAAGAGAACAGTGTAACAGTCAACCTTACTTGCCTTGGATTTCCCATGTAATCAGCCTTTACAACCTAAGCTAACACGTAGTTGTAATCTTAAATTATGTACTCTTCCGTGCCGTGACACAGACAATACATCTGTATATTTGCTGAAAGCAGCAAATACAGAAGTCAAAAGCCATTTTCTAAAATCTACTATAAAGGCTGAAGCAACCAGTAATGGATGTTGGTTGATACACAATACTATTTGCTGTCAGGGTCAGTTGGGATCAGTTAAATCCAGGAACTTCATCCCTTGCACACTCTGTTAAAGATTTCTGTCAAGGATCCTATTCCTTCCCACCATGTGATGTTTCCATGCTGTTCCATAAAGACAGAGTGAAGCCCTTTGTTAGGGACACACACGCATACAATCAACAGACCCAGAGACACACGCAGACAGTCACAGCACTCATAGACAGGCACCACAGATAGGCACAGAGACACACACAGCCATACAACAGACAGACACACAAAGGGACAGAGAGATACTGATGCAGGCAGATGCAGATTTCTGCAAGAGAGGACAGAAGACATGGGGAGTGTGAAGGAGAGAATTCAAATCAGGACTCGCTCTTGGTTGAACGACTCCGAGAGGAAGTGTTTTTATGTCTCTCCTTAATGCAACACTGAAGCATTATTGGTGACTCAGTCACTAATGCATTATAATCTGCAAATGTGTGCATGCTGTGTGTGTGCATACAGGTTTCCGTGGAGCCCAGCAGAGGGCTTCAGATCGCCTGGGGCTGGAGTTAACAGGGAGTTGTGAGCCATCATACGGGTGCTAGGAACAGAACGTGGGTCCTCTGTAAGAGCGGCACACACTCTTAGCTGCCAAGCATCTCTCCAACCTCTAGCTGAGCAACTGAAATAATGATATTTTGCTTCTTTAAAACATTTTAAGACGGATTCTGGGAAGTCCTTTATTTGGGGAAATTTAATAAAGTGAACAAGAGTAGATATCACCCTACAACTATGTTTATTTAATTCCTTCCCTCTCTCTCCCTCCTTCCTCCCTCCCCTTCCATCTCTCTCTCTCTCTCTCTCTCTCTCTCTCTCTCTCTCTCTCTCTCTCTCTCTCTCTCTCTCTCTCTCTCTCTCTCTGGTATGTTTGTGGGTATGTGTACATGGGGAGGCCAGAAGTCAATACCAATGTCTTCCTCATTTGCTTTCCACTTGCTTTTTGACGCAGGATCTCTCACCAGTTGATTCACTTAGGCTTTTTTTGCCAGCAAACCCCAGGAGTCCTTCTCCTCTCCAGCGCTGGGATTCCAGGCTGTGTCTGACTTGTGCTTGAGTGCTGGGCTTAGGTACTCAGGCTTGCACAGCTGAGCCATCTCCTCAGCTTCCTCAACTGCACACTTTGTCATACCATCAGGATTTGTTAATATTCCTAGGTTAACTGAACTTTAAAATGCATGCAATATGATCTTGATATTACAGTCTTGGACACACATGAGCAGACAAAAAACTACAAAGAAATACATCAAAATACCTAGAGAAATTTTCTGTTGCTTATTCTCTACTTTTACTATGACACATTAAAAATAATAATGATGAAATTGAAAACGGGGACAGATGTACTGGGGCTTCTTATTTCCAATTCTACTTTAAAGTGAGGCATGGGTTATTCAAAATATACTATTACACAGCTCAAGTATTCCCGGTTCAAAGAAATAAAGACAAAGACATCATACAGTTGTAAGATAGGGTGACTCCTAAACCAAGAAACCTCCCCTCCCCTCAGAAGACTGCCTGCTCCTCTGATGAAGAAACCCAAACCAAGCTAAACTTTCCATTTCAGAATAGCTCCAGGTGCCTATCCAATGCCCCAGGATTGGAAAAATCCCTACTCCAACCCCTACTCTTATCTGCTATAAAACCCGGCTTCCTCGTTCCCACCAGAACAACCTTCAGGCCCTTGGGAAGGCACCTTGTGTCTGATAGCAATAGAATGTGATCTGTTTCTGTGGAGGTCAAGTTCAGTTCCCTTCATTTTCACATCACCTCCACCTATCCCCATCTTACAACAGTGAGAGCGGAGGGCTGGATTTTCGTCTCCCTATTTTTCTGTGTTTTTGAGTGAGCATTACATGTAATTACTAAAAAACGAACGTTATCGTAACAACAATCAATACACATAATTTATACGTGTCCATGACTACTAAATGGAGAAGAACAATGACTGGAAAGAGGCACCACAGGTTGGAATAGTCTTCGCATGCTTTAATTTCTGCCTTCTGGCTTTTCGTAGTCTCTATAAACAGCAGCACACGCATTAATGTGTAATGTAAAGAAAACACTCCATTTTCTTAAATAAATGGCAATTGATTACTGAAAAACAGTAGATGTTAGAAAAGAAAACAAAAATCTGATGGTAAACACAATTACCCTTGAGAAACGAGATTATTCCATCACCCAGGGAAAGGAGGCTTTCCTTGAGCTTGAAGGTGCACCTGGGGAAAGAAGAGGGGGCAGGGCATCCTGGGCGAGGAAATGGCTGCTCACAGAGTGCGTGTGGGTGGCTTTTTGAGTAGAGCTCAGAACCATGACAGCGTGAAGGACAGTAAGTGTGAACTGGGCTAAACTCGCCTGGAATGGACTGTGCACCTTCGGTGATGCACCTTGACTTTATTCTGCAAGGAAACACTGTCAGTTTATGGCATCAGTGCCCAAAGCAGCTTCAGGTTTACAGTTGTGTGCGTAGCTACTGTCTCCAACCGCTGGCCCAGCTCAGCTGAAGACTCAGAGCTGCTCCCTAGAGTCAGTTCCCTCTTCTCGGAAACCATCCCGCATTCTTCTTCCTACCCACCTCCATCCAAAAACTGTTCTCCCCTTAATGGTATTGCTGACAGGAAATTAGATGGTCCTCAAATTCATACTAAAAGAGAAATTGCAAGTAATTTAACATTTACTTTTGAAGAATATCCACATTTTTTAAAGGTGCGTGTGAATCTATTATAATTCGCATGATTTAGAAAAAGAGGTCGTTTTTATTGTTGTTGGTTTTTGTCTTGTTTGTTTGTTTGTTTTGTTGTTGTTTTGTGTTGTCTTTGCAATTTTCCTACCTCCAATTTAATAAAGCCGCCAGTCTCGGCCCCCAGAGCAAACACCATTGGGAAGGCTGTCAGCCCTGTTGGATCTTTGCAGATTCAAGAATGAGAGCAATAGAGTAATATTCATTGACTCCCAAGTCCAGGCAATGCCAGAGAGAGCAGCTCTTGGCACATGACACTCTCCTCTGGTTACACAGCTGTTCAAGGCTGGCGAGAGCTGGCTTGACAAAATCCCAGGGTCTCTGAAAGAATCAGGAGTTGCTTTGACCCCTACAGCCAGGGCACATGCCTTCCTGCTTACCCTCCCACCCACCTGTTCAGAGTGTACTGATCCTGACCCCCCCACACACACACATTGCAGGGACAGGGGAGCAAGAACAGGGGATATGCATGGGACAGTGCTGTAGGAGCTAGAGGGTGGTGACATGCGGAACAGATGCCGGGACAGGTTATTATTAGTGTCCGAGTAAACAGGAGGACCATGTTCCCAGGATGACATCAGCTGTCTCTGCATGGGGCGAGTTCCAGGCATGACCATGGCCACTCTTGCCGGTTTGCTCAAATCTCAGAACCTGGGAAAAGGCTTTCCTTGTTTCTAACGTCTCCAGCTTTAGTTTCTCTTCTCCAGCCAGACAGAAAACAACTATAATAATTGGTAATAATACATTGACAACTGCAGGAACACATGACTCCAGAACATTTCTAACTTGGTTCTTTCTTACAACCAGCCACTGGTGGAAGAATGACTGTACAGATGAGAACCCTGAAGTGTCCCGGCCAGTGGGGTGTCAATGGGGGCGACCCACCTGCGGGAGAGAATGAGAGGGACGGGGGAGACACGAAAGGACGACAGCAAGACAGTGTTCTGATCAAGCTGCAAATTTTATTCTCCTCAGCAAGGCTTATATACGGAGGGGGAGGGGGCAGGAAAGAGGGAAGGGGTGCACGACGTGCCGTATGTGCAGGTGAAGAACTACGTGCAAGTCGTGAGGCTGCTGGGTGGTAAGGTCACTGGTCAGGGCCAATTGTCCTGTTGCTATGCTACCTGACCTGCCTGACCTGTTCTTTATCTTTGGGGGCATCTGGTTTAAGGCAGGGGCTTGTTCTCTGGCCTAGCTAGTACTTTTCCATGGTCCATGTTTGGTCCCTGACACTGAAGCCCAAAGAATTCATTATCCTTATAGAAGAGCCACCAGCTGAGAGCCAGACTTGGGATTTGAACCTATAGCTATTCCTAATTGCTCTGGCGCCCCAGACCTTCATCGCTTAGTCTCATTCGACTTTGCTTTCACGGAGTGTGGAAGGAACTCGTACTGCCTTGAGTCACACAGAACAGAGTCCACACTCCCCAGTCTGAGAGTAAGGGACTAAGCTGTTCAATATCCCCAAACCTGGCACATGTAATCAACAAATACCCTTACATATTTGGATCTTTGTCCCTAGCCCCCTCTCCTCCAGCTACGGGGAAACCCCACCCACCTTCCCCATCCTATCTCTTGAGAGTGTGGGACCAAGCTTTGAGTAGGAAAACGTGTGCATCAGACCCCCAATTCCTATCCATTTGCCTACCATGCCATTTTGTTTCTGACTTCTCATGGCTCCCTGTATTTAGAAACCCTTTTACTGGCTCCACAGGCGTGTTTTGATATCTATTCTTCTAGGAGCTCAATTGGCAAAATACAAAGATCTATTTTAATATAAAACATCAGAATCCTTTAATAGCATAATGCCTTTAAGATTCCCTGAGCAAACAGATCAATAAAATCTTCCATTTGGCTGAACCACTTTATCCTTACAAAACCAACCTTATTACCCTGACAGCATCTGGCCAATTGTTCTGGCCTCTGCCATGTCTCACAGGAACCCACAGCACCTGCCTCTCCCTCTTGCTTGGTTTGGTGATCCCTTGCCTTACTTAAGCATAAGGTCGTCTGGGAATTCTCATTCAGGCAATCTGGTAGGGCCTGAAGTTCTGCCTTCCTACCAGGCTCTCAGATGCTCAGGCCAAACTCTGAGCAAACGTAACATAATGCTGACTTGTCACGGAGATGCCAGCTCTGTGTCCTCTCCGCCAGGTGGTGCACCATCACGGGCTGGCCCCAGAAGATCCTTCTTGGATCACCCCGGCACACTATGCAAACCCTCTCGTTTGTAAAATCTCTGCAATCCCACCTGCTACTTCCTGTTTGCTCATCCTGTGGTGTCCCTATCCGCCATCCTCCAAGCCTGCCCTTAGCTGGGGTTTCTCTTTCTCGGGTTCCCATTGCCCATGTCCACTGTGGTCTGAAAATAAATTTAAAAATTCAGAAATAAACAAGTATGAGTTTCAAATTGTGCTTCCTTCCAAACAGCGTGATGAAATCTCCACCACGCCACTGGAGCAGAGTATCACCCCACTGTCCAGTGTATCCTCCGCATGTGCCTCTTGTTGTTACTTACTGGCCAGTCATCCAATGGAGTGCTAGAGTATTGCTGTCAGGTTGTCCGCTCAAATAATGCTTATTTGACTTTATAATATAACCCATGGTGTATAAGTAGTGATGCTAAAACTCAATCATGCCAAAAAGTTGAAAAGATGGAATTTTAGTAATGATAAATGCAAGTGTATATGTACATGAAATATGCAATAATATGTGTGTATGTATATATTTGAAAAATATTGTGAACATAGGGCTCAGTCATCTTCAGTTTGGGGAACTCATGGGGCCTGAGAACATGTCTGTCTCAGATAAGGATTTCCATATTCTCTCTGCTCTGACTGCCTCTGACCCATCAGAACTGCAGTTGAAAATCTTCACAGTTCCTGTCTGTGGAGCTCCACACCACACCAAATGCAGCATGTGTTTCTTGCTACCCAGACAACCCATCATTACAAAAACATCTTCACACATCTAACCAATCTCAAGGCTGCTCACTGCTGTGGGATGCATGTACCAGAGAGGAAACGTGGGAAGAAAACCACACACAAAAAAAAAAGCCTTCAAAGAACATCAGGTACTTCGTGTCTTAGTCACAAGGGGCCTTGATTATTTATTATGAGCGTCATTATTCTCCCCTGTAATCACGAGGGAGGAGAAAACATTATCGACGTTGAGGGAGGTTGGTTCCAGGGGCTCAAAAACAGTAGGAGCAGGCCTGTCATTCTGGAGAAGACTGAGGAGCCTGGGGCTGTCGATGTTCCCTCCGCACTTAGCCCACCACCACCACCTGCCCACGCCTAGCCGCTGGCAGGGCCACCTCAGGGCTCCTCTTTCATCATCACCCAGCACTATGACTCTGGAATATTTTTGATGGGTTCTTTGTTCGTGGAATTTTTTGATTATTCAGATCAGAGGGAACG
Source organism: Peromyscus eremicus (assembly GCF_949786415.1). Taxonomy (NCBI): domain Eukaryota; kingdom Metazoa; phylum Chordata; class Mammalia; order Rodentia; family Cricetidae; genus Peromyscus; species Peromyscus eremicus. Next base: position 70,384,551 of record NC_081418.1, read on the forward strand.
TAGGGCCTCTGTGGGCGTCTCCTGAAAATCTGAGGGGGATCTCAGGGTGTCCAAGTGCATGAAAAGGAGACTGTAGGTTAAAAGTGCTTCGCCAACCTAGGCAAAGCATGGAAGAATGATTTCCAAGAAGCTGTCTAGAAATGAGAAGCAGAATGTTTTAGGGCCATGGCTCTCAACCTGTGGGTCACGACCCCGTGTAGTCAAAGGTATCTTGCACATCAGATATTTATGTTATGATTCATAACAGTAGCAAAATTATAGTCATGAAGTAACAATGAAAATAATATTTTGGTTGAGGGTCACCACATCCCGAGGAACTGTATCAAAGGGCTACAGCATTAAGAAGGTTGAGAACTGCTGGTTTGGGGCCAAGGGTAGCACCGTGAACTCTGTGGTGAGGACATGCATTTGGGTACCTTGCTTAACCTGTAGGCAGTGACACTCGCCATGAGTTGGCAGCAAACTTGAATACAGCTCCTCATGTTGAGAACCGCAGCCCCAAACCGTCCTGCCGAGGTGTAGACAGAGTGTGCACAGCAGCAGAGCACGCCAGGATGCTCCAGGATGAGGCAGAGACTTCCCAAAGTTCGTGCTTCTCCTCAGCACAAGAGCCGTAACCAGGTAGGAGTCTTTTCCCCCCTGGTTTTTCCAACGGTTGCAGCCTAGCTGGGAACTGGTCACCCGCCCCACTTCACAGGACTTTGTCGGCCTGCTGCAGAGCAACCCACCTTTTTGATACCCAGGAACATAGGCCTCTGTTGACCTGGGATGTGGGCCAAGGAGATGGAGATGCCTTCTCCTAAGCAAAGGGATAAAGTCCTTGGTGAGAAGACAATCTAGGACAGTTGTGTTTCTACCTCGAAGCACTTTTAAAACTATGTCGAACTGGAAGGCCAAGGCTTTAAAGAGCCTAAGGACTGGCTGTTTACCTCCATTTCCCTCTGCGTCTGGTGCTTCTGTGAACATGAACTGACCCCAGACTGTGAGTGGAAAAGCAGGAAGGATGCCACCTCTGCATTAGCACACGCCTGGCTACCAGCTGAGAGAGCCTGAGACATTGCCAAAAGGAGAGAAACAGCAGATAGCCTCCCTGTGGAGCGCGACTTGAAAACACTACTATAAATCTTTGAGTTAGACAATTGCCTAATATTTTAAAACATTTGACAGATTTTACTAGAGATGTTGTGATGAGTCACAAAATAATCTACTTGGGACATATCCTAGACTTACATGGGAAAACAAAACACGTAAGCTTCTAGAGGAAGAGGAGGGGCTATCTCCTGTCTGTCTTAGTCAATGCCTATTGCTGTAACAAAGCGCCACAGGCTGAGTGGGTTATGAAGAACTGAAGTTGTCTGAGCACAGTAATAGAGATGGGAGATCGAAGATCATGATGCCAGCACACTCAGTATCTCATGAGAGAGGACTCTGGCTGGGAAAGTGCTGCCCACTGCTGCTTCTGGAGGGGACAATCCTGTTATTAGAAATTAGGCTTGGAGCAGACGGTAATTAGGACATGGCAGTGCAGCCCTCAATAATTGGATCGGTATCTCTATTAGACATGAATAAAATGTCTTGTCTCTTTAGCATGGTAAGAGACACCCTGAAGATGGCCCTCTCCAAATCAGGGGAAAAAATGGTGAATCTTCCGGCACCTTGATCTCAGACTTCTCTCTTCTACAGTTGCAAGAAATAGATGTTTATTGTTTAAACCACATATTCTATGATTTTTATTACAGCAGCCCAAAGTAAGACAGTAGGGTATTTTTATTTATTTATTTTTATGTATATGGGCATTTTGCCTGCGTGTATGTCCGTTTTACCTGCATATATGTTTGTGCACTACATGCATGCAGTCCCTGTGGAGGCCAGTAGAGTGTGTCAGATCTCCTGAGAGAGCTGTCCCATGTGAGTGCTGGGAATTGAAGCTGAGTCCTCTGGAAAAGCAGCCAGTACTCTTAACCAATGAAATATCTATCCAGCCCAAGTGTAAACAGAGGCTTTTCTCTGTCCTGTCCCATCCCACAGCCAGAGGTGTATATTAATTATAAATGTTTGGCTGATGGCTCAGGCTTATTACTAACTAGCTCTTACATTTAAATTAACTCATTTCTATTAAGCTATACATCACCATGTGGCCCATGGCTTACTAGTCCTTTGGCATCTTGCTCCTTGGACTGCTGGCTTGCATCTCCCCGATTCCCACCCCTTCTTCATCTCTGTCCTCAGTTTGATTGTACCACCTAACCTTATCTTGCCTCATCATTGGCCAAAGAGCTGTATTATCAAACAGTGAGAGCAACATATATTTACAACATACAGAAGGACCTTCCCATAGCATTTCCCCCTCTTTGTCTAATCAAAAAGGAAGGTTTAAAATTACATATAACAAAACAGTTATCAAGCAATAATTACAGTTACAATATCTAGTCTATTTGTGTTTGACAAAATCAGAGAAAACATTCAATTATCTATCTTACCTTGGTGAGTCTAAAGTTTTATATCTAATTTACCCATTATCATAACTAAGGAAAACTTGTAACTATCTAGTCTTCAACTCCATCAAAGACTCCAGAAGGATATAATGTTACCTAATGACAGGGACATCAGGCTGCCTGGACAGTCACCCAAAGTGTCTCTGTAACATTGGGGCATCCATCTTTGGCCTACAGGCCTAGTATATCTGACAGACCTTTTTCAGAAACAGGAAATTTTGAAGGACTGTCCTATCTTGTCTTGGCAAAGTTTAGCAGTTGCCTTTTTTGCATCCTACTGGTGCAGTTTGAACAGTAAATGTCAGCAATTGAGGCTTTGTTCACATGGCTAGTTTTTGCCATAAAGAAAACAAACTCCATATGGAGTTTCTTTGATGCCCATCATCGTCTTTGAAGTAATTGGTGATGCCAGGAACAGATGTGTCTTTCTGTCGAGAAAAGTCTAAATTATTAAAATGTTTTAAATGCTGTATTCTATATGTCTTTGACGTGTTTGAAGATTACCTATCTATTGAAATATATCTTTGTATACCTAGAAAACCTAGCTAAAATGACTATAAATGTGACTATTATAAATGACTATTAATCTGTATTTCTTAATTATATATTACATTTTTAATTGAGCTGTATAAACATAGTACCTCAAACAAGAATAGAAGTATACATAAATCATAACAAAATTAACTGTAAATTTGTATCAATAAATTAAAATCCATACCAATGTAAAATATTTTGAAGTTAACAGTTGTTTTTTGGATAGTACACTCAACAATCTAACCTTTTTTCCTATCATTTTTATATCATATCCTCCTTTCTTCTTTAGAAAGAGATTGACTATGACCAATAACAATTTATAACCAATCCCCTAAACAAAGACAAACATCCATTATCTATTGTTTGGGAATGTGAGTGTAGTTCTCTAGACTACTTACTGTTGATCGGCAGCGCTAGAAATCTTTTGGGGATCCAAAAATTTAGTATAATTCTTAAGTCTTGGCTGTAGTATTTTGTGAGGGTGGATCATCTTAGTCCATGCCCAAGAGTTTCGGGTTTTTTGTTTGTTTGTTTTTATTAACTGAACCAGTTTGGCAGCTGGATTTCGAGGCTCTCTTAAACTCCCATTCAAGATCACCCTTAGCTATTGGACAGTGCACTTGGAGACTCCAGCTTGGCTTCGCATGCCCTTCTGTCCTTGTTACACATTTCTCTTGCCCTTAAGTTTAGTTGTTTGGGTCCAGGTCCCCCTATCTAGCTCAACAACCTTTCCTCCAATTTCTGAACATGTTTTATTACTTTGGGGGTGTAAACAAAGAAATAACAATCTGGGTAATGGAGTTGTTTCCTATTGCTGCAAAATGCATGCTTGCACAATACTTTCTCATGTTGATTTGGATTTTTGTCAAGAGAGACTCTAGATCTACAGTCTGTTACTGTAATTATGCATGCCCCAGATTATCATCTTATTAGTAAATTATCCTTCATCTTTCCTCACACACATTGTTTCCTTATTTTATTCTGCTCCTCATGCTGGCCTCTCCTCCCACTCCTGACAGCCACCTCCTTGCCTTTACAACCTACCAGTGCTCACAGTAAGCTGAACCTCTCACTCAGATAATGACATCATGAAGACAATTTGGGAATGTTGGACCACAGCCCCCTTTTCCAGCTTGTGGGCATTGTCTTAGACTTACTATTGCTCTGATGAAATACCATGATCAAAGCAATTTGGAAAGGAAAGGATTTATTTGCTTCTACACCACAGTTCATCATCAAAAGAAGTCAGGACATGAACTTAAACAGGGCAGGAACCTGGAGGCAGGAGCTGATGCAGAGGCCATGGAGGAGAGCTTCATACTGGCTTGTTCCTTATGGCTTGCTCAGCCTGCTTTCTTAAAGAGCCCAAGACCACCAGCCCAGGGATGGCACCACCCACAATGGGCTGGACCCTCCTCCCTTGATTGCTCATTAAGAAAATGTCCTACAAGCTTACCTACAGCCTCATCTTATAGAGATATGTTCTCAATTGAGACTTCCTCCTTTCTGATATCTCTAGCTTGTGTCTAGTAGATGTAAAACTAGCCAATACAGGCATGTTTCTATATGCCTGCACTTAGAGATGCAGTTTTATTAAGTAATGCTGCAAATACAAGCTAAACTATTTCCTTGGATTTAGTTCATGATTCATTAAAATTCTTGTCCGTTATTTTCCAATGTTTGATGTTTGAATCTGCTGTTTGATTGCTCAGAGCTTCCATTCAGTTCTAAGAAGAACAGACCACTTCCGGGGCATCTGTTGGTAACTTTTTGTGTCCCATTCACCATGTCAGTCTTCATCAATGTGTGGAACTTGCAGTACAAAGTAGAAATTTATTCTACTTTTGTTCTTAACAGAATTATCTGAATGGACTCCTTGCTTCTGGAAGACACCACTTGCCTATTGACGTTCCTTTCCCTCTGTGACCACTCCTCTGAGCACAGGACCCTGAATTTGTCCCTCAGTTTTACTTTCCAAGATTTCAGTTGTCCATTCCCTGAGCTCCCTCCCCTATTAATAGCAATCTGAAAAAAAATCACATGGAAAATTGCAAGAGTGATTGATTCATAGGCTTTAAGTTGTGCAGCTTTTGAGAGAGTGTGGTAAAATCTCTCTCCTTGCCCCATCCTGTAGAGTCATGAATCAGCCCTTGATCCAGCAATCCACCTGTGTTTACCTGCCTGTTACACACTAGTCCTAACCTCGGTTATTGGACTGACAGTTAATAGGTTATCTCAGTGTCTGTAAATAGAGTTTGGTACTACCTGCCATTGCTGGAATTTACCAGGGACCTTGGGATGTATCCTCCACCGATGAAGGAAGACAGCTCCCAGGTAGAGCATCTAGTGTGGCCATCAAACTCACTGTAGCCTGTGATGGGTTTAAAATCAGCCATGCAGCCTGGATCTGCCACTGAGATGTGCACGGACATCTGCTCAGCTCTATTTCAAGTAAAGTGGTTTCCTCTGATAGAAGAGACAAGCCAGCCACAGCACTTCACCTCTTTGCCTTACATCCTTCCTTCTTTCTTCCAGCCTGGAGCAAGCATGTGATAGCAAAGCTATAAGTTAAGTGACCTTGTGACTGAAAGGGAGCGACCAAATGCAGTGTTCTCGAGCTTAATGCTCCGAGTTGTTGATTCCTCATCCAAGAAGCATCTAACTCTGGATGTCTGGTGCCTTCTGCCCTGCCTCTAAGATGCTCCTGCTAACTGCTGCCAAAGGCTGTCTTAGCAGACACATCTCTTAGAACTAACGTATCCCGATCAGCTTCTGCACACGAAGGACAGTGCCACCTCCCGGGAGACAACCACTTGCTCCTCAAGCCACTCTTTGAAGGAGTTCTTAGCTTCCCACATTCCAGAGCACAATGCTGGGTTCAGTCAGATTAAGGAAAATGAACAGGTAGGATGAAACCAAGGCCTGTGGGATGCTAGCATCCAATGCAGCTCCCCCAGCAGGCTCTAGGGTAGGTCATGTAGAACTGTGCTCTAAATATTGAGCTTCTGGGTAGTTTGAAAATGGGAATGCAGGATCTTTCTTTTTTTTCATAAATGATTAAAAAACACTGTGAAAAAAAATTGAAGTTACAGATAATGGCCAGGGAATGAATGACCCCAGTGGTGTGGGAAGAGTTTATTCGCCCCACCCTGCCTGAGTCATGAACCATCCCCTGTTCCGGCATCGTCTTGAGCAGGAAGAATGGGGCAGAGTCCTGAGAGCAGCACTCCACAGAGGAGGAGTACGTGAACAGTTCAGAGATGGGAACAGACCTGTGAACTGGGCACAGCAGGGCAGGAGGTAGACATGGTGTTGGGGAGAATGGAAGGTGTGATTGTATGTGTACAGATGTGTCCAACCTTTTGATGAAGTCATCTCTAAGGTTCACACTCAGTATCTGTGTGCATCTGAGTTCCAAAAATATCACATGACAATCTCAGAAGGTTTTAAATAATTTCACAGTTTTGTTAATTACAAATTTTAATACGACATATTGTGATCATTTTTGTCTCCTCCCCCAATTCTTTCCAGATCTTAGGTGGCACTGATAGCTGTCCTCTCTCAAACTGACCCATGACCTGCCAGGGGCATATTGGGCATGCCAGGTGGGTCTTATAAAAGGCCTTGAAAAGAGGGTGGAAGGTACCGGAGGATTTTGTGCAGGGGTAACTACATCTCACTGACCTTTTGCAAAGATCACTTTGCAGCTGTGTGGGAAAGAGACAGACAGCACAGAAGCCGAGAGGGGAGGTGGGGAGAGCGGCCGGAGATCAGGCAGGAACAGCGTGGTGACCAGCGACGGGGAACACGGCCGAGTCGGAGGAAAAGTTGAAGGACCAGATCTGGACTCTGTGCAGATTAAAAAAGAAACAAAGACAAACCCTGCCATCGGGGGGAGGTCAGGAGATCAGGAGAATAGTAACACCCAGACAGAAAGAACATAGCCAGGGTTTCAGGGTTTGCATTTATGTACACCGAGTGGCAAGATTGAGATCGGGTGACCTTTCAGGACCTCCGGACACGGTTATATCCCACTGACTGGGATGCAGGGGAGTGAGTGTGTCTTTCAGGGAGGACTTGACCTAAGAGTTCCCTCTGGGAGGTATGATGCTTCAGCTGCCATTCTGTAAACGCTGACTGGACAGATCGATAATAAGACAGCAGACATGGTCTGCATTGGTATTTCACAGTCAGCCTTAGGAAATAAATAGGTGCTGTGACTGTCCTTGTCTCAGTAATCAGACACAGAAAAAGAAAGCTGGCCCAAGACCCCACAGCAGGTGGATGGCAAAAAGCCATCTAATCATGGCTTAAAATTCCAAGGCATTTGTTTCTCCCACAGAGGTCCACACAGCCAGAAACTCTGAGGGGTGAACTCCCAGACCCCTTCCTGAGACTTCTGCACAATCCACAGCCTGTTCCTCTGAGGTGGGGCTTCCTCAGGCTGGGCCACTAAGCCGCTTAGGCCCTCATTCCCTGGATAATTCTGACCACCTCCAAAGGAGAGAGCAAAAAGAGAGGGATTGGTCCTTCTCCTTCTCCTCCTCCTCCCCCTTCTCCTCCTCCTTCTTTTTCTTCTTCTTCTTATGAGCTAGTAAGATTTTTCACCCTCTAAGTTTATTAAATCTAAAAAGCTTTCAATTTTAGAACAATGATTCTTTCTCCCTTCAGTGGGACCTCATTATAAAGAAAAATATTCTCACATGCTCTTCTGCAAAGTGAAACTTCTCCTTTCTGAGGCTAGGGAAAAGCAGCTGCCAATAGGTGCCTTAAGGCTCCTGCCTGGGGTTATCTCACCTGCAATGTGCCAGAAAAGCTCTGTGAGGTTGACCCTGTGTGGAGGACAGCAGTGAATCCTGTGGTCATTACGCTGATTCCATCCTTCAAGGGCCTCTGAGCAGCAATAGTAAATAATAAAGATGTCAGAGCCAGAGCCCTATCTAGACCTTCCAAGGTAGAAGGATGATACCCAGGACAAACAGGAAGGTCCGGCTGTCTGTCTTATAGGGGATGGTGCCAGTGAAGTTCTGTGAATGTGTAGGCCAGTAGAAGGATTCCAGGACGCAATTTCAACCCAGACGGTGTGAGGCTCCTGGAGGGATGGTGAACAGACAACTGGAGAGCATCTGAATGCTCAGCCTCAAGGAACACCTTCTTTTCCAGGTCCTATGGAACATGATATGGATTTCCCTCCTCTCTCTTTTGGGGGTTCCTCTGGGGGGCAGTTTTTGTAATTTCCTCCCCCATGATTTAAATGAGGAAGTTGAGCCTGGCTTCTCCAGCAGAACCTGATTTTTGTCTTAGTTTTTCACCCCATCTTCTCTCTCACGCTGTACTAAAACTGCCATTATCTGAGAGCCCTGTCCTCTCTCTCACGCTGTACCAAAACTGCTGTTATCTAAGGGCGTTTTTTGCACTTTCAGCTTTAAATTTGCTCCAATTTTACAGGCAATTCCAATAATTTTTCAGTTTTCCTTTGAGCTGGAATCACCAGAGTGCTGATCACCAGCCATCCTAAAGATCTGGGACTGAAGGTCTTTCCTCATCCCCTGCTCTATGACCCTTCCAGAAAGAAACATATTGTGACTTCTGAGCTGACAACATCTTCTCCCAAAGAACTCCAGCCCCAAGCACTTGCCACTGTCCCTCAACCAAGCTGAGCTCCACACTGGAGGTGTCTCCCTGGAGTCACGGATTTCCCAGAGTCCCAAAGTGGTGGAGCCTACACAGCTTTCAATAATTGTAAGTCTATGCCCTCCCAAGTAAGGAGAAATATCTAATCCAGATGGGTGTCCCTCAGTTCCAGGCCCCGGTGAGTACTTCTGCTTTCACAAAAGGGAGACTGGGATGCTCTGTTATGTCTGTCAATCAGCTGCTACCTCCTCACCCAAGAGACTTCTCCTAGCACCAATCCAAGCCACCTCACACAGCGCCTGTGCCATCTACGTGGCAGCTCACACACTCCCTGTGAGTCGTCTCACTTCTTAATGGTGACATTACAGAGTCTAGTTAGCTTCATCACTGTGTCACAGGGGAGGGAGGCAGGGTGACATGGAAGGCCTGTAAATTTACTGCGACCAAACTGTAGGTGCTGACGGTAAATCTTACATGGGACTTTTTTTTTTTTTTAATGTAGAATAAGCAAGACAAGGTCTTTAGCTTTTCTTAAAATTCTAAACTGACAAAATTTAAAGCCTCTTTTGAAAGGATCAAGTTCTCACTGTGATGGTTCATCTCCTTTCTTAACAGGTAGAGTCCCCTTGTTACATATCTTTAAATTATTAAATTTATAAAAACTAAGAGGGGATATGGTGAGATTTACTCTACTCAGAGACCCAGACCCACCCAGTTTTCTGCATATGGAAGATGAGCTACCAATAATGAATGAATTGACTAATTTATGGGTAGCCTTTTAAAACATAATTGAGAGAAAACTGTACCTTACTTTTAAAATAAATAAATATTAGCATGTAGAAGGAAAATAATGTAGAAAAATATACACCAAATTTTTAATACCTTGCTCAATAAGATTCAAAAGAAAACACAAATGCAAAAACCAAAACCAATAAACAAATGAAAAACCAACCCACAGTACAGCATCCTTGTGCTGTGAATGGATCCCGAAACTTATTTTGAAGTTCTAAGTCTTCACTGTCTGAGGGTGACTAGGGCAAAGTTACTCACCCAACCCTTTGTAGCTCACTTTTTCTTCATTGGACAAAACAGATAGTTATTATAATGTATGCTTTGTAATAATATCAGAGATGCTGTGAATGTGTCTAGGGGGTCAGGGTCTTGGAAACGTACTTTCTCATCTGGATATTTGACGACAATCAACCCAGAGTGTTTTGCCTCTAAGAAAGAAGGCAAGGTGTAAATATCTAAGTTGTCAAGGATCAGCTATTATGGGGCTAACCTTTGACTAATGGGATGTTAGCAAGAAGGTAAACATTAAATGGATAGGAGGAGACTACTCATAAATATTCAGAATAGCAGGAAAAATTTCTCTCCTGACAGAAAGACTGCCTGGAAACAAGCATAATATTAAGAAACAAGAAAGGATCCGCAGCTGAGACCCAGGATTCCAGACTGATACATACAAGGAGGAGAGCCAAGGTTAGCTCATGAGCAGAGGATGAGGATGCTGAACAGTCACGAACTTCTCAACAACACTGGGGTGGGGTGAAAGCCCAGAATAGCTCCAACAAGGAATGGGACTTTCATCCAAGAGTTGCATGTCTGGAGAAATCCATCACCTCACCCAATGTAGGTGAAGTTCAGCTGAGAGAGAATGTGCTGAGGAGGCAGCCAAGGAAGAAGAGAGAACACAGGGATGGAGGAGCCATGCAGAGGATGAGAGGAGATCCCCAGGAAGGCAGCTTCACCCTACCTTTGAGTCAAGAAGACCAAGTGCATAGACTGTTGCAATCAGATTTGAGAAACTACAGGAGGATAAAATAATTTAGCAGTAGAGCCAAAGCAAATTAAGCAAATATACAAAACAGAAACCACAGAAGCCCAGTCCTCCTCATCATGGTGAGAAACAGATGATAATTTAATTAACCAAGAAACCAAAATGTATGCATATTTTTAAAATATGAAAAATGCGAACACAGATAAAAGATGAAAAATTAAGAGTTGAGAGTAGCTGTCTCTGCAAAAGAGGAACTATATGCAGTATCTGGTATTTTTTGTTATGTTTTAAGAAATACGTTTTTCACAGTGTAAACAACCATGTGATTGCTCCTGTCTTAGTTTATCTAAGTGTGTGTGTGTGTGTGTGTGTGTGTGTGTGTGTGTGCGTGTGCGTGCGCGTGCACGCGCGCGCGCGCGCGCCAAAGTGTACATGTGCACGTGGAGGTCATAGGACAACTTGCAGGAGTCAGTTCTTCATGTTGGTCTCAGGGATTGAACTCAGGTCCTCAGACCTGGTGGCAAGTGTCTTTATTTGATAAGCCACCTCTCTGGTCTACTTACTAGCTGTTTAAAACCTAAACCTTGTGCATGAGTCTTGAAGATGGACTTGAGGGGGCAGGGTCACTGAGCCTCTTTTTCCCTCTTCCCAATGTGCTCACATTGACTAAATCACCTTCCCCTGCTTTTCCCTATCATGCATCTGTTTAACTGACTAATTTGAGGATGGGTGGCTGGGCCTAGCCTGTTAGGGCAGCCAGGACCCTGGCTTTGACCCTATCAACTCAGGCGACAGCTCTAGATGTCAAGTCACAAGCTGGCAAAACCAGAGAGGTTGTGTGGCTCCATTATAGCAGAACAAACCCTCTCTGCTCCTTCTCCTGATTGAGGTCAGCACAGGACCCTGAATTAGCCCTTGAAGTAGGGAGAAGAGCTCTTAGGCTGCTCAACTTCGCACTCTCACAAGGCACAGTGTCTCTTCAACTGTTTGAAAGGACAGAAAGCTTCTTGGGGTTCTTCAACCAACTGCTCTTCAGGAGAGAGCCAGCACAAAAGGAAGCACCTTGGGTCTTAGACATGTGTGAAAGAACACAGACCACAGATATTCTTGCCCTCGTCAGCCAAGAAACAGGCCTCTTTGAAGAAGCTTGTTCCTAGTGACAACCTTGAATGGTGAGTTTCCAAATACTGCCTGTCTCAGGCAAGATGTTGGATTAGCTGTCTCCTCCCCTCACTCAACATGACGGATTCTTTCTCTCTACACTTATCTCATTAGTGCCATTGGGCTTTTTTTTCTCATCAGGAGTTAAACTGAGTTTCTAAGGACCAGGAATTTAGCAGTCCGTGTTTAGTAAACCTTTCTGGTGGATCTTAGATCCTAAAGCCTTCAAACTGAGTTAGTGAAACTGGACAAAAATGTCATCTGTGTGTGTGTGTGTGTGTGTGTGTGTGTGTGTGAGAGAGAGAGAGAGAGAGAGAGAGAGAGAGAGAGAGAGAGAGAGAGAGAGAGATCTACTTTCATAAGATAATAAAAAAACTAAAATAGGTGCTGAGATTGAGATGGATGAACCCCGAAGCCCGATTTCTAGAATCTACAGGATAATGTCACAGGTGCATTGACAGGCGAGCATAACTCAGGTGTACCTATTGGTGTCCTTCATTTACTGTCTCATTCCTCTAGCCCCAGTGGAGGGTGGCATTAGGGCAGTGCCCCACAACCTCTCTGGTTTTGCCAGCTTGTGACTTGACATCTAGAGTTGTCGCCTGAGTTGACAGGGTCAAAGCCAGGGTCCTGGCTGCCCTAACAGGCTAGGCCCAGCCTCCTATCCTCAAATTAGTCAGTTAAACAGATGCATGATAGGGAAAAGCAGGGGAAGGTGATTTAGTCAATGTGAGCACATTGGGAAGAGGGAAAAAGAGGCTCAGTGACGCTGCCCCCTCAAGTCCATCTTCAGGACTCATGCACAAGGTTTAGGTTTTAAACAGACAGTAAGTAGACCAGTGAGACAGCTTGTCAAATAAAGACACTTGCCACCAGGCTTGAGGGTCTGACTCCTGCAAGTTGTCCTATGACCTCCACGTGCACATGTATGCTTTGGCACACACACACACACACACCATTTAGGGGAAACAGAGGGTTAAGAAGAATGCTTATCACTAGGCAGTCCCGGTCAAAGTGTGGCCCCAATGCTGACTTGTCTTGGCCCTACTCTATCCTTCAAGGTGGTCTGACAAGTTGTCAGAACTGTGTGAAATCTCTCCAGGAGACAAGTTCCTCCTCTGACTGGCACCAGACCTCAGCCTTTCCCTTCTCCTAGCATGAGACCCCTGGGGAGATTCCAATTCCTTGAGTACCATTGATTTAATGGTACTCACTTACTGGTGAATGCTAGGCCCCAGCCTCACCCCAAGTTAAGTATGGATTTTAAGATGAAGTCGTCCTCAACAACAATGTCACTTCACTTCCAGGAGTGAACAGCAAAACACTTCAGATTCTTGAGTTCCACTTTGCTACCACTGACTAATGGCAAGGAAATCTGCCCATAATGTAGTGTGAAGTGCCAAGTACAGAGCATGTGTGTGCACCCATGTTATATAGGTGGAGGTGTGTTTCAGAAAAAGCACCAAAATATTGTGTTACAAAATAGTTGGGGATGATTTGTGATGTTCTTTATTTTCCAGTTCTTTCTGAAGGAGCGAGGGCACATGTACTGTTTCATCAGTGAGAACAAAATATACCTTACATACAGTTTTTTCTATTTAAAAGAGTTATGGTGTCTGCCCTCCTGGGGGGAAGAAGGAGGAACAGAAAATAGTGATGGAGCTGCCACCAAAGGTTATTAGTCTGCTTTGTGTCCCTGTAATGGAGCCCCTGACATTGGCCAATGTATAGATAAAGCGAGTTCACTTGGCTTGGGATTCTGGTGTCTGGAGAGTCTACATAGCCTGGTGCTGACAAGTGATGAGGCGCCTTAGCTGTATCACGACATGGTGGATGTTCCGGAACAGATACACACCAGAGAGAGCACATGTTGAGAGCCAGAGTGTCTCTTGCTCTTTAATAGCAGCCTGCTCTGTGAAAATAAACTCATTCCAAACCCCTCTGTGGTGAGCCTAACGTGAAGCCCTTCACCAGGGTGGTCATGCTCCAATCACTTCCCACCAAACCCCACCTCTTAAAGAGCCATCTGCCTGTAAAACCTCACTACAAGGGCACCCGAGCATTCAGCCCGGGAAACTTTAGGGACAAAGAGCCCCCAAACACAGCAGTAGTGTTCATCGCCCACATTTGGAAGATGTCCGGGACATGGTGAAGAGGGTGTCACAGCTTGACTTGTAGGTAAATGTTAGTTTTCACCGTCATTAGCACCATGCTAGCACATTGCCCACCTGGTTCCTTTCCTCTCTGAGACAGTAAGCACTTGCCTATGAGATGTACTGGAGATTATATCCTAGACACACACACACACACACACACACACACACACACACACACACACACACGCAGTTTCTCTCCAGAATCATGTTATTTCATTCTTCAGTCAACCTTTTCAGTAGTTCTGACTACTCTACTTGACAGCCGAGAAGGGTGAGCGCCTTCACCTGGTGACGTGTTCTCTGACTTATCTTCATCTCTTTTCAGCAGTTCCCATGCCACACAGTTCCTTCTCGATTCACTGAGGAACACTGATGTGCATCTCTCCGGACAGGCATTCTGTACTCTCCCTCAGTGTCCTCTCTTCCTACAACCTTCCACTGTCTCTAGCCTCGTGGCAGGAAAACATGTGGCTAATCTTATATTTGCGCTTGCCACCTGTGAGAAGTGTAAAGAGGAGACAAAGGCTCTCTTTGGAGTACCTGAATAACCACGGTCTGGGTGTGGCGCCTAATGGATCAACATTTCTGTGAAAGCAGCCATTACTCCCCATCGATGACGTCGATAAATGGCACTTCAACACAGCGTCACATGCTGCCACGGTCATCGTTGATGCAGGGGCTTCTGAGGACAGTCACTTCTGGATGATCCCTCCAACAGCCTGTCTGTCTGTTTAGGGAGTGTGAGTACACAGAGTCCTGAGGCTGGACGACCTAGAATGTGTCTGCATAACCTTGGCCTACTGCTTCATGGTAACATTTGGTTTCTATGCTGCTGTTGTTTGAAAGTTTTCTCCAGCATGAAGAAAAAAGTTACACAGTAGAAATTTGGCTCAGGGCTGCAGGAGGGGGTGAGTCCATGACCTATCACCCTGCCCTGGCTCTACACTATGCGGTGTAGCTGGAGCCTTGTCTCATCTCACTAAGAGAGAGAAAGAAAATATCTACATTAACCGGCTTGTCACCTCTAAGACTATACAGAATTTTTCTTGGACATGTTAGTAGAGGCAAAAAGCTTTTTGGTTAACTTACTAGTTCAAGGATTGAATGTTGGCTTGTCCTGTGATTTTTGATGAGCTAGGTACTTGTCCTAAGGCAAGGACAGCATTCCTGCCTTCGAGGATACAGATGAGTAAATGCAGAGTAAATGCATATGCTCTGGGTGCTGAAATAGGACAGGGAGGAGGGTTTTACATGTTAAAGGCCTGACCCCCCATGAGGGTCCAGAAGGCTTTCTCGAAGGAAGGAATATCAATGGAGGAAGATGTTCTCGAGAAAATAAGGAGCAGGAAGGTGTTCTGAGACAAAGACCCGCTCTGGGTGGAGGTGGTCAGAAGAGCATATAGCAAATCCAAGGGCTTGGCTAAAATACAGTGTAGTTTTAGGGGTAAGAGGCAGAAAATGAGATGGCACTAGCCTTAGAAGTTTTATCTTATAGATAATACTACATTCTCGGGCTTTGTCCCAAGGTCAGAAGGGAATGACTCAGGCTTTCGAGCAAGATGATAAAAGTTGCACTTGAGAAAGATTGGAGTTGTTACAGGGCCTTGGAGCCCTGTGAACCCATGTTGAAGGTGGTGACAGGAGACCAGGCATGAACTCCAACAACAGCTGCAGGAGTTGGCACGGAGCAGAAGGGCTGTGGGAGGCAGAAGGTGACAGATCAGATGGCGGGGGTAGAAACCAGAGAGACGATAGGACAGTCCCAGTTTGGGACTTGAGAGAATCACCGAATGTTAGTGTCATTAGCAGAAGCAAGGAATGTAGGAGGATGGGGTTCTCTTAAAGGGGCTTCCTTTGTGGTGGGATAGCGCCTACCAAGATGAAAGACCACTGGGTACCACTGAGCTGAGACCTCGTGTGTTGTGTATCCAGCTGCTGTAGGCTGTGGGCTGGGCAGTGGGACAGCAGTCTGGTGGATTTATATCTGTGTGCAGCTCATCTCCTTAGAAGCCCCATGTCTTACACAAGCCTGTTAACCTCTGAGCTTCCTTTTCATTGCTGTGGCCTGAACCCTGGGCTTGCTCCAGTGATCATTATTATAACACAGGGGAATTCCTTATAAACCATGGATCTCTGTAATTCCAATAGGCACTTCAACACCAAAGGGGAAAAAAAGCAACTGAGGGTATGGTTTCTCTGTGAATGACGGACACTATGGGCTACAGAGAAGCTGAGAAAACAGGTGAAAAAGACTAATCTCCCCAGGAGATAACAGGCCTGGAAAGAAAGGAGGGGCCTCTGGAGGGCCCTCACACCTGTCTTCCTCTGTATTGACAGTCCTCTCTACCCATAGCGTGAACGGAGGTGAGCTTCTCTGTAGTTAGACAACACTGGGAGATAGCCCAGTATACTGTTATGATTACTTCACTATCGTCGCTAATATCTTACTGCACCTTATTTGTAAGTTCAATTTCACCGCTGGGTTTCCAGGCTTGGTACTGCTTGCAGCTCCAGACTCTCCAGGGGATTTGGAATATCCTCGGGGTTCAGGAAGGACTGTTGTACAAAATTTCTGTTTGATCTTCCGTATTCAACTCTTTTTCTGTGACCTGGAGTAGGATTGCTGGGTTCTATGGTCACTCTTGTTCACAGTTGAAGGGGATAGCCAAGCTGTCTTAGTTTGCTTTCTATTGCTGTGATCAACACCGTGACCAAAGCAACTTGGGAGGGAAAAGGTTTACTTAGCTTGCACATTAGAGTCTGTGGTCCAGGGAAGCCAAGCCAGGAACCTGGAGGTAGGAACTGAAGCAGAGACCATAGAGGAATGTTGCTTACTGACTTGCTCTTCATAGCTTGATTGCTTATAAAACCCAGAGCCAGAAGCCCAGGAGTGGCATTACCTCCAGTGGGCAGGGCCCTCTCATATCAATCATCAATCAAGAAAATGTTTCAACTGATCTGCCTGTTGGCCAAGCTGATGAAGGCATTTTCTCCATTGAGATTCTTCTTCCCACATGTCAAGTTGAGACGAACAGTCAGCACATAAACGATCATAGAGCAGTTTGAATGAAAACTGCCCCCCATAGGCTCAGGTATTTCAACACTTGGTCCCCATTTGGTGGGCTGTTTGGTGAGGTTTAGGTTGTGCACCCTTGCTTGAAGGAGTCCATCACTGGGGTGGGCTCTAAGATTATACAGTGCTACTTCAGTTTGCTTTCTCTGCATCATGCTTATGGTTGAGGATGTGAACGCTCAGCTTTCTGCTTCTGCCACCATGCCCACCACTTGCTACCATGCTTCTCTACCACAATAGACTCATACATCTGGAACCATAAGTCCAAATCAACTGTTTTTTTTTCCATAAAAAAAACTATCATAGAGCCTTTACCATTCCACATTCTTCTTAGCAACAGATAAGGGTTCCAGGTTGTTGACATCCTTGACTCGATATTTTCCAATGTTCCATTATGGCTATCTTTTGTTGTTGTTTTATGAGACAGGGTTTCTCTGTGTAGCACTGGCTGTCCTAGAACTCACTCTGTAGACCAGGCTGGCCTTACACTCAGAGATCTGCCTGCCTCTGCCTCCTGGGTGCTGGGATTAAAGATGTGTGCCACCCCCACCCCAAGCCCTGGCCTCATTATTATGGCTGTCTTTGTGGGTGTGAATTAATGTCTCATTATGGCTCCAAGGCAATTTTTATTTTAAATGCTAATGACTTATAAAACTAAAAGCATTTATTCACGAAAAGAATGTTACATGAATATTCAAAGCAGCTTAATTTGTAATATTCCCAAACTGGAAACAACCCAAATGTCCACTAACAAGCACTGGCATATGCATACAATGAAATACTAATTAGCAGGATGAAGGAACAAACCATACAGAACACAGAGATAAGTCTCAAGCCATCATATATGGCTCAAGCACATAAAAATTCTAGAAAAGACTAAACAGTGCCAGATCTGTGATTTTCGTGGCCTGCAGGTAGTAACCAGTGGTGACAAAGGTACACATGAGAATCTTCTTGGATGACAGAAACTTGACCAAGACTGTAGGTACCTCAAAATATACATTTCTCAGTATCCATTAAACCCCAAATGAGTGTGTTTTGTTTATGTAAGAACTTTGTTTTTCATAAAGTTCATTGAGTTCAGTTTTAGACATGTGACATGCAGAGTTGCATGATCTCTCTCCCTGAATGCCCCTTCCTCCCCAGTCCTTGGCATTAGAGATGTCTGTGCAAGCATGGAGACACAGTACAGGTGTCACTGCCTCCTTCCTCTACCAGGCTGCCTCCCCCGAATCTATCACTTCTTCTGTATTAGCGCTCCATCCAGGACATGCTCATCCATCACATGGAATCACAACCCTCCTCTCACCCTCCTGCCGTCTAAGCTGCTGCCTCCCAGAGGACAGAGCTGTGAATCCATCTTTGCTCTCTAAGGACATGTAATAGCTGCTTTATAAATATTTGACAAAGTGCAGTGAACACATTTTAAACCACTCAGGTGTCTTTGGTGCCTTCCTCCTAAAGACCCCTAGAAGTTGCAGAACTGGCATAAACATACCTGCAAGTGGATCTGTTGCAGCCAAGGTGTGGCAGGCAAGCGACTGCAGGTGAGTGGTGAGTGGTGGGAGCAGATAGGAGGTCTTGTTCTTTTCAAGTTATGTTTTCCATTAGGAATACATTTAACTGTAAAAACGGGACCCCTATAAATGTTTCTTTCCAAATTAGACTGTCTCTATTTGGAAAGGATTGGGAAGTAAATAAATAAATACTAGTATTCTTGAAGAGTCAAAAAGAAAAAGAAAGAGAGAAAGGAAGGAAGGAAGGAAGGAAGGAAGGAAGGAAGGAAGGAAGGAAGGGAAAGAAAACCATTGGCTTAAACGAACAGTAGTGATATTATTTTTTTCACCTAATAAATAGTCCAGAGGTGGACGCCGCTGGCTTTAGCTCAGGTGCCTAGCAACACAACTCTGTCTCCAGGTTCTACTCTGTCATTGCAGATAGTGGTGGTCAGCATCCCACTCATTGTTTCTTGGTTGAAATCTAGTTGTAGTATCACTAGATACTGAAGCATAAAGAGACTAGGGAATGGAAGGACAGAGACAGACAGACAGACAGACAGACAGACACACACACACACACATACACACACACACACACATACACCTCCCTCTTCCAATTCATTGGCCAGCATCAAGCTGACTTAGGTCACCAACTTGGTAACAAATGCCTTTACTAGCCAAACCCTCTCATCTGCCCCTATCGTCTTCATTTTGATAAGGTTTTTATTTATTGTTGTTGTTTTGAGGTTTTTGTTTTGTTTTATTACCAACATACCGAAGTACTAGGGATTGAACTCAGCTAGGCAAGTGTGCTAAGGAAGTCTAGGTGATCAGGAAGGGTCTTGTTACTATAGTCTTCAGTCTTTGACTGGTCATCCTGAGTTCTGTCCATAGAGCAGATGGGGAGAGTAGCTTAGCTATGTGAAGCATGGTTCCCAGGGACTTCCTCTAAGGGAATTAATCCTCTTGCGATGTCCAGAGAAAAGGGATGCAGGGAGGAGCACACGTGCCATGAGACACTGAGCACTTGAACACAAAAACCTAACGATGTTTTCAGCCCCCCAAAGCCCCACTCTACAGACACCCATCACTTGGAACCAAGCATTTTAAAAACTGAATTACTGTGTCCTCCAGCAACTGTCCAGCTCATAAGATAAGTAACTATATCCGCGCAACTAGTTTGTGCCTGGGGGACTCCATAAAAAACCTGGCGGGACTGCTCCAGGACCATGGAAATATATCTTCTCTGCAAATTGAGCTTTCCTTCCTTTTTGAATCAGAACACACTTAGCTAGGTAATGAGAGTGAGTGTCCTTGGGTGAGACCTTGGACTTCTTAACAGCAATTATTCATGCAGAATGGCTAATGACTTTTAGTTGAAGTATATCCTTAGGGTCTCACATCCAGGATCGTGTGTCTACACATAACCCTTCTTCATCTAAATCAAAAGAGAAAGCTGTGTACTTGTCAACACAAAAGTGAAAGACATCCTGAGTGTGTTATTAATCCTTGATATAACCTTAAGCCTGTCAGGCTATAAACATGAGTAATTAGGGAAGTAGCTGACGGTTTCTGGGGATACATACTTTGACCATGTGACTAGAGAGATAGGTTGCAATCCTGTGTGGTAGCAAGCTGCTGGCATTGACTCCCTCATGTGTGTTCCCAAACACCTCCTGTGAGCACTGGACCAGGGTTTTAAAGGTAGAGAGCCCGCCTCCTTCAGTTAGCGCACTGTAGGACCTTGCAGAGCAACAAGCTCACCAAGGCAGGAATGCTTAAGACATGACAGACAGGGAATGCCGGCCTGTATTGCTGCACCTGGAGCTCAGTGCACACGCAGCCTCGGGCACAAACCTGCATCCTCCAAGCACCAGACCGTGAGACAGTGAAGTGGCACAGCGATTTGCTGGCCACCCAACTTCACTCCGAAGGCTTATTATTGTAGTTTTCAAACTGCCTTCTTTCCCCTTCAGCCTCCATTGAAGCTACTTACCTCCCCGTGTTACCAGGATATATTTTGTGCTCACCTTTCATTCTCCTGGAGCAAGCTTCTCTGCCCACCCCAAGTCCCAGTCTGAATAGGGTACCCCTCTACATGTGCATACTGGATATCCTCTTGCCTCTGTATTGTACCTGCTCATCCTCATCAGAACAGCAAGCTTTCCTGTTCTCCTTTGTCCCCTTGCTTATGGCACTGTCTGGGACTTAGCGAGGGCTCGGAAATGTTTGGAATACATTGACGAGGTGGTGGTGCGGAGAACTCCAGCCCTAGGCCCCACTGTCTGCACGGCTCACGCTTGGGACTCTGTACCTGGGAGGTGCGCCGCCGCGCGCCCGGGACCCGCCCCCAGTGTGCCAAAGCGACCCCGCCCGCTGGGCCGCGTCCCCGTGCGCCAGGCGGCGCGGCTCCGGGGCGGCCACAGCAAGCAGGTGGGGGCGGCGGCTCCGCCTCCGCGTCCCGGCAGCGCCAGAGCCTAGCTCAGAGAGAGCGGGGAGCTCAGAGCCCGGCTCAGCCAGGCGCGCAGCGACAACGCCAGGCACGGTCCGCAGACCGAGAGTGGACAGCGGGGACGGCGGGGGCGGCGGCGCCAGCTCCAGTCCGGTCGGCTCGGCCAGGGCCAGCTGCAGGTAGCGGCTCCGCTTAGTCTGGGCCCCGGGTGGAGTGGCAGACGCGCGCTGTCGAGGGGGTGGTGGGGCCAGTCCCGAGGCGGAGTGGCCTCCGGCGGTGTCACGGACGCTGGGCTCGTGAGAGTGTCCAGGGACCCCTCCAGACTACAGTCCCCAGCCGCGACTACGGTCCAGGCGCTGCTCTGCGCAACCCTAGCGCCGACCACTCCGCTCCCCGCCCGCACCGGGTCAGAAAGGGACCATGGCGACTACCAGGTCACCTCAGGGCTGCCGGGTGACCTCCCAGGACAACACTCTCCCATAAGCAGCTTCTGGCACGGAGGCTTCCTAGGCCTGGTGCCCCAAGGGGCTCTGCTTTCTTTCCTCACGTCACCCCCGAGAACAAAAGGGTAGGTCTCTCTGGGGTTAGGGCTGTTCCTAGGAAGGGTCCTGGTGAGTAGGAGATATCTGGGAACCTGCACAGTTGGAAGGGACTTGAGGATACTGGAGCAGCCCTCAGGGAGAAAGCCAATTCAGAGTTGAGAAGTGACTTATCCAAGGTCACACAGCTCCTGGCGACAGAGCTGGGTCAGGAGCCCTGGTGTCCTGACTCCCCCAAGGCTTATCTGAAAGCTTCAGAGGTCAGGAGCCAGAGAGTGTGTGTTTATTCATTATCTCTATCTATTTACAGCTGGCCACAAACGGTCTTTAAAGTCCTTTGGAGGTGTGAAGGGCTGGGTAACTGTGGCCAATACCCTGGATACCTAGCCAGGAGCTCGATTGGGGCAGGGGGCAAACTTGGGAGAGGGGCATGCTGGCTGGCACCATTCCTTGGGAACAGTGCCTTTTGCATACCTGGAGTGCCAGCCTGAGTATGAGGACTGAGAGCCTCTAATTGGATAGATGTTCTGCAAGAGAATCCAGGAAGCCTGTCCAGTGGCCTAAGCACATTAGAAGTATCTCTCAGACTCTGGGAACACTCTGAGGAATGTTACTGACTGGACGTTGGTATTCCATTCCACTCTCTGTGCCTGGGGCCCTGACATGTAAAGGAGCACCTTTGTTGGACAGACCTGTGTAACTTTAAAAGTTTGCGTGCCTCGGCCTCCTCCTTGCTAGAATCGTTGGTCACCTCAGAGAGGATCAGAAGAGGCATGCCACCAGTCAGTATTATAATCACCACTGAGACTCCAGCCTTACTTTAAAGATTTACGCGTTTTACCTTTTGTATGAGTCTTCTGCCTGCATGTATGTCTATGCACCATGTGTGTGCCTAGTGCCCCTGGAGGTCAGAAGAGGGCATTGGATCCCCTGGAACTGGAGTTATGGATACATCTGAGCCACCTTATTGGTGCTAGAAATGAACCCCGTCCTCTACAAGACCAGGGTTTTCACCCCGAACTGTCCAGTCCCAGACTTCTTCTGAAAGCTATCTTCTCTGGAGTAGTGGTGGAAATCAGAAGCCGGGCTGCCTTTGGGCTTCCTGCTGTCCTGGGCAGGCCTTCAAGGCGCTCTGGGTCTAGACATACATACATAGACCCTCAGGAAGTTATGTGCCTTAGATTTGTGCATGAGACTCGTGTCATTTTTTACTCCAATAACAACTTAAGTGAGCATTTGATGCTGAAGGGCATTGGCCGTGGCAGCGCACGGACTGCTGCAGGTTTCCAGCTAATGTACTTTTAGAGATGCATTTTAAACCCACAGAAACCAAACCAGGAAAAATAGGGAGAAGGGCAGGGGAGAAAAAAAAAAAAAAAAAAAAAAACCAGTAGAAGTTACAGGAAATGGCCGGGTGCTGCAGGATGTTTCACTAGATGCCTCTGCATGCATTAACTCCAGAGTCCTGTGGTTCCCTCTAATTGTTGTGCCTTTTCACAGATGAGTAACACAGACAGGGGTTAACTGAGTTGCTCAAGGAAGCCGAGGATAAGGTCTGTAGACTTCAAACTGGAAATGCACCATACACATGCCGTTTTTGGGTACCCTGATCTGGGCAGAGGAGTCAGGGCTGCCTTACGAGAGCTGAAGAGCTGCTGCGCACCCCTTTTTAGTCCTTCCAGGAGCCTTGGTTTTCAGGCACTTGTGAGTGTGACATGGTGCTCCACTAAGTCAGCCAGCAGCAGAAGGGGTGGAGGAGTGTGTGTCTAAGAACATTCAGTTTCAGGAATGGGAGACAGCCAGCTGGCCCAGCCTGGCAGCGCTCTTTTTAGGCGATTATTGTTCAGCAGCCATACAGTACAGGTTGAGATTTTGCAGTCATTCCAAAACACCACACGAAAAAAGGAATAATAGAGCCGGGGAAAGGGCTGTAACACCAAATGAGATTAACACAGAGGAACAGAGAGTTTTCACCAGGAAGCCTCGACTTTTCCTGCCTTCTGTGCTTGACAGATACCTGCCCATTAGTGCTAAAGCTTAAACATCTACAAAGGGGCAGACGAGATAGTTCAGTGGGCAAAGGAGCCCGGGCCAAGCCCGAGTTCAAGTCCCAGAAGCCATGGACTGGAAGGAGAGAACTGATCCCTGCAAGTTGTCTTCTAACCTCCAGCGTTCAATGGGATACACACACACACACACACACACACACACACACACACACACACACACGCACACACACACGCACACACACAAAAGAAAGAAAGGAAGAAAGAAAGAAAGAAAGAAAGAAAGAAAGAAAGAAAGAAAGAAAGAAAGAAAGGAAAAGAAAAAGAAAAGGGAAAATGTAAAATCAACCTACAAAAATAACTCAATAAAAGAAATGAAATTTATTTTCCTGGATGCATGATAAATTTTCAGGACCCAGTCACATTTTAAAAAGAGTGAAGTCCTGAGAAATTTGCTCCGATGTGTGATCTAGTGACCTTATATATCTGTTCTAAGTCCCGAACTTAGAGACATAGAAACATTTTTGTTTTACCACAAGTTCCTGACAGCACACTGAATGTTTATCTTCTTGTGACCATGAGGTTTAATGGTAGAGACCCCTGAGCAGGGCTACCAAGGCACCTGTGGGTGGGTCCCCTCAGCAGCGAGCCTGTCACAAAGTTATCTCCTGGTGAGTTGGGCCTTCTCATGAAAATACTGCTGCCATCTGGCTGCTGGAATATTTAGAAAGGAATCGTAATATTTGACGAACTTGGCTGATAGCATATGACAAAACAAACTTGAAGAGGAAACTAGTAAATCAGAGTTCAGCTTGGTGAGAAAATGATTGATTAGTTCCTTTGTCACGACACAGAGCCGAGGAGCCTTTTAGCTCACACTGATGTTCATCAGGCACACCATGTGTCTCTCCCTGGCTTCCTCCACTAATGCACTTGAAACCTCTCCTTGCTATTTGAGCTAGCTCTTTCCTTCTTGTGGGGGGCACAGCAGAGGGGCTTTCCCACACCAGGTATGCAGCCAGGGACTGCGTCGTGAACGAGAGTGTTCACACATCAAGTGGGATCGAGTGAAACAGGACAAATGTGGTAAAAATGGTGTGTGGGCACTGAGTGAGCCAGACACCCCTGGGAAAGTGCGCGGGAGCGTCCAGAAGGGCTGTTCATCCCATCCTTTACGGGTGATGGATTCCAGGAACAGGACGAGTTTCAGATGGCCGTACCCAGAAGAAACAGCCAGACCCATCTTTGGAGCGGAAGTTAGAGGCAGCTCCAGGCTGAGCTGGGAGGAGACACAGGTGGCCGCAGATCAGTGTGCCCTCGGAGCAAGACACCCGGGCTGCTATCCACTGTTCCTAAGAGCTTCATGACTAACTCCTGCCAAGGCTAAGCTAAGAGTCTGAGAGATGCAAAACCATCCCAAGAGCTTTCCCAGGGAGCTTAGTCTTCTTCCTCCCACTCTTTTGGTATTTGATGTTGTGAAGATTTAATCATTGTGTGTGTGCAGGTACCATCACAGTCCAGCAGAGGGCGTCGGATCCCTTGGAGCTGGAGTTATAATAAGCATTTGTGAGGCCTGATGTGGGGGCTGGAAACCAAACTGAGATCCTTTTCAAGAGCCATGAGCCATCTCTCCAGCCCCTCCACTGTTTAAGGGAACTCGCCAAGGACTAAACTCTCAGAATGATGGTGTGCTGTTCTACTCTGAACTCCTCATC
This sequence comes from Peromyscus eremicus, assembly GCF_949786415.1. NCBI lineage: Eukaryota > Metazoa > Chordata > Mammalia > Rodentia > Cricetidae > Peromyscus > Peromyscus eremicus. The sequence continues at coordinate 70,409,595 of NC_081418.1, forward strand.
CTAACCCCACCATGTCCTTGACCTAGCTGCCTCTCCTTTATCTCCTCTCAGTTCCCAGAGAGCAGATGCTAAACCCACTTTCTCTGTTTCTGGCCTTGGCACCATGCCAGTATATGACAGATGCTCCCTAAGAGTTGATGAATGAATGAATGAATGAATGAATGAATGCATGCCTTTGACAGGTCCAAGAGCCTTTTCATCATTGGTTGTTTGGCTTGTCCTGCTGTCGTAGTCCCTTTGTTGCCCGGGATCCTCTGGCCTGATGGTAGAGATGGGATGTGAGGTCTGCGGATTTTTAGGTTCAACCTGTGAAGTCAGAATGCTTCCACTTCTTGCAAATAGAAACTGAGTGTTATCTGTGTGGTAGTCACTTTAGAACTCCTTAACTTGCGTTTATCACTGATTTGCTACATGATCTTAGGCAAACCCCTTAAGTTTTGTGTGACTCAGTTTTCTCTCTGTAAAATAGGACTAGTGAAAAGGCCTTACAGCTTCGGTAAATAGGACAGTGTTGTATTCATGGTGATTCTCAACGAATTACAGACACGTTTGTCATGAAGGTAACCTGGTCCTTTTATTAACTATGGGCCCTGCATGGTCCCCATTCCATAAAACAATGGAGTTTACCAAAAGTAGGTAGTGAGCAACTGAAAACTCGTGATGAACTGGGCTAAAAGGAACTCGTAGGGTAGAAAGTGAGATCAAGTCAGAGATAACCTTTGCAGCAGGAATGTATTATATGGTGAACGCAGTTTCCAGATGGAATCAAAAGCCGGTCAGAGTCTCCTGGCAGCCAAAGCAAAAAGGAAAACACAAATCTTTACCCAATCTACAGCAACCCTGAGATAAACACAATGTGCCACCAGCTCTTCCTGGTCCTGAAACCTGAGATAACTTTCCCCTGGCAGGTCTTTACGGCCAGCCCTGTTGCCATGGAGATCCGAGTCTTCAGCATGGTCTTGCCTACAGACAATGGGAGTTTTGTGGAAGAGGACAGTACATGTTTCCTGGAACTTTATTGACTGTAGTTCTGGAGATGGCATGCCAGTGCACAGCCCAAGAGAACACCTGTGTAAAAGGCCAGGGCACTTTGGTCCAGAGATTTGATGTTTTCTCAGCCATATGCCTGAGGGAGAGGAAAGATTCCTCCTTCCAGAGATGGTAATCCTTCGCAGAGTCAGGTGAACAGGTTCTGGCTGAAGCTGTTTATGTGAACCACATTAGTCAACCAGAAAAGACCTGAGGGTGTTTGGGAGCACAGCCCCATTAACAGACGACTGTGTTTGTGGATTTTCTTCATACTTGCAGCCAATGCTTTGCTGTACCTGAAAGTTATTTTCCATTTTCATGTGGGTATATGTGCATGCATGTTTGTATGTCTGTGGGCACATATGTGTGGATGTGCATGCATACGGATGTACATGCATGTGGAGGCCCAAGGTGGCTGGGACTCAACCTTGATTGCTCTTATTAACTGTGGCAGAGTCTTTCAATCAAGCCCAGAGCTCACCAATATGGCTAGTCTCATTAGACAGTTTGTTCTGGAGATCCCTGTCTCTGCCTCCAAGGCTGGATTATAGGCTGGCCATCCCGCCTGGCATTTGGGGATCTGAACTCTGGTCCTCATGCTTGGATGGCAAACGTTTCAACCACTGAGCAATCCCATTCCACTGGCAACATTTTTAGCTTCCAATTTAGAGAGAAGAAAGACACTGCTAGGAAAAATAAACAATGTAAATGTGTTTTAAACGTTTTCAAGCTAAAATATTGGTAGTCACATTGTTTTGGCCCACCGTGTGTGTGTGTGTGTGTGTGTGTGTGTGTGTGTGTGTGTGTGTGTGTCTGTGTCTGTGTCTGTGTGTCTGTGTGTCTGTGTCTGTGTGTGTGTGTGTGTGTGTCTGTGTGTCTGTGTGTCTGTGTGTGTGTGTCTGTGTGTGTGCGTGTGTGTGTGTGTGTGTGTGTGTGTGTGTGTGTGTGTGATGCCCAGATATGACTTGATTCGGTGGGGATTGCATTCAGCAGCCGAAACAAACAGGAAGAGTGCGCACATCTGGACCCACCTTACAGGGAGATGGGTTATTTGTTGTGTAGAACCTGACTTCCCAGTAATGGCCATCTGGGGCTGCTGCATGGAGCTCACACAGGGACCAGGACCGGCCCCTTCCCATCTCTGCTTCTCCCTCTTTAGTTTGCCATACTTCATCCTAAGTCTGGTTGCTTCATAGTCACAGAATGGCTGCTGCATCTCTGGCTTTGCATGGACAGTCTAGGTTAAGAGGAAAAGGAGAACACAGTGGCTGAAGGCTGGCGTTGTTCTATCACAGAGGTTTTTTCTTTTTATTCAGGAAATGACCACCTCTCCAGACTTCCACACACATCTCACTGGGCAGAATGATGTCACAAGATTGTTGAAGTGTAAGAGTCCGAGAAAGCAAATCTTTTCAGCTGGGTAAATCCACCTCCCCTCCCCGCCCCATTAGAGGAGGGGGTGGTTAGTGGGTAGTGACTAGCAGTGCCATTGTTAGTCATGGCCCTGACTTAATTAGCAATTGTGAGGTGACTCAGTCATTTTAAATGTCACAGGGTCCAGATCTTCATGGCAGAGTACTGGAAAGGGAAGTGTGGTCTGCCTGAAGATTCCTAGACCTCTCAGGCAGCCCCACCCCTTTCTGGGTCTCAGAGCTACATTTCTCCTCACCACAGTACTTCAAAGACTCAGACTCACTCCTCTCTGCCTGTGCTCCCCTTCCCGACTCTTCTCTTTGACAGTAAGGTGGTCTGGCAGAGTGTCCTGGAGTTTATCTGGCCTTGTCCTTCTCCAAATTCCAGACACCCAGCGTTTCCCATTGGTGTCAATCAAACTCAACTGAACCGTCTCCCTTGCTAGTGGTGATGTTTACTGTTTCCTCTCTACAGACTGCATTCCATCCGCAGCCCCCAGGAATGAAACCCCAAAGTCTACCCATGTCCTAATGCCTGTCTGCCTTCCTGCTGATTATTAACATACAATTGTACAGATTGATGAAAGTCACTGGGATATGGCGTTTGAGCTAAAACCTTACAAAATAAAGCCCATAGCCAAGCTCCATGGTAGCCTGTCCCTGTGAGCAGTATGCCACACCCTGCAGTGGGCAAAGCTGGCTCCAGCCCACCACCACTGTGGTCAGTGAAGGCCCACCCCTGGTTCCTTCTTATCTTTTATATTTGCTCATGACCTGTGGAAGCTGTTCCTTCATTGACTTCACGTTCCCAAAGTGCTTATGTTTCTCTTGATGCTCTCTCTGTGCCCTGGATTCTGCCTTGCCTACTGGGAATAAAGCCACACTATCTTTTAATTACAGCTTCACTGAGATATTTACACATCTTAAAAAATCACCCTTTTTAGTATTTAATTTCAGTGAGTATTAGAATATGCAGAATCATGCAGCATCATCGGAAAAAGAAACCCTTTCCCATGGCTTCTCCTCTCAGCTCTGACCACCATTGATCTACCTTTCACTCTAGATCCACCTATTCTGGACATTCTTTAGTGGATTCATACAGGCACAGCCTTTTTGTGAGTGGTTGTTTTTTCTTACATAGTAATCCACAGTACAGTGTGAATCAGTTTCCATGGCTTTTTATTGTCGCATAGTGCTGTATCCATGAACTGATGGCCTGAGACTTGTTTCTACTTGTTGATTATAATAATGCTGGTCTAGAGATGTGGCCCAGTAGTAGATCGAGCACTTGCCTAGAATGCACAAGGCCAGGCATTGATCCCATCATTGCAGAGAAGGAATAGGAGGGCTAGGAGGAGGAGGAGGAGGAGGAGGAGGAGGAGGAGGAGGAGGAGGAGGAGGAGGAGGAGGAGCAGGGAGAAGAGGAGAAGCAGAGAGAGGAGGAAGAACAGTACCAACCATGTGGGAGTTTAGTAAGCATTAAGCATGATTAATGCACATTTTACACATGTATGAAATTATACTGTGCCCCATAAGTATGTTTAGTTATTGTGAGTCAGTGAGCAACAGTACACGTGTGTCATCCTTTGCGGACTCTGGGGAGATGGATTTGGATGCACTTGGCAAAGGCTGGATGCAGAGGAGCACAGGCCTAGTGTCACACTGACCTAGGTGTCCTGGGCCTTGTGATGTTGCAGCTGTTACCTCTCATGGTGGTTAATTACAGTCTGAGCCTTCCTCTCCACATCTTGGAAATGGGGCCGACATTGTATGTATGTCACACAGAGTTGGGTTTCTCTTTTTGAGGGATGGCAGTGAAAGAGAGTTGTATAAGTAACTGCTGTTCATGATCAGAACATGTGACCTGTTGTCTTGTTAATAAATTATTTAGCGAAGCATCCTTAGAGCATGCCTTTCAGGGTTGTTTTGGGCACGCTGGGGGCCAAGCCCAGGACTTGGCACATGCTAATCAAGTGTTCTGCTATTGAGCTCACCCCAGACTGAGGTCCATCAAGTAGATACTGACCATGACTATCAGGGAATAAAGCTATAGTGAAAAATGAATGTGCACTATCGGAGCAGGAGACATTTACACACACACACACACACACACACACACACACAGAGAGAGAGAGAGAGAGAGAGAGAGAGAGAGAGAGAGAGAGAGAGAGAGAGAGAGAGAGAGGAGCAAGGAAAAGAGTGAGAAATATATTTTCTATTTCCTTTTAATGAGAGAAATTGGTTTTAAATGTCTATTGTCACTTAGAGCTGATGTTTATTCTAATATTCCCTTGATATTTGAATGAGATATTTTTGTTTCCATTGTTCTGCTTTACAGTAAGGCAGAGGAAAAGTTAAATCACTCAGACATAACTCCTAAACCTGACAGATGGACAATTATCCTGAATGGAAAATTTGCTCTCCCTACATTTCAACAGCTTTTGCATGGTTTACAGTTAGTTGTTGCTCTGTTTTTTACACGGATGTGTATGTTCTAAGGTCCAGAAATGTATTAGCAGAATTCTAGAAAGAAAGCAAAAAGTGTAGTGGGCTGATGTCTGGTGTGTGCTGATCTGGCATTTATGGACGTTCAATGGGTTCTCAGGGATGGTGTTTGATTTTGTTATGTTCACATTATCCATGTAAATTATGTCTGTGCGTACGTGTGTATACTAAAGAACACTAGCCCAGAATATCTATCTGTGGGAACTGGGGGTCCAGATTTTCTAGAGAAAGAAGAAAGCCACCAGTTGTTAGTTCCAAGCCGTGTGTCTTGTGGCTAGCATCCTGTGGTGTTCCTCATGTAATGGACGGCAAGGATTGACTTCCCAGCTGGAATCAACTCACAAATGATTCCTGTCTAGTAAGAGTATAACTCTTTAAACTGTGGGTCCTGTAACTGAATGCGGCAGCCACAGAAATGTGATAACACTAAAAGGTTCCTGAACATGCAATGACCAAAAACTGATTCCAAATTATACAATCGCCTGCATTGCGTCGCACAACTTCCTGCAGCCGTGGCTGTGGTCACACAAATGTCACTCCACCTGCCACTCCGCCACCCAACACCAAGATACCTATCACATCTCAGCTCAGATTCCACAGCATTGTGAAGTCGTAAACTTTAGTGTTTCAGTGTTTTCTGCTCTTACAGGAACACCTGGTTTATTTATTCCCCAGTGCTTATCAAATTAGTTCAGATATTTGACTTTAAAAATTACTGTTTGGATTTATTCATTTAATGTAGTGATCCATGCGTTTGAGGCCATCCTGGTCTACATATTGAGTTCCAGGTCACCCAAGGCTGCATAGTGAGACCCTATCTTTAAAAATAAAATAAAATAAAAAAGAATTTTACTTTAGGATTAAGATAAAATTTCCAACAATTTCTGAAATGGCCCTGTATTGTTTAGTTTTTTGTTTTGTTTTGTTTTTTCAATTTGACACTTTAATACAAGTTAGGGTTATCTGGGAAGAGGGAATATGAATTCAGAAAATGCCTATTTTCTATTGTCAGATTGACCCATAGGCAAGTCTTTGGGGTATTTTCTTGATTAATGATTGATGTAGGTGGGTCCAGACCATTGGTGTAGGTGGGCAGTGCCATCCCTAGGCAGGTGATCATGGGATGGATAAGAAAACAAATTGAGCAAGCCCTGGGGAGAAAGTCAGCAATCGGCATTCCTCCAAGGCCTCTGCTTCAATTCCTGCCTGTTGGTTCCTGCCCTGACCTCACTTCCTGAAGGACTGTCAGCTGTAAGATGAAATAAACCTTTTCTCCACAAGTTGCTACTGGCCAGTGATTTATCAGAGCAACAGAAAGCCAACTAGAACAGGCCCTAAATACACTTCTGGCACTTTCTACTACAATTTTACATGAAGGAGATATCTCAGCATTGATTATAAAATCAAATTATTGCACTCTGGAGCAGAGGCAGGAGAATCTCTATGAGTTTGAGGCCAGCCTGGTCTACAAAGTGAGTCCCAGGACATCCAGAGCTGTTACACAGAGAAACCCTGTCTCAAAAATCAAACAACAACAACAAAAAATCTAATTATCAATTAACTCTGAAAAATATTGAAGATGAGCTACATCCTACAGTATCAAACTTCAGTCAGGATTTAGTTCTTTATGGAAAAATGAAAAAGCAAGTCCATCTTATTAGTATGCAAATTTGCTTTCATCCTTAATAAATGGCAAAATTACATGATTATCAAAGAATTGAGGGAGTTTTGTTGTTTATATACTATTGTTACTAATTCTTTGAGAATCTCATATGGTGTATTTTGGTCATGGTTTCTTTATGCTTGTTTTCATCAAATGTTAGATTTTTTTTTTAATACCCTTTTTACATATCTGTATCCCCAGGCGGTATAAAAACTTCTTGGGTTAAAAGGAGTCAAAAATGGAAACTGTTTAGGAAGGCTGCAATAGAGAAGTCCTCACGATGTGTTATAAAAGTTACCTTAGGGGCCATGGGCAAAACTGGGAGAGATTCATTCCACCTCTGCCTGTTTTCCCAGCATGCTCGGCTAGTCCCTCTGACCCCGTGGATGGCAGTGGCTGTGTGGGTGTCCTCAGAGGAGCAGACCGTGAGGCTCAACTGAAGCACTAGGTACACTGTTGATAGTGCTTTGATTTTTTTCCCCCTGTACTCATCTGTACTTCCTGTTTAGACACAGACGTCTCCTGATCCAGGTAGTATGAAGCTTAAGAAAACCAAACAAACAAAAAACAAGACAAAACAAAATAAAACAAAAACAAAAAAAAAAAACCCTTCACAGTTCCAAATAAGCAAGGCTAGCAAGGCTCTTATTTAATCTATTCATCCATGGCCTTAATTTGGGGACAGGTAACACTGCACAGATGCTTCGAATGTATGAAAGGGTGCACAGTGCGGAGGGTTCTCAGGCCACCTAGCTGCTCCTGTTCTTCCAGATGCTTCCTACAAATGTAATCATAAACATGGATATAAATACACAGCATAAATAGAAACCTCCCCAGAATGTGTGCGTTTGCTGTGCTCTGACTGCTTTTTCACTTACTATAACCTGGAGATGATGCCAACTGTCACACCCAAGTCTACTAGATTCTTTTTTAACAGCTATCTAGTTAATCTTCATAGGGCGTGAATTAACTTAATATCCAGTTGATAGGAGGGCATACACTTTATTTCTGGTCTTTTTCTATTTAAAGAACACTGTTTCTCACAAGTATAGGTGTGTCCCAAAGATAACGTCCTAAAATTGGAAAGCACATGTAAAAGTTTGATATGTTTGACCTCACACTCTGTCCAGTGTGAGAGAGGGTGACCCCCACACTCTCCAGCACATCAGAGGGGGTGACCCCCACATTCTCTCCAGAACATGAGAGGGAGTGACTCCCCCATACTCTCTCCAGCACATGAGAGGGAGTGACTGGTGCTCTCTGTCCAGTGCATGAGATGGGGTGACCCCCACACTCTCCAGCACATCAGAGGGGGTGACCCCACATTCTGCAGCACATCAGAGGGGGTGACCCCACACTCTCTCCAGTGTGTGTTTATCCAGTTTTTGAGCTTGCCTGAGCTGATGGGCACACAGCAGTATTCTGTGACTTTCACTCATGTTTTCTCATAATGTTGAGCATCTTTGAATGTGTTTTAATGTCATCCATACTTTTTCTTAACTATGAACTGTTTAGGTCCCTTATATATTTTTATTACATTATTGATCTTTACTATGAACTTATAAGTCTTTGTATAGAAAATAAAAGAGCCATTTTACCATAATTTTAATTTTCTATGGTTTTCCCCTAATTTGTAGTATGCTCATTTCGGTATGATTTTTCTCCAATTTGTAGTGATGTATGTCTTTGATACTGTGTTTTATGTACTTATATACTTACTAACCACAGAAACATTTTCTTATGGCTTTTAAAAGGTCTTTCTGGCTGGACTGTGATGGTACATGCCTTTAATCCCAGCACTCAGGAGGCAGAGGCAGGTGGATCTCTGTGAGTTCCAGGCCAGCCTGGTCTACAGAGCCAGTTCTAGGACAGACAGGGCTACGCAGAGAAACCCTGTCATGAAAGTTTATGTGTGTGTGTTGTATGTATAGGGTGTAGGGTGTGCATGTATGTATGTGTATGTGGCACATATGTGCACGACACATGTGTATGAATGTACTGGTGTGTGCACCTGTGTGTGTACATATACAGAGACCAGCGGATGACATCAGTGTTGTCCTCTATTGCTCTCAGCCTTAATCCTATGAGGCAGGGATGCTGAGTGACCCCCAAAGCCAGAATCCTCCTCCTGTCTCCACCTCCATTGCTGGAACTGCACAGTCACGACTAATTTCTCATGTGGGAGCGGAGGATACACATCTGGGCCTCCACTGCTTCATCGAGTGCTTGCTGGAGCTCTTACCACTGAGCAGTCTCCTCCGCACCTTGTCGTGAAGAGTTTAAAATCTCCTATATTTTTCATATGATAATAGTTTCCATTTTTAGAAGTTTACATTTTAGTACTTTGAATTTTATTTTAAGGCAAGGCATGGGATCCTTACGCTGACATCTCTGTTTCTAGCTTGCTATCCAGTTTTCTCAATTATTTTTATTGATTAACATATCTTTCTTTCTCCTCCTCACAATGCATTGTCTTTTAAAAAAAAAAATTGTAGCCAAAATTTCTAAAAATACATCTGCTTGGGGCTCTCAGATTCATTACCCAGGTATCTCTCTGTTCTTCTCAGTGCTTGTTCATTTGATTATCCAAGGACTTGAGTTTTGCGTGTGAACTTCAGAGTCGCCTGCCCAGTTCTGAAATGTAAATGAGTGGTGTTTGCACTGTGGTCACTGAACTTTACAGCACAACACAGACGAGTTAACGTCTGTGTGGTGTTCAGTCCTTTCTGCTGGAAAGTAAGATGTGTTTTTTCTGCATCTTCTCTAATGCTCAGCCTCGTCTTACAGGGTCACCTCGGATTTGCATGTTCTGTTCCATATTCTCAGGCTGACTTACGAGCACAGTGTCTCCTCACAATATTCTAGCAGCTGTTTTCTGCACACAGAGGTGAATGCTGAGATTTTGCTTACTGGTTCTGAAGAGTCACCTTTAATGATTCAAAGTTATTTTCCTACTGATTCTCTTAGGCTTTCCATGTACATTGCCATATTTTTGAGGGGGCGGGCAAGTGAGCCTCTTTTCCAACTAATATATAAAAATATGCTTTGTTTCCTTTATAACTGAATTGACTCCTACCTCTGGCATGATGACATCAGGTAGTGACTTCCTGATTTATTCCTGACTTTAATTGGAATCTGTTGAGTCTTTTCTCATTTACTATGACGTATTTTGTGCTGTTATATTGGGTGACAGCTAAGGAAATAATATGGAGAGAAGTATGATATGTGTGTGGGTATGTGTAACTTAGCACTCATGCGGAGGTCAGAGAACAACTTTGTAGAGTTGGTTCTCCTATTCTACTTTGCTTGGGTGCTAGGGACCACACTCAGGTTGCCATGGGTTCTAGGGACCACACTCAGGTTGCCATGGGTTCTAGGAATCACACTCAGGTTGTCAGGCTTGGGCAGCAAGCAGCTTTCACTCTCACAGCCCATATTGCTGGCACTGATTTTCTTTTCTTTTCTTTTCTTTTCTTTTTTTTTTTTTTTTTTTGGTTGGTGTTCCTACCATGAGAAATTATGTCGATAGGTGTTTTGGGCTTGAAATGTGCACGCTTTTGGTTTTTTGAGGCAGGGTCTTTCCACATAGCCCTGGCTGTCCTGAAACTCATTCTGTAAACAAGGCTGGCCTCAAACTTAAAGATCTATCTGACTGCCTCTGCCTCCTGAGTGCTGGGATTAAAGGTGTGCACCACCATACCAGCTGAAATGCCCTTGCCTGGACTTGGTTGATGAATTGTACTTTAAATGTTGCTGAATTTTGCCTATTTATGATTCTCAGTTCTCGCTCATAAGTGAGACTGGTCAGTGCTTTGAGGTTTGGGGTCTGGCTGGCTGGCTTTGGGTCTGTTGGCTTCCTGTAGTTAACTTCTTCCCCTAGCAGCTGGGTGGAATCCGGTGCTACAGCCTTCCTGTAATTGATGGCCGATCTTTGACTCATCCACTGTGTTCCGCGCTCTCTTGCCTTGGCTGCTTTCCTAATTCATATTTTAATAGAAAGCTGTCCATCTCAATCTGTGTTTTCAGACTAGAGCAGAAACTTAGCATCTTTATGGCTGTCACTAAGTCCTTTCCTTCCCCTGTTCTTTGTATTTTCTCATCTTTTGGAAGACTACTTTTTTGATTTCTGGTTTTCAGAGTAACTTCATGCATTTATAAGTTGTGACACTTGACATTTCCCTGATTTCTAGTTATCTGTTTAAGTTCACAAAGGGAGGTCAGTTCCTTTCTCTCTGTCCCCTTCAGCAGAGCTATTGTCACTATAGGGGCTGTCTGTCCTTCTGTCCATCAGTGTTATTTTTTACAGCTGTGATGTGCTCTGACCTGTGCTTTGGCAATGTCGCATCTGTCATAACCTTAATCCTCAGGATCATTGGGTTGGTTATTTTAGTGCCCCAGCATGTTCTGTCGCTGCCATTTTGAAGGTGTTCTCTGCATGTCTTGAGTATTAGGATTCTGGGGAACATCTCTTATCTGTTGTATTCCTCTGCCTTTTGGTTAAGGTGATTTTTCTTTGCATAGTTGCATCTAAAGTATACTTTTTCTGTGCCTTTTTTTTTTTGAGACAAGGTTTCTCTGTATAGCCCTGGTTGTCCTGGAACTCACTCTATAGACCAGGCTGGCCTGGAACTCACAGAGACCTGCCTGCCTCTGCCTCCTGAGTGCTGGGATTAAAGGTGTGCACTACCACTGCCCGGCTTCTGTGCCCATTTTAAGGACAGCTTAAAGAAAAAATCTATGCTTATGGCATACAGTCATTTTTTTTCTAACTTCCATTTACATAAGTCTTTTGTCTATATGTCTAGTGTGTATACTGTTCATGTGGGTGTACTTAGCCATCTCCCTAGCCCTAACATTATGCCTAACATCCTGCCTAATAGGTCTGATGTGGACATACAGTTCTGCAATGAAAACTCCAACTCCATCCACCAATGCTTGGGGTCCTAGAATTGCTTTGTTTTCTTGCTTGTTTAAGAGTCTCACTGTGTAGCTCAGGCTAGCCTCAAACCTGCACTCCTCCTGCCTCTGCTTCCTGAGTGCTGGAGTTATAGAAACGATCTACCACAGACTGCTTGCAATTTTGCTTTATTGGTTTGGTGACTGCTAATTGGCAGTTAATATTTCTGGTGCTAACTCATTTTTTGCATGTTATATCTTCGCCATGGTAAAGAACCCTAATATATTTAGGTTTCTGTAAGGTTTTCATCTTTTGCTGATTTGGTGTGCACCTTTTAGACAGCACATTGTCAGATTTCAGTCCAACCAGAAAATGTCCTCAGTAGCATGGAAGTTCAGCTTATTCTCACGCACTGATGGACAGATACATTTGCTTTTATTTCCATTTTGTTCTGCTTAATTTTTACTGCTAAATTTGCTTTTTCACATGTCATTTAATGAACCATTTTAATTTGCTTTGTTTCCGTATTCTACCTGAAAGACTTAGTTCTTAAGTTTTTCTAAATGCCGCTATAGCTAACTCTAATCTCTGAATGCCTCTTGGTTATAGTTTGCTTGTGTGTTTTTAATGCAGTAAATATCAATTGCTTCTTCCATAATCAATGCCCAATAATGACCTCCCCTGTCAACATTCCTTTTGAAATCTCTTTCTACCATCAACTGTTAGCTGATAGGATCATTTCCCTTAATTTTTCTAGTATTTACATTTATATCTTTTAATATACTTTTATTCTTGAGCATATATGGTTGATTCATTTCAAAGATATTTTGACTCTACATGTAACAGCTAAAGAATCAATATGCACATATTTTCCACTTTGTGTTCCCTTCTTTGTAGGTGGAGTTTTTCTGTCCCAACAGCCTGCTCCCAAACAGCTGACACAGAGGCTTATTATTATTTGTAAATGACCGGCTTAGAGCTCAGGCTTGTTACTAGCTAATTCTTACATTTAATTAACCCCTAATTCTATTTATGCATTGCCACATGGCTCAGGGCTTGTCACCTCATTTTCTACACCTCCTGCTTGCTTAGTGGCTGGCTGGCATCTGTCCTGACTCCTTTGGCTCTGCCCTTCCTCCTCCCATCATTCTCTCTGTGTCAAGTTGTCTCACCCAATCTCTTCTTGCCTTGCTATTGGCCAATCAGTTTTTTTATTAACAATAAGCATAATCCACAGCATTTTCACCTGATAACTCTTGCTGGTTATATCCCTCTGTGTTGCTATTTTGAATAGTAATTGCCTTCCTTTCTTTTTATTATTTTTAAAGTTAGAATCACTTTGTCCTATTCATCCCCTTCTCCCACTCTGTCTGCCCCCTCTTGCTATTCTACTTCCTCCTAAATAGCCCTCCCTGCTGTTTACAAGTCACAAAGTACAGTTTCCCCCTCTCTTTGACCCTCTCCTTACCCTTAAGATCTTTTCCTCTCCATCATGATCCTGTTTTTATTCCCATCACACACAGAATGAAAAATGAATATAATCTTAAAGATGAAACAACATACAGGTCACACACACACACACACACACACACACACACACACACACACCAGGATTCCACATACCAGAGAAGACATGCAATATAGGAAAAACTGAGCACTAAATGGGAACTTGGAAGCAAAAGTAGGCCCCAAAAATGGCCGTGATGCTATGTTAACCATAGAACCAGATTTTCCCTATATACTATTATCAGTACAACTCAAATCAGGAACTCAAATTTGGCATATTTAAAAACATTTTACACTTGCCTTTTTACTGTAGTGATAGTTTAGCTGGGTATAAACGTTTGGGTCTTACATGATTTCTCTCGAGTTCTGTGGCATGGATAATGTCTCCAAAGCTCTATCATTCTCACTTAGTTATCATAAAAACCAGCATTGTTTTTCTCTGTAATAAAAGGGCACACTAGGAAAGATGGCTCAGAGATTAAGAGCACTTACTGCTCTTGAGAGGACTCCTTTGGCTCCCAGCTCTAACCACCTGTACCTCCAGTTCCAGGGGAGAATCTAACACCTCTGGTCTCTGCTGGCACCTGCACTCACATGCATATACCCCCACACAGACACATACAGAGAGAGAGAGAGAGAGAGAGAGAGAGAGAGAGAGAGAGAGAGAGAGTAATCTTAAAAGTGAGAAGACATATGGGTGACACTCAAAGGATTTGTTCCCTGTGGTGCCCATTGCCCACATGCTGTTACCTCAGAGGACAGCATTTCTGTATAATACACAGCTCTACCTAGCTGTTGAGTTAAAAGTATCCTCCTAGTAAAAATCTAGCTCCATAAACTAAAGAGGAGGCCGTTCATTTTATAAAGTGACTCACTGTATTATAATGAATAATGAACTGATTGTGTTAATGCATAAGGTGGGCTCTGTTTTTCAAAAACCGAGGTGCATTTTTTAGAAGCATAACTATTACATAAAGTGAAAGTTCCTTACAAGTGTGTGATTAATGTATTTTTAATGAGCCCAGTTCTTCTTTAAGTCAACCCAGAGGTAGAAAAAAAAGAAAAGACAGGAAACCAACATTTCTCGCCCACGGGAACCACACACACAATGGTTATTATGAGCTTGAGTCATGGTGAATATTATCAATATCTCCAATTTTCCTTTCACCAGGTGCTGTTCAAATATTATAAAGAATTCAATGAATGAGCTGTTAACCAATTTGCATTTCAGCAAGAGTCTAATAAAAGGAAACTGATTTGTGAACTCATTTTCGGGTGTGACACTGAGTTTTGTACTGATTGTGGCTAAGGGATGTATCACCCTAGAATCCATGCAGATGAGCCTATGTTTGCACAGCTGATAACTGACTGGAGCATCTGGGCAAGGCAGAGCTCCAGAGCTGATGTTGGGCGGTGCTTCTCAGGTGCTGCAGCCCTTCCTGTGGCCTCTCTGCAGTGGGACAGGCCTTACACGGCCTTAGTTATTGCCAGCTCTAAGTACAGCCTGCCACTCACATGGACCCAGCATGCTGAAAGTCAGTGAATCTGTGCAAAACTCAGTTTTCTTAGTGAGGACTCAGCTTGTGGCTGTGAGCCAGTGTTCAGCATCCTAAGCACAGGAGGCCTTAGTTAGCGTTTGCATCCCTTACTGGGAAGATACTGCCAAAGAGGCTGATCCTGTGGGTCTGGCAGAGATACTGCCCTTCTCACAAGCTTCCACCAGAGAGTCTCTCAGAGTGTGGTCCCCAGGGCAGCAGTGTTGGCCTGTCCTGGGGACATAGGGAGGAGAGCTTGTTCAAAACAAGACTCTGTGTTCATCCTCTCTAAAAATGTGTGGCCACCGCCCTAGGCCTCTCCTCCCAAGGGTTCAGCTTAGGCTCCCCTGAGAAATTTGAGATGAGTTTCAAGGGCAGATGGATAAACATCACCAGTTTGATAATGGTTGGACTTATTCTTACTTTTAACTTCCATTTGTGGTAGATGCTCTTACCTTGCCATTTACAGTCAATATTTAAACTTTTTCAAAATAAACGTATTTATCTAAAGACGTTAGTTGATTTATAGCAAACACTAAACATATAACTTCAGGTTACCAGAGAAACTATGAAGTCGCCTGCAGACAGGTGACTAAGATCAGCTTAGGGCTGAGAAAGTTGGGATGTGGGTTAGGACAGCAGCTCCCCCGGGACTCTGTGTGAATTCCATAAAGTGACCTAAGCATCACTATGTGAAAAGCTCTGGGAAAGGTGTCTGCTGGGAAAGCTGTGCCGGGGTTCTCTGCTGCACTTCATATGAAATAATACAGCTCAGGGGTTTCTTGAGTGTTCCTCCAAGTATATGTTGTATGTTAAGCATATTTCCCCTACTCCCCTCCACCCCATTTCCTCACGCCAAACTCCCCATTAGTCCTCTCCGTCCTCCGAGACAGTTTTACTCCTAATGTCATGCCATTTGTGCATACAGGATTTTATGTAACCGTATGAAATCCAGGATCCACACGATATTTTTTCTGAGATTGGCTTAATTTAATCAGTATGACTATCTCCACCCATTATTCGGCAAATGATATGACTTTGTTCTTTCTGCTGAAATTTTGTATGAGTGGGTGGGTGGGTGTCTGTCTACCATATTTTCTTGATCAGGGATTTTTTTTTTTATTGTATGCTGCTTTATTTCCCCCTCCTCAGGTCAATGTACCCTTCTTCAAAGTTACCTCTCAAGAAGGCAAATATTCCTAACAATCATATATCATGGAGAACACATAAGAGGCCAGTAGGAAGACAGTCTTAGGGGAGAGAGTGGGCTTGGCAGGAGGTCCAGCGGAGGGTGCTCAGAGAATCTGCTCAACAGCAGATCAGGTGGCAACAGGAAGTGACTGTAGGTCACCTGGAGGCCATCTTTAAATCATCAAATCCCTTTGTCAATTTGTATTTACAGGCTTGGGAATTCTCCACAGGTATTTTGAGGATCCTAAATCTCATCAGGTTTGCCCAGAGGTTAGGAGTATGCTGTCCTGGCTGCAGGGCTTTTTTGATAAATACACTTTAGTGACTGGTCCTTAGATAGGACAGGCCCACTGAAGCAAAGTGTGAGTGTGGATTACCTCCTGGGATTCATTCATCTCCATTAGTTCAGAGGAAGTGCATTGCTGTTCTTCTGTCTGGTTTCATGAGCCAACAAATTGAAGAAACTCAAAGGAGAAGGGTCGAGACAAAGGGGGTGCAGGAAAACGTTGTTCTCAAATTCTCATTCCGAATGGACACAGATGGCTGGCCATGCAAGGGAAGGAAGAGGGGGACCCCGGGTGATATAAGGATAGTGGGACCACTTGTGTAAGGTTGGAAAGAGTTTGCACCATGGCAGTTTGTGAGGGCTGTGGGATGCATAGGTTCTGTTGGCCCACTGAGGCATGCAGATGCTGTTAGAGGTGCAGACAGCCCTCTGCATTTGTGTGCTCTGCATCGGCTGATTAAATGAACCACAGATTGAGAACACGTGAAAACATTGCATCTGTGCTGAGCATGCACGTGTACACACACACACACACACACACACACACACACACACGGTAGATTATTGAATCTATTATGAAAAGAAAAAAGAGAGAATATGAATATGATAAGATAAAAAGGGAGACGCTGCCAGCCGCCGCCATGACGAGCAACATGTAAAAGATACCAGTAAGCCACAAGCCATGTGGCAACTTATAGATTAATAGAAATGGGTTAATTTAAGATATAATAACTAGATAACAAGAAGCCTGCTGCAGCCACACAGTTTGTAAGCAATATAAGTCTCTGTGTGTTTACTTGGTTGGATCTGAGCGGCTGTGGGACTGGCAGGTAAGAAAGATTTGTCATGACTGTGGGCCAGGCAGGAAAAACTCTAGCTACACACACACACACACACACACACACACACACACACACACACACACACACCTATCTCTCTGTCCAACTGTACCCTTTCCTTCCATTGCTATTATTCCCTGAACAATGCAGAGCAACAACTATTTGCACAGAATTTACATTGTAGTTGGTATTATGGGTAATCTAGATAAGATCTAGAATATCCCAAGGCTGTGTGTAGGTTAAATGCAAATAAACTACATATACCACTTAATAAATATGAGGACTTGGATATCTGAGAATTTGGTATCCATGGGAGTTCCTGGAACCGAAGGTAACTTTCAGATACCGAAGGAAAACTGTACTTACCCACATTTCAAAATTGAGTTAAAAAAAAAAAATCTGGATATGTGGTTTTTCTTCCAGAGAAAGGAAGTTCTGACCAATACTGGGCTTGCATTCCTGTGCAGTACCAGTTATTGAGAGCTGAGTGAGGGCCTGCACGCCACACCCAGGCCTCACCCCATTACCCTCTTTGTAATCTTGTTTGAGTCTGTGGCCACAGCCTGCTTTCTACTTACAGGAGCACTGGAAAAGGGGTCCTGGCTTCTGGCTGGCTCATACTGCAGGGAGTTTCTTGTATTTTAGAAAGAATGTGTTTAATGATAGTGTGTGGCCACAAGACAAGCATCCACCTCATCCCAGCTAAGAGACACTTGGAGTACTTGAGCACCGGGCAAGCCCATGTTTCCTTAGCCCTCTGCCCTCCTCTCCTCACAGGCAGACACTTCTGTCCCCAAATTTTCATCATTCCTGCTAGTAAGGACAGATCTCAGAGCCATCTGTTTGCCTTTTGAAAACTCAGTCATTTCTACCAAAGGTTTATTTCCCTCCCCCGGCTGAAATGCAGTTGCCTCCCTTCCAATTCCAACCTCCACTGGAGCATTTATCCTCCTCTCCTGCTGGTTATTCTAACTATTCATGGTGGTGGTGAAGAGCTCAGCCGGTGTGTGCTGGGACCTGTGTGATATTCTTCCTATGCAGGACCTGCCCTGTGGACTCTGTTTAAGCTAAGAATAAAGCCTTAGAGCACCCCTTTTCCAGATAAAATGTATCGCGGTGGAGGGGGCGGGGGCGGGGAGACAAGCAGACTGGGAATCCAGTCTGTGAGTCTCAAGACAGTGCTGCTGCCCTGTATCTGAGTCTCCTAAGGAGCATGGAGCAATCTCTTCCCCTCTGTTCTCCCTAGTGTTTAAATCGCTAATGTGGGCAAATGCTGCTTTTTGGTTATTTCATGAGTTGAGAGAAAGTATAAAAGCCTTTGGATATGTGGCTTTTTTAATATTTTAAGCATTTTGAATAATTTCAGAACAAAATAAAACTTTTAATGGGTGCGGAGAGCGTGAAGCCTCAAAGAGCTCACTGGTGCAGCCTGTGACTTCCTGGAGCTTGGTATTCTTAACTGTCAGGTTCTAACAAGTACCTCTCTAGAAAATCGCTTAATGATTAATCTGTCAAGAGAAAACCTCCACAGCCATGAAGCACTGCACATAAAAATATCCTTTAATCGCCAACTTTGGAGAATCAAGCCCTGTGATTTCAGAGAGGCTGGGTCGCAGTGGGGCCTAATTGCTCCCCAGTTCCTCAGGACAAAGCCAGGTGAAGAACAAGGGCACAGAGGGAGGGAGAGAGACCAAGAATTATTCTCACCCTGTGGGCCCTCATTCCTTTCTTAGCCTGAAAAGCGTTTTTAAATCTTTGCAAATCAAAGCCACATAAGTAATGCAAACTGGTAAGTTTAATGAAAGATGTAGCACAGCCCGAGCTGAGGATGTGAATCCTGGGCCAGAGCTCATCTATGGACTTCTGAAAGTTGGTGGAAAATGCATGAGCTGAAATCAAATCGGGGTATCTGCTGCAGAGCAATGTTGGCGTGTACCATCCGACTGGTGGGAAGGTTTGATAAAGCAATGTTCACAATCCCTAGAACTGTGCTGGGCACACACTGGGGAGGCAGGAGAGTTAGAGGGACATGGGTAGGCAGAACAAGCGTGCTGAATCCATAGATGACCAACCAGCATCCCGTCTCAAGCTGACTCTCATATTCACAGACTCACTGACTCAGCTCTAAAACCAGCACTCCCGGGGGTTTTTATGGTCGTGCCTAAGCAGGAGGGAAGTGGTGATAATTGAAGGAGCCAACTCAAGTGTCCCCAGCTGAGGCTGGACCAGGCATCTGCTGCCTTGCTCCCTCTATGTCACTCAAAACAAGCCTCCTTCTCACAGTTTATTTAAAAAGCCTCACTTTTTAGTTTTTGTGCTCCTTGCAGTTGAAAGGCGTGCCCAAGCAGACTGCTAAAGTGCTGTAGGGTGTTCTGAAACTCAAGAAAGCTGTATTGCCCTTTGGAGAGAGGATGTGTGATATGCCCGCTTCCTTCAGACCCCAGCTACAGTGCTGTTGTTCTATTCCACATTGAGTTCTGTTGTTCTAGTCCGCCCTCGGTGGAAGCCATGATGCCTACCCCCACTGGAGAGGAGGTTTGTACTAAGTCAAACTTAGTACAAACTAATGTTACTTCTACCAGAAGGACCCTGGTAGACACTCATACTAATCTCGGGGTCCCTCAGCCCTGCCACACTGTCACAGGAACTTACCCATCACATGCAGTGTCCAGGGCAACTTTATAGAACACAACTCCAGTACTGGTTTGATTAAGTCCCAGTTAGTTCCTATACAAAAAGGCAGGTAGAGTAAATGACCTCTAAAACCTCACATCTTAGCATCGTAGGAGTTTGGTATTTTTATGTATATAAAGTCTTTGGTAGGTGACCTTACAGTAGGTGAGTTAGGAACCCATCTCCTGAGGCAATCAAAAAGTCCAGCATGTCAGATCTGCTTTCTTTCTATTGGCATGGTTCTACCTAACTGCAAAGGAGGCTGGGAAATGAAGTTGGAGCTTTCATAGGTAGCCTTGCTGTAGTTTTTGTTAAAATTGTTACCTTTATCATTTCTCTATAGGTAAATAGCAAAACTACTAGGTAAACAGCACTTTTTATGCTTTTAGTTATTTTTCCAAATAACTTTTTTAAAAATTCTTCACAGGAGAAAGCAAGTCTTCATTCTCTTGTGTGCCCTAGTTAAAGATGAAGGAAGCCCTTAGATATCAAAGTCATGCTGTGTTCTCTTCTGTTAATATTCTGCCAACTCTTCCTGCTGCAAATTTTTTATTAAAAATATTTTTGTCATTGAATAAAAAATTATAAAGAATATATCCAATCTTTGGCCAGGGGTGTCCGACCCTGCACTATGCAGGTGCTAGACCATGAATAGAACACAGCACTCAGCCTGCAGAGTGCCAGCTGTGTCGACCCTGCACTGTTGCAGGTGCTAGATCATGAACAGAACACAGCACTCAGCCTACAGAAATCCAGCTGTGTCCGACCCTGCACTATGCAGGTGCTAGACCGTGTATAGAACATAGCACTCAGCCTGCAGAATGCCAGCTGTGTCCGACCCTGCACTATGCAGGTGCTAGACCATGAACAGAACACAGCACTCAGCCTGCAGAAATCCAGCTGTGTCTGACCCTGCACTATGCAGGTGCTAGACCATGAACAGAACACAGCACTCAGCGTGCAGAATGCCAGCTGTGTCTGACCCTGCACTATGCAGGTGCTGGACCATGAACAGAACACAGCACTCAGCCTGCAGAATGCCAGCTGTGTCTGACCCTGCACTATGCAGGTGCTAGACCATGAACAGAACACAGCACTCAGCCTGCAGAGTGCCAGCTGTGTCTGACCCTGCGCTATGCAGGTGCTAGACCATGAACAGAACACAGCACTCAGCGTGCAGAATGCCAGCTGTGTCTGACCCTGCACTATGCAGGTGCTGGACCATGAACAGAACACAGCACTCAGCCTGCAGAAATCCAGCTGTGTCTGACCCTGCACTATGCAGGTGCTAGACCATGAACAGAACACAGCACTCAGCGTGCAGAATGCCAGCTGTGTCTGACCCTGCACTATGCAGGTGCTGGACCATGAACAGAACACAGCACTCAGCCTGCAGAATGCCAGCTGTGTCCGACCCTGCACTATGCAGGTGCTAGACCATGAACAGAACACAGCACTCAGCCTGCAGAAATCCAGCTGTGTCTGACCCTGCACTATGCAGGTGCTAGACCATGAACAGAACACAGCACTCAGCGTGCAGAATGCCAGCTGTGTCTGACCCTGCACTATGCAGGTGCTGGACCATGAACAGAACACAGCACTCAGCCTGCAGAGTGCCAGCTGTGTCCGACCCTGCACTATGCAGGTGCTAGACCATGAACAGAACACAGCACTCAGCCTGCAGAGTGCCAGCTGTGTCTGACCCTGCTTATGCAGGTGCTGGACCATGAACAGAACACAGTACTCAGCCTGCAGAATGCCAGCTGTGTCTGACCCTGCACTATGCAGGTGCTGGACCATGAACAGTACAGTGACACTGCTTTGATTCTTCTCCCACTGCCCTGTGCCCTCCAAGATCTGCTCACTTTTACTGTGGCTTTATTACGTGGACTCTGATGAGTGGCCTCAGCCTTGGCTGTTGTTTTACTATCAAGGAAAGAGGCAGTAACAGTGACTGTCAAGCCCATTGTTTAAGGGAAAATACCAGCTCACGCACCAGGAAGACTATAAAAGTCATCCTTGGATATGCTATTTGTAGTATTTGTACTTCTTTGCAATTCTAGAGGTTTCTTAACCTTGCTGAAGAGAAGCAAGTGTCATACGATAAGCCATTCCATGCTTGTATACATGCCTAAAAGAATTGACAGTAAGGTCGTGTGTGTGTGTGTGTGTGTGTGTGTGTGTGTGTGTGTGTGTGTGTGTAATTAAAAGTTACATTGGAAAGAGATTGGATTTGAGCTACTGAGCCAGACCTAGGATTTCCTGTTGCTAAGTGTGTGTATGACTTGGGGCAAAAGCTTCATTTCTCTGAATGTCCTTATGCATACTGTGGGAGCAAATGAAATCCCAAGTGAATTGTGTAGTTTACATGATCATGTAAACTTTAGTTTACATGGTCAAGAACCCCAATGCCTCAGGCCCATGGGAATGGCAAAGCCTTCCTCTGGACTAAGTATGAATGGTTTAGCTAAACAAGTATATGCAGAAATTCTCAACCAAAGCTTTCTCTTCTTGGATCGATCACTGCCTCCTGAGCCTGCCCCCTTATGGAGACCTCCTGCCAAGATTAGCTTAACTGGCCTCCTCCATCAGCTAGCTGTACACAAGAAATCTGCCTTCCTCAATCAGTGATATATAACAAATACCCAGAGTTTCCCAGCTCCTGGTGGTGTATCTCCATCAGAGCGCACAGCCCACCCGATCCCAGCTTTTCTGTACATGTGTCTGTCCTTTTCATTTATTCATCACCCCAGTCACAGCAAGTCCAAAGCCATGCAGCTTGTGGCATGTCCCTATAAAAACAAGGGCAGTCCTGCTTTTTGTGAAGGGTTGCTGCAGGAAGTGTAACTAACTTGTCTCGTGGGAACTGTGACCAGCTTGTCTCATAATCTGCACCACGTAAAAGGTAAAGAGAAATGCCAATGGTTGCAGTGTTATAGTGTCATGTTGCATAGTTGTTTTTTTGCCTCTGTAGTGCTGAGGATGTATATACATACACACACACACACACACACACACACACACACACACAAACACACACACTTATATGGGGGTTGCAGAGAAATACATGTATCTGGAGATCAGATATCTCATAATATTAACCATTTTAAACAGAACTGTATTGGTTAGCCTTGCCGAAAACTGTGTGTGTTACAAGAGATGTGACATGTCTGCACCCAGACAGCTATGTCAAAATGACAATAAGGGAACAGCAAGGAAAGGGGTAGGTGACAGATTAGAAAGAGTCAGGAAGATGTGAACACCCTTCCTAAGTCTTGCTTAAGGCCGGCATCCTGTGTGAGGCTGAATGTGACCCTCAGGAAGAGTCAAATGTCATTCTGACTGTTTACAAAGATGATGTCTATGCAGAACACATTGAAAATGATAAAGCTACAGGTCATTGGTAATGATGTAGGAGTCAGTCATCAGAAAATCACTCTAGAATGAGGGGTGTGTGTGTGTGTGTGTGTGTGTGTGTGTGTGTGTGTGTGTGTGTAAATATTCACTTTCTGTGGAGATTCAAGAGTAAATTCCATCACTTTCATGACCAAATTAGAATCTACACGCTTTCCTCACTCCCAGCACATAGCGCATGCCCACCTCCCAATAAGTGCTCGGTGACTGAGTGAACCAAGGAACTAGGGAAAGAATGGAGCTATCTACAAAGGCATGTGTCAACAAGACCTGCAGCAGCTGTGTACAGAAGAGGCTGGGTTGAAAACGATCTCTTTTCTCTTTTGCAGACCAGAAACTACTCTCCTGGGACCATTCATAAGCAAGAGACACCAACACTGTGACATATGCCGGTGCCACCGCCACCGCCGCCACCACCACCTCCTCTGCCTCCACCTCCTCCGCCTCTGGGGGCTCCTCCCCCTCCACCCCCACCAGGGCCCCCGGTAAGGCCTGTTTGTGTTTCTTTCTGGTTGACTGTGGAGCACTGGCCTTGGAATGATCTTGACCAGGAGCTTGGTGTTGGGATGCAGGTGATGATGCAGGTTCCCAGATGATGCAGGTTCCTAGATGATGTGATGCAGGTTCCCAGGTGATGCAGGTTCCCAGGCGACACCTTAGCATTCTGGCTCCGCTTGCCTGGATGAAATGCTTCTCTCTCCTGCTCCTCCACACATCTCATTTGCACCTTACTTCCGTCTCCATGATTTTCCCCTCCATTCCCACCACGTGGAGCAGGCTTCCCAGTCTCCCTAAGTGACTTTCTGTCTCACTGGGCACTCTGGTGAGAGGCTCCTGCTGAGATCAGGCCCATAAGACACTGGGACGTCAAGTTGTACATGTCATGCAGAAGGTGGTGAGAATATCCTGGCTTCTGTCCCCCGGTTCTATGTCCAGCAAGTTACATGTTGGATGAGAGCTACAGGGAAATGGGACTCACTGACAGAAGTTTCCTGTGTCTGAAGCAATGAATCCAGTCTACTTCTATCCAGGCCACATACTTTTAGTTTAACCATTTGATTTGTGAGAAGAGGACCACAGAGGGTGACTGTTCTGTTCTAGAACAAAAATTCAACCTTGGCACCAGCGACATTGAGACCGACTGTAGGGAGTTGCTGAGCTGTACATTTTAGGATACTTAACATCCTCAGTCTCTACCTATGCAATGCCAATAACATCCCTCAAGTGTGGCAATAAAAAAAAAATCCTCAGACACTGCGCGGTGGAGGAAAAAATATAGATGGAATAGGAATAAGTATTGAAGTTTATTTGCTGAACTTGACCCCAATGCCCAAATTCAAGGTCATTGCCACATGGCGATGAACAGTTTGTAGATACAGAAAACAACTGGGAAACTATTAGTGGATCCTAGATTTGCTGACACTGAAGAAATGCAACAGCCAGAAAAACAGACACATCAAAGGTAGATAGTGGGTCTGGGGGAATAACCGTTTGCAAACACTGCTGGGGACTTACACATCTCGAGCTTCCTCAATGGTGAACAGTTCTTTCTAGAGAGTTCTAGACAGGAAACAATAAACCTATGCGCATCACTGTATAGTCAGGTCATTTTTCTTTTTAAGAGTGGTTAAGAATTTAACCCTAGGCCGGGCGGTGGTGGCGCACGCCTTTAATCCCAGCACTAGGGAGGCAGAGCCAGGCGGATCTCTGTGAGTTCGAGGCCAGCCTGGTCTACAAAGTGAGTTCCAGGAGAGGCACAAAGCTACACAGAGAAACCCTGTCTCGGAAAAAAAAAAAAAAAAAAAAAAAAAAAAAAAGAATTTAACCCTAAAGTGACCAAAAAGAATTTATACAAAGGTATGCACAGCAATATGTTTCAGACTTGTGAAAAAATAATAGTTTATGAGAACTAAATTTTTTTATGTTACTCTGCACATTAAAAACATTTAATTAACACAATATTAATTAAAAATGACATATATGGTTATTACTTTTAAGAGTATTGACAGCATGCCTTTGCACATAATGAAATCTGTTGTGTAATTTACATCAGAAGTAGAAAAGATCATAGAAAAGATCATTGATAAGCTAATATAAAATTTAATATTTCGCCAGACAGTGGTGGCGCACGCCTTTAATCTCAGCACTCGGGAGGCAGAGCCAGGCGGATCTCTGTGAGTTCGAGGCCAGCCTGGGCTACCAAGTGAGTTCCAGGAAAGGCACAAAGCTACACAGAGAAACCCTGTCTCGAAAAACAAAACAAAACAAAACAAAAAATTTAATATTTCATGCCGGGCGGTGGTGGTACATGCCTTTAATCCCAGCACTCGGGAGGCAGAGCCAGGCGGATCTCTGTGAGTTCAAGGCCAGCCTGGTCTACAGAGCGAGATCTAGGACAGGCACCAAAACTACACAGAGAAACCCTGTCTCGGAAAAACACCAAAATAATATTTCATTAGGAAATTCTTTGATTAATTTTTTTGTCGTCTCTCTCATTTATTCCTTTTTTTTTTTTAATGTATGTCTCATGGAGGAAACAGGTCACTTGGAGCAGAAAATAACTATGTAAATTTTAGTATTTTTAAAATAAGTTTCTGCAATCTGGAAATTTTTTACCATATGTATTAAAGGCAGAAATAGTTAATGTTGGTGTTTACAGAGCTCTTATAGATTGGCACGAAAAGGATGATGGGAAAACAGATACAGGCAAAAAGTTTTTCAGATTTAGAACATTTCAGATTTTTGGATTTTGGATTTTTAAATTCGGGATGCTTACTCTGTAAAATCTATTTGTAACTATTCCAAAACCCAAAAATACCGAAATGGAATCTCCTCTTGTCTCATCATTTCTGATGAGAAATGATCCACCTGTAGTGAGAAAACATGATTCATCTGCTTGGTTGACCATGGGAGATTTCAGAATTGGCCACAGTGTTGCAATCAGACCTTGGAACTCTTAGGGAAAGCAAAGCTACGATTTCCTAAGAGACAGTTTTGTGGTGTCAGTCACACAGCTTAAAAATGAATGTACTCTGTGATCCAGTTTCGCTCCAGACAACCCTTCTTTAAGAAATTAGTGATGGGAGCCGGTGGAGAAGAACAGCAAGGGAACAAGCCCCCTGGACACAACAGGACTGATGCACACACGGACTCAGACACACGGACTCAGAGACTGGCAACATGCACAGATCTGTCAGATCGGGTCCCAGCACTGGGAGAGGAGGGAGACTCAAGCCTCCATTTCTAACCCATCAGCTATCTCCAATTGATAGGCTCACAGAGGACAAATTAGTTTTCTGCAATGGAGTCTCACTGGTGGTGGTACACACACCACCCTTAGGGGCAGCCCGTGCCCACGGCACATGCCAACACAACAAACCCAGCGGTACTTTTGAACTGCTTTTGTCCTCACACAGTTCTTTGTCGGGGCTTTTTTTTTTTTAACCTTACAGATCTTTCGCTTATCTAACACGGCTTCTGATTTTGTTTTTATGGGCTTTCTGTGTGTACAGATGTGTATGTCTCAGCATCTATATGTGTTTCTTGTGCTTTTTCTTTGGCTCTTTTTTTTCTATTTGCTTGTTTGTTTTGTCCTACTTTTTTTAGTTTTGTGATTATTATTTTTTATATGCCTATCTATATTCTAATGAGAGAGAGAGATAGGGTGTGTGTGGATTTGGGTGGGTGGGGAAGTGGGGAGGATCTGGAAGGAGTTGGAGGAGGGGAAAATGTAATCAGAACATATTGTATGAAAACAATCTATTTTCAATCAAAAGATAAAATATATACTAAAATTGTGAAAAGCATTTCTGATGTTCTGAAAAAAGAACACATAGCTATATGACATTAATAAATAGATTACTTATAATGGTAACCAAAAAAGAAAGCAAAAAAAAATTAATTACAGGAGAGTCAAAAGTTGTTTCCCAGTGCACAAAACAGCGTGCTAGATCTTCATTAAAAATCATATTCCAATTAGCACATAATGTCCAAAGTACAATTGCTTCAGGAAGATTGCTCAGAAAAGCTGCAAGCATCCAGTCCAGAGTTGTTGGGGGACAGCAAGATAAGCCAGGGAGTAAAGGCATTTGTTAGGCAAACCTCAGTGTGACCCTTAAAACCCACAGAAAAGCAGAATGAGAGAACTGATTACCCAGAGTTGTTCTCTTATCTACCACACACACACACACACACACACACACACACACACACACACACACACACTAATAATGATCTATCATTTTTGAGTTGATGGGGAAGAATGTTATAGAAATCCTAAGAATCACACAGAGCTTACATCTCTTTCCTTACATGTTGGGGATCAACCCATGGCCCACTCACAGAAAACCGTGGCTCTGCTCCTGAGCAGCACCCCCACACGGCCCTTTCTTACATACAGAATACTTCTAATCATGCAGGGAACCATGCCTCTAAAGTGGACCTCCTCTAGGATGACCTTATAGCACAAGCCACCAGCTGTCACACAGCAGGAAAGGCAGTCATAATCTGCCTAGGCGAGCACTTACACACATCTAGAATATGGGCAGTGCTACAGAGAGCTTGGCAAGCTGCAGCCTGTGGTCCAAACCCGGCCTGTGACCAAGGTGCTTGCCAGCCAAATAGCTGGGGTGAAGAATGGAAAGAAAAATATTTCATGATACATAAAAATGACATAATATTAGAATTTTAGCCCATAAATAAAGTTCACTGGAGCACAAGTACACGTCCATTTGTATATCATCGGAGCCTGTGTTTCTGCTGTAGCGCTGGCATAACAACCAAGAAAAATGTTATTTGATCAAAAAGAACTCCCTTCTGCTTGTGGACCTGTGTTTTAATAATTGATTTAGTTCGTACTGCTATGTTTTTAATTGGGGCAATAAATATTTTGTAGACATGATTTCTCTTTTGCTACAGACAGTCACATTTTCACTTGGCCCCTTGACCCCCAATCCCTGGAATATTTACTGTCTGGGCCCTTCCAGGGATGAGTCACCAATAACTGCCCTGCAGCCGGCTGGCCTATTCAGGCTCCTGTGTCTCTCCAGCCACCAGTGATCTCTAAACACTTCTATCATGTCTTGTCCTCCTCTGCTTTTCCTCTCAGGGACTTCCCATGACCTCTGGCAGGCCTACCCCAGCTTTCACAACCTGGGGCCTGCCTCCCTCTCCAGCTCCTCCTGAGCCCCTCTCCCAGGGCACTCCCCACCATGGTTTTTATACAGCTGTTCCTTCCGTCTGGTAGGATTTTCTACTAAAATCAAAGTAGAGGTCCAGTCCACAGACCCCACTGGCTTGGGTACTTTTTTCAAAGCCCTCCTTCAGAGCAGTAATTGTTTTAAACTATGTTTTTATTTTTATTAGTGTTTGCATTTATTTAATCTTGTATTTTTTTGCATTGTGCTTGAAACAGGCATTCAGCTTATGAAGGGAGGGAAGGAAGAAAGGAAGTGAGGAACGAAGGAAGGGAGGGGGAGGTGAAGGAGAGAGGAAAGGAAGGAAAGAAGGAAAAGGAAGAATGAGTGAATGAGACGGGAAATTAGTGACTGAGTAAATAGGGTTGAGAAACAGCTAGAGTTTTCATAACTAGTGGACAGGGCTCTACACACATGTTCAAGTCCAATCAACAAGACATTACTCAGGCCCCCAGGGCCCATGGGAAGTGAGACTAGACTCACTGAACACAGCATGAGCAATGGGAATTTGTAGTCAAGAGCCTGAAAAGATGGGTGGTGGAGAAGAATTGCCAAGAGGAAACGTAGAGGGGGGTCAAGGAGACTCTGGATAAATCTCTCTGCCTTGTTTATCTATTTGCTGTAGTAACCTGGAACCCTATGTGAGCTTGGCAAGCACTTTACTAGTTAGTAGCATCTCCAGCCAACCAAACACAATCTGGCATGATAGAGTTTATGACCCTGGTCAGAACCAGGACAACCAGATATCTAGAGGTCAGGGTTCTTGGTAAACATGTTTAACAAGGATCTTTTTCAAAACTGGATTATTTTATAAGGAAGTGCACAGATGGGCCTAGAAGTTCCTGATGCCTGACCAAGTTTTCATTGATTACAAAGATTTCTCCCTCTTGCCTTTCACCATCCCCTACCGGCCAACTCCAGACATGTGCATTTCTGTCATGGCAGAAGGTGGGGTGGGCTACAGGGGCTCTGGGGTAATCTTCTGCTCAGCCAGGCAGCTCTACCCTCGCCTCCCACCCTTTCCTGAAACCACACCCCCTCCAATCTTTTCAGCTGTTCTTCTTTTTCCTGTACCTTTAAAATCCAGTAAGCCATGTAAATTGCCTGGGGGGTGGTGTTGACTCACTTATAACTAAATTATTATTGTTGCTTTGTTTATAGGGTGTGTTTTTTTTAATATTTGTTTTTTTTAAGCCTACAATGGATTTGGATTTGAAATGCAGCAGAATTGCACTAAACTTTTGTTTTCAAATCCTCTTGTCCCTTTGTGTTCAAGTACATTAAATGTCGTAAGAGAACACACTCCATAAGGACATGTGAATTTCATCTGTCTGCCATGGTCTCCCACAGAGCAAAATGTAGGCATCACTGACCAGATGATAAATTTTGGAGATTGGTAGCCCAGACAGAGCTGGCTGGTAACATTCATGGTTGTAGCATGTGTATTTATTCATCAAGTAGATCTAGAGGTTTTCCTCACATTTGTTTTAATATTGCCATTCAAGCTAGAACATCCTCAGAGGGAAATGGTTGTCCCAGAGCTGATCATACCTTGTTATTTAAACATCAAGGAGGAACTGGCTTGGCTGTCATTGCTTTACCATGAGAGGCAGCACACTGATGCAGAAGATGCCACAGTGCCACGCATTTTGCCTACCTGTTTTGAAGACGGTGTTTATTAACACTGCTGGAGGGGAATGATAGTGGGCCCTCGCTGTTCTGTTCCCTCCTTACTGTTTGTCAAGTTGTTTCTTTAGGAAACTCGGTGGCATCGTTTTCCTCCTGTGGACTAAGGGTTCGCATGACTCATGGGCCAAGTTGCCATCTTAGAGTTGACGGTATCAGCCATGACTTACATGGGGAGATTTTTCTGCCTCCTCTGTCATGCTAGGGCCTCTGATAAGGAAAGCAGTGTGAGAAATGCACTGTTCTCCGGAGTCTTATGTTCGATGTTATTTGAGGAAGAAGTGGGGGTGGGGAGAACTGGGTGAAAGGAAGCTTGGTAGAACTGCGTATTATATGTGCTCTGGAAAGGTAATTTGCATGTACACTAGTGCATTTGCAATAATGAAGGGCTCACAGATTCTTAAATACTGTCACTCATGTGTGCTCTCTCGTCACGCTGGTGTTTTGATTGGTGCTGCTAACAGGGGGCTGGAGTGTTTCCCCAGGACCCAGTGATCCTGGAAGGAGGAGGAAGTTTTTGCAGTGCACTCTCTATGGGGATTGTATTAAGTTGGCTTTTTCTTATGTTTACCAGTCTGCACAAGGACACCTTTGTCTCCCAGTGACTTTAAAAACCTGATTCCTTTCTGTGTGGATTTGCATAGTGGGCAGTAACAATAGGTCTGTGAAAACCAAGCTGGTTTTTTGCAGCAGATTTCCTGTCTTCATGAGAGGTGTGTCAGGACCTGCCACTCATGCTTGCAAAGGGCCATTCAGGACAACGTTTGAATGTGTGTGTGTTCCGTCGCAGCTGTGAGGTAGGCAGGTGGCAGGCACAGAACGGAGAAGCCTGTATGGTATCTAGTTGTACAGTGATGATGCCCAGGAGCCGCCAGGAGCCCACGGCACCAGCGTTCCAGCCAGCAAGCCAGAAGGGCTTTCATCACACGGACCTGACCTGAGCAGGACCCACCCCGTGCAGCACCTATAAGGAAGGGAAGGGAAAATTGCACAGTGCCCAGACAGCCCTTGGATACAGCCAGGTACTGGAGCCGAGCCTCCTTGCCAGGGCATTAGTCACACCCCAAACTGCTGGGTTTGGGCCTTGAAATTCCCACCATCACTAGCTGTTCCTAGAAAACCACAAGCCAACCATGTCGTCCTCCCAGGCCTGTCTTCATCTCAGCATGGTTGTGATAAGAAGGGACATCCTAGAGCCTTTGGGGCCTTACATCCCTTGCCCCAGCTGCTCTGACTTTTACCTTTCTGGTCATAAAAGAAATATCAAAACCTTCCTACCTCATGTGGCGACTGTCAGGGAGACACCGGCCTGACCAGGTGTGAAAGCCTGAGGCGGGGTCACAGCTCCGCAAACGCTCAATGGTAGGCAGTACTGGGGACTCCTAAAGTCTTTAGTAAAAGGCCATGCAGGTGGTGACGTCTCAGCAGAGTACACCCTGGTTGTGTCAATGAAAGCATGCTAGCTCGTGTGCGCTCAGATGAAGGCCGTGAGGACAGACACCAATGTCGCCTGTCACCACTGGCTTTTCAGGCAGGGAATTTTTGCTTAATTTTGAATAATAATTCCTCCACTTTTTCACATACCCACACGAGATTTTTTTTTTTTTAATTTCTTGTGGCATTGTAGGTGGAACCCAGGGCCTTGAGTGAGCTTGGCCAGCACTCTTCGTTGATCTGCATCTCCAGCCTCATTGTTCTTATTTTTATGATTCCAAGAAATATGCCTTTAAAAAAAGAAAAGGCTGAGCAACGACCTGCCAGTGGGCTGAGGGAGACTGTGTAAAGATGATGGTGTGTGACAGTCGTGTGCTCAGGCACCTCCTGAGCAGCTGCTAGGCCTGGGCCCTACGCCAAGCACTCAATACAGATGACTCTCAGTTACAGTCAGAATTCAGTAGGGCCAGCACTGGTGGGCTGGGGAGGGAGCTGAGGTTCAGAGGCACTGAGAGGCCCAATGTCACAGACGCACTCAGTGGTGGAGGTGGATTCCTCGACATCTCCCCCCAACTGTGTACTGATGCATTCTGCCTTGCACACTCGAGACACCAAACAGTTGTAGGACCTCTACCAGCAAGCTGGGAGTGATGCTAAACTCCGACACATACCAATTGGGTCGTTGTTAATGAGAGCACCTTCACAGCTGGTGATATTATACTTCTCTAAAGATGTATTAACTTTTATTTTATGTATATGAGTGACTTGCCTGCATGTATGTCTGTGTACCATGCGTGTACAGCCATGTAGGGGACCAGAAGAGAGTGCTGGATGCCCTGGAACTCAGGTTACAGACTGTTGTTAGCCACCCAGTGGGTGCTGGGAATCAAACCTAGAACTTCTTCAAGCACAAGAGCTCTTAACCATTAAGCCATCTCTTCAGCCCCGGGTGATATTATTCCTAGTTTTAAGAAGCGCAGAGGGCCTAAGAACTTATCAAGAGGTGCACAGCTACTCATCTGATAAGGCTGAGGTCTGAACTCGGGCAGGATGGCACCAGACCTGATGTCCAGTGTGAGTGTGAGGCCAGCTGCCATTTGCTCGAGAACAGAATGCACTGAAGCTATGGAATTCTCAGCCACTGCTGGTGCCCTCTGGAATCTGCAAATTAGAGAATTAATGGATCACATTCCCCAAAACTTGGACATGGTATCCAACTCCTTTCTATATCCCAAACTGCTTCTGGGGTTATTCTTTTCTTTCTCATTTTCCTTTTTTTGTGTTTGTGGTTCCATTATTTTTCCATTTATGTATTAATTTCTTCCTTTAAATTAAAAAAGGGAGCAGTTGAGCCTCCAAATAAAACTAATGTAGCAGCAGAGAATCCCATTGAGGAGGAGGTGGTGCCAAGGCAGAGGAGCTGACAGCCCACTAGGGATGAGCTTGCACAGAGTCTTTGCCACCAGTGATATGAGCACACAGTGGGGATGGCAAGTGCCACAGTGGGGATGGTAAGTGCCGGATAAGCTCAGCGGCAGCATGCTCAGTCCCTTCCTGTGACCAGGCCATCATGTGAGGCCTGAGCTCAGGCTGACAGAACTCCTGGGTCTCTTCCTCAGAAAAGCGTAGATTCCTGAATCCAGAGCAAAGCATGCCGCTGCTCAGACAGAGAAATGGAGAGTATAAATCTGGTTTCCCAGTCCCAGATCAAGGGTGCATTGGTAGTATAGTAGTGAGCAGAATCCCTCCTATTCCCAGATCAGACGTTTGAGCAGTATATTTCCTCTTCATTATTTCCTACCTCTGGAAAGTGTCATTTTAAAGAGCCCCTTTGCCCCCTAAGGAGTCACCCTCCTCTTCCCAAGCTTGCTCCTCCCATGATTTGAGTACTCTCCTAAACAGACAAGAATGGGGTGAGGAATGAGGGAGGGTCTTGGGGCTAGTGGTCATGCAGCACCTAGAGAGTGACGCAGAGTCGGCAAACTATGCCAAGGCCAATGCCAGACACCCAGTGGACACCTGGCTCCTAGTTTTATTTCCTGAGTTGGCCCTGAGGTCACAGGTAAGGCTACTGTGAGCTGGCTAGCCACTGTCTTGTACCTTCCACCTGCCTTTGCCCTGCGAGCCCAGAGCAGGTTTTCTGCCATGCTGTGTAAGAACACCACCAATACCTCCAGCCTCTACTACGAATGTTCTGTAAAGCAAATGCAATTATGTCAGACAGAGCAAATTCAGGAGCAGCAACAATTAACACTTGGGAGATTATTGAAAAGCAAGAACAAATCCTTCAGCACAACCATCCTCATTCTAATCTGTTATTATTTTCTCAGAGAATAGACCCTACACCTTCGCTCTCCATAGAGGTACTTTAAAGCTCACAGAAAGCATGCAGTGCACCTGTTTTATAGATGGTAGCAATAGATTACCATTTTAATAAGATCCGTTCACAGAGGGGGAGCCTCTGACTGGGTTTCAAGAAGCTGATGGCAGGACTCCACCTGCACCTGCACGTGGAGTGTTGGAGCACAGAGGTGTGAAAATGTGTTTGTGTCCTGTAGCCCTCTGTTTGGAATGCACTGTGAGAAGCTGTGGGCTTCAGCAGGGAGCCTGTAACGACACAGACTGCTGTGTAAAAAAGGCAAAAACGTGAGTTTTAGAATTAGGCAGATTGAAAACTGAATCACGGTAGCCGTTCCCAAGCTGTGTGATAGGTGAATGACATACCAACTCTGAGCCTCAGTTTCCCCATGGATTCATGGGAATAATAATGGTCACTTCCTGGGGTCCATTGCCCCTGTCACAGAAACTTCAAGAAGGGAGGAATTGGGTTTTTTGTCTGGTTGGTTTTTGTTTGTTTGTGTGTGTGTTTCCATGTCTTGGGGATTGCGTGGCACACAGTGACATTTGTAAACACACATCAAACGGATGACTCCTACACTAACTGTGAGGATCCGACCAGAGGATGACAGCGGTTGCTTGCCAAGTGTCTAAGTAGCAGCAACAACTGTTCCAGAGAGCAGAAACACATCCAGTCAAAGGTCCACGTCAATGCGAAGTTGCCAGGATAGACAGCAGAAGTTAAGGTCAAGATTGGGAGCCCCAAGGCGACAGTCGCCATTAGTCTGAAAGGAGTCCAAGAATGGGGAAGAAAGAGCGCTACCTGAGATTGTCTATGCTTCCAAACTCACTCTGCCAGGTTGCCCTGCCCATGGATTCTGTGGATCCATTCTCCCAGAAGTGCCCTTCCCTTTTGTTCATGCTGAGTTGAGTGGACCCGCGTCCACGCTACACCGGGAAGCACCTGGGACAGCAGATTTGAAGCACATGGCTTTTGCTGGGGCTCGGCTCCACTGTGGTGTCTCGTGGGGGAGCGTCTTACCCACTCCAGGGAAATGGCAGCACAATTCAAATACTTTAAGCATTTGGAGAAGGCTTTGCTTTGTTGCTGGAAAACAGCAGTAGCAGACCAACACACTAGCAGAAGGGAAGGCCACCTGTCTCTGGATGCTTTCACAGCCAGAGCAGTATGGGAATTCTAGCTGGCCTGGCTCTCAGCCCTCCCCTTGTGTTCTATAGCAGCTCCAGGAAGCTGAGGTCCAGTGCTATGACCTGGTCTTTCTCTGTCTGAGCCAAACATTTATTTACTTTCTACTGACAGGGAAATTAGAACACAGGTAGAGTATTTTCTTTGTACTAGTTGTTACTGAAAAAAAAGAGAGTTTTAGAATTAGTTCTGATTTATTTTACTTAATAACACATTTATATATTTAAGCAGTTTTATATATATATTTAAAGTATTGGGAGGTAAACAGCTGGTTGTAATGCAGATGAGATGGACTATGAGTTGACCACTGTTGAAGCTAGATGGTAGCTCCTAGAGATCATTACACTTCTGACTGTTTGTATATGGTAGTAATTTTCTGTGACTAAAAAGAAACCTCCATAGATCTTAAATAACTTTTGTGACTTGGCAGAACCAGGAGACTGTACAGCCTGCTTACACTAATTCAGAGAGGTGTTCAGGGGACCAAATATTGGTGCTTTTTAATTTAGCAAAATGAGATTTGTATCAGCAGGAATATGCTTGAAGTTATACGTTGTCATGCTCTGTATCAAGCTTTCCTCATACAGCGAGGTGCTGAATTTTTAGGATTTGATATTATGGGGGTGTTAGCTGCTTTGTCATCCCGGGGTCCCCTGTAACCACTGGGCCAATCAGTGGCATCTAGGTGAAACCGTTGCTGGGTCTCACCAGGACTGCTCATCTCCTCTTTGTCCCCACGATCCTTAGGTGATGGTGCCAGGTGTGGAGGTTGGCTTGGATAAGAACAGTAGCCAAGCCATTGGAGCTAGGTGTGTGTGACGTCTCTATGAAGTTCAGTGTTGTTTTCTCCAGCCGGCCTCATCAATGCCTTCTGTGTGACCTCAAGCTCCTCTGCCCCTCTGTAGAACAGTCCCATTCTCATTCATTCTCTCTCTCTCTCTCTCTCTCTCTCTCTCTCTCTCTCTCTCTCTCTCTCTCTCTCTTTCTCCTTTCCTCCCCACTCCCTTCCTTTCTTTCTTTCTCCCTTCCTGCCCCCCTCTGTTTGCTAAGTAATGTCTGAAGAAAAGACTACTCTAAAACTTCAAATGTTTTGTTTTGTTTTTTGAGGCAAGGTCTCATGTAGCCCAAGTTGACTTTGAACTCACTACATAGCAAAAGATGAACTTGAACGTCTAAGTTTATGAAGTTCTGAGAATTGAACCTAGGGTTTTGCGCATGCTAGGCAAGCATTCTACCAACTGAGCTACATCCCCAGACCTTAAATGTGTCTGTCAAAGGATGGATTTTAATACAAAATGGGAGGAGTCTGGATGATGGGGACATGACCACACCACACCCTTCCCAGGGCTCATAACAGAATCAGTGAGAGTCTTTGAAAAACCCTACAACTCATACAAACATGCATGTTCTTGCTCTATGTTGGAAATAACTTCTTAAAAAGGCATCTCTGTCAGGATACACTCTTCTAGCACATATTACTTGCATGTTGCCTTCTTCCTTTTTTGCTGGAGAATCAATGCATTTCTCCAGAGGCCTCATTCTCTCTGCTGCCAAATACAGACACCCTCTCAGGGCTCTGACATAGACACAATAGTATGCCAGGTTTCTGATTTAGAGGGCAAGTCTGGAGGATATATTCAAAGTCTCTTTTTGGCAATGGAGGCTTTTCCAGGGCAATTACATTAGTACCTTCATATTGTCACTCAAAACAGGGAGTCTCCAGTACCTTACTGAACAGGTGGACGGAGTCCCATGATCTCTCTTGGCATGCAAAGCAGAAAAAAGATGAGAGAAGTAGGTCACTGGGAATAATTTGGAGTCTGCTGAAGGTAGATCCTTTACCCTGCTGGGAACCCGTGTCTAGCTGTACAGAGGCTGCGTTGCATTGTACAGAGCCACCTTGAACTGCAGTGTTTGGGAATCCCGGGCATACCGACTCACCCCTGAAGACCAACAGCAGCAGCTGTGCAGAAATCACTCACCACCTGGTCAGTTCAGTGGACCCTGGCTTCTGCACCCGCAGCTGTCCCCACCACACTCAGTAGGAGACGCCTACTGAGAGACATCTGTCTTTCTAGAAACAGATTGAGCTGTCCCCAGACAGAACCCACGTCTTGACTCTTGTTCCTGTGCTGCGGTGTGCCCACATCCCCACGTGTGTGCATGGCTTTGCTGCCTGCATTTATTGGCTACTCAGAGAAACACACAGACTACATCCAAGGAGTGGTTGACTCCAAGAACGTAGGCCTCTGCTTCTAAAGACTCAAATGCTGGAGGTGCTTCAGCGGTAATGCAGTTCAGAATCGATGGACAGACACCTGCTGTTTCTGGACGCTTATGGAGAGTCCGATCAATTCCTGGCAGCCTTGCATTATCTTAGCATCCATTATAGATGATCTCCGAGCAAGGGCAGAGCACTTGGCCCTGCTCACCTGCTGTGCAGTGGTTGCTGATGTCTCTTCCAGATCTCCTGGTTCCTGAAGACACTTGCTGGTATGCTGAGTCCCTGATGTAACTGGAGCCCCTAGATGGACCAACCTGTGACACAGACTGGGTCCTAGTGTAGAACTGGGGTGGGCAAAATACACATGGATCACATAAGTCATGAAAACCAGATGGGGACCTGCTTTTATTATATTTTATTTATTTATTTTTATTTTACAAATGATATTACTCCTCCTTTTATTTTGATTTTTGTGTTTCTCCTTTTCTCACGCTACCTAGATTCCTTGTATTGCTTCGTCTATACTGCCAGAGTTAGAAAATCAAAATATAAAGCACACAGTTAAATTCAGTTGAAAACCAAAACAACAAAACAGTCAGGTGTGGTGGCACACACCTTTAAGCCCAGGACTCGGGAATCAGAGGCAGGTGGATCTCTGGGAGTTCCCTGCTAGCCAGGGCTACATAGTGAGACACTATCTGAAAAAAAAAAAAAAAGATAAAAATTCAACTAATAAATAATTGCTTTAGAACAAGTATGGAGCAAATGTGGCCAAACTTATACATACAATAATCATTGAGATTAATTCAAACTTGAGTGTCCTATTTTATCTGGCAGTCTTAGGCCACATTTATGTTTCTTGGATATGTGTATTTGTAGATAGATAGATATCTCTCTACAAAATAGCTCCTTTGTAGACGTGCTTGCTTTTCCTCACCACAAACCCAGGACTCATCTGGTCATTTGCATGTTCTGGAGAGCTAATAATGTTTCTCCTGTCTCCTTTTTTTAAGTTTATGCATCTATTTTCTCTTGTGGATTATCTTACTTTGGGACTGCTGGTCATGCTTGACCAGGTTTGGTTCCCAGCACCCACACAGTGACTCACAACCATCTATAACTCCAGTTCCAGGGGATCCCAGACCTGCTTCTGACCTGTTTTTCAGGCACACTCATGTTACGTACACACAGGCAGGCAAAACACCCAGATACATAAAATAAAATAAAGAAATAAAAAACCCTGCTTCCACAAAGCCTTCCTAACTCCTTTTTAAAATTGGCTTTTGTGGAGTTTGTTTGTTTGTTTGGGGCAAAGTTGTTGTTGGTTTGGTTTTTTATTTGTTTTGTTTTTGTTTTCATTGTGACAAGGTCTCACTCACTCTATAGTCTGGAGCTAGGTATGTAGAGCAGGCTGGTTTCAAACTTGTGGAGAATCCTTGCCTCTTCCTCCCAGGTACCAGAACCCACTATACTGTGCATGTGATTTGATTCCCAATAGCCTTTATTCTTACAGCAGTTTTAGTTCTTAGAAAAACTGAACAGAAAATAATGTCCCCACATACTCCCTGTCCCCCTGCAAGCATATCCCCCACAATGAAAACCAGATTTTTCACCTATGCTTAAAGATGCTTCGTTTTTCAAACCACCCCTTTGATGGTGTCATTACTCAGAGTGAAGAGAAAACTTACCAAAGATTATGATTCTTAAAGATGTTTATGTGGTGGTTTTCTACAGTGAGTGCCTTACATTCATATTACGACATGGTCTTATTTTCTGCCAGTACAGTGTGGTTCTTAAAATGAAATTCACTGTACTATAGGTCAGAGCAGTAGCTGGCAGGTCAAGAGTAGCTGATACCTAAGTGAATTCATGCTCTAGTCCTTAAAGCGTCTAGGGCAGCAGGATGCTTCTCGGTCTTGGAATTTTCCAAAGCAGGGCTGCACCTGCTTCCTTCGGGGTGAAACACACTGGGCTCACCAAGAGGCAGAATCCATCTGCCTACAGAAAGGACAACACAGCAGTAGATCTGAGGTTATGGAAGTGAGGGTTGCATCAGCCCACGGCACGCCAATTGCATGGAGCCCCAGTCAGCAGACCTAATTTTAGGAGGTGCAAGACAGAAATACAGTTGAGAGGAACGAACTAAAAATAATTCCTCTCTATTCCTTGCAGTTCACGTCCTCAGACAGTCTGAATGTGTTCTGTTTCAGCCAACGAGGTCCTTGTCATGGTTGGCATGATGACCTCATGAGGCACAGTGGGACCCGGCTTCTCTTTCGAGCCACTGCAGCTGTGGTGACCTTCCACTTCTCTCCTGGCATCCAGTCAAGCCGGGGCTACTGTGTTTTCAGAAGATTAGCAGTGGCCCTGTTTAGTTAAAATAATCTTCAAGGACAGCATGAGTGAGAGCATGCTGTGTGAGGCATACCTCTGGGGTACCCACAGGCCTCTTCTGCCATTATCATGAAGAACATTTATTTTCATATTTATTTATTTGTTTGTTTGTTTGTTTGTTTATTTTTGTTTTTTTTTTTCTGAGACAGGGTTTCTCTGTGTAGTTTTGGTGGCTGTCCTGGATCTTGCTCTGTAGACCAGGCTGGGCTCGAACTCACAGAGACCCTCCTGGCTCTGCCTCCCGAGTGCTGGGATTAAAGGCATGCGCCACCACCGCCTGGCTTATTTTCATTTTTAATTCACACTGTATTTATCACATTAAAGAACAAGTTTGATTTGAGTGGATTTTTAGGGTTTAACATGTATAAGGCATTGCGCTAAGTACTAGAAATGTGACTTCAGACAGAATTTCTACCTCAAAGGAGATACTTGAGGGGACATATGCATGTCAAGATGGGCATGGTATCCAAACACTGGCTTCAGGTTGACAGTAAGATGTGCTCAGAAATCCTTGTCTCATGTTAGAATGGTCAGAGACCACCTGAGGCCAGACAAGTTCAGTGACCTGTGTGAAGTTGTTGATGACAGGTAGGATTAAAGTCTTTCCATTCTCCCACCATTTCTCTGCAAAGCTGCTGTGCTCGTAAATGGTGTGTGTGTGTGTGTGTGTGTGTGTGTGTGTGTGTGTGTGTATGTGTTATGTTGCCTTAGTTTGGGCAGCAGAAGTCTTACAGAGGCAGTGAAGACTGAGACCCTCCCTGAAGTTGCAGAAATCTTCAGGAGGCAGTAGATTCCTATGGGCAGCAGTCGGGCATCTAAACAAGTCTCTTTTCACCCCATGCTCAAAGTCCAGCTGCTCCTGCCCCGCTGGACCAAACTCTCTAAGTTTATGGCTGTTGTCTAGAAAACACTTACAAGGGATGAACTGTTTATTCTGATTCTTGAGTGGGTTCCTGGAGAAAGTCTGCCCACTGGGCCTGGGGAGGGGATTGGGTTTCAGTGGGAAGGGTGGGAACAGGAGACTGCATCAGGTATGGGGGAATGTGTGAGAACTGGGATGGGAATGGGACCAGGAACAAGGAACTTGGCACGTACAGCTGCCATAGTGAATTTGATGGTAACATGCACCATGGTCACATTCTGGAAGCCTCTAAACACCATGCCTTAGTGATTTGTGATTAGTGAAGATTTGTCCTAATCCTATGTGTAGGTCACCGTAAGCATGAGAAGATTATAGGGGAAATGACATGAACACTTAACTGGAGAGGAAAAGTTTGAAAGCGAGAGTTCCTTGGGGAAACCATTCAAATCCATGATTTCCAGACACCCCACTTTTCACCCACACTTCTGCTCCCACTGCTGAGATCACAGCCCTGGTCTAAGCGGTCAAAGTAAGAAATAGAAGGACTGTGGACAGGAGAAAGTGGTGGTAGATGAGAAGGAAGGAAGGAATTGGTGTCTTTGGGAAGGAGAGCTGGTGGGAAGTAAAACTAACTATGGAGGGAGAGGGTTTTTGTTTTGAGTCTGGTTGACTTGAAGGATGCTCCTGGGATGTGTATCACAAGTGAACTAGCAGGTGGTGCACAGAGGTTATGTGTGCTCCTGTGTACACATATGGGAAGTGGTAGGAAGGGCCTGGCGTGGCTCCTGAAAGGAAGTGGTGTCATTCCAGCACCCATGGCATACATGGATGCCTGAGGCTTACAAACATCCAGTAGGCTTACTCTCACCGGAACATGTCGTATCAGCTTCTGGCACCATGATGTGGACAAACTGCACTGGTAGACAACAAGACCAGCATTGACGAGGACGCTGACAGGAATGCCTCTCCTTTTTCTTTAGGAAAATGTCAGGTGTGAGTGCTCTGAATGTTGAAACTTTCTTGTATCATAGGTGCGTTGTTGTGGAATATTATTTTAACTACGGAAAGGTGTGTTGCGTGTGTTCATGCTGCATTTGTTTAACTATGTAAGATGTGTTACATTTGTTTCACCTTGCCTGCCTAAGGCACCTGATTGGTCTAATAAAAAGCTGAACAGCCAATAGCTAGGCAGTCGAAGGAAAAGCCGGGCTGGTGGGCAGAGAGAGAATAAGTAGGAGGAGGAATCTGGGCTCAAAAAAAAGAGAACAAGGGAGAAAGAGAGGGTGATGCCTGGGGCCAGTCAGGCAGGCAGCTGCCAGGCACAGAGAAAGCAGTGAAAATAGGGCATACAGGATGAAAGAAAGGTATAAAGCCCTGCAGCAAAATATAGATGAAGAAAAACAGGTTACATTAAGTTATACAAGCCAGGGGGACAAGCATAAGATAAGGCCGAGCATTCATAACTAATAGTGAGTCTCCATGTCTTGATTTGGGAACTGGTTGGCTGTCCAAGAAATTTTGCTACAGTGCCTTATGGCTGTGACATGATAATGAGTCAGAGAGACCCAGGGACATCACACCAAAGTGCCAGTGGGACCAGGAAGAGCCTGGCTGCTTGAGGACATGGCATCTCAAAAATGTACCAATTACTGAAATGAAATACTGCAGGAAGTTGGCAGGCAAAACAGAGCAACAGCATGTATGAGTGTGGTTTGAGTATGCTCCTGAGGCCAGTTTTTGGAATAACAGAGATGATAAGTCTACTGAGATGTGTGGAGTTGTAATCTGATTAAAATGTCCACACTGTTAACTTTTTAAATTCCTTTTTACACCTATTTTGTGTGTGTGTGTGTGTGTGTGTGTGTGTGTGTGTGTGTGTGTGTGTGTGCATGAGGAGGCCAGAGAACAACTTGAAGGAATTGGTTCTCTGCTTCTACCATGTAGCTCTCAGGGCTTGAACTTGTCATCGGGCAAGGGTCTTTACCTGTTGTTTTTATTATATTGAAGCATCATCTATCGGTCAGCTATTGACCTGCTGCTTGAGAATCTCAGTCTCTTATAGCATCCTCTCACCTCTCCCTCCCGTCTTCTTCCTTCTGTGAGGTTTTTACTCCTCGATTCCTTCGTGGGACCCGGATGTGTAAGTGCTGTACTGTGTTAGTCATCTGTTGCTCAGACACAATCCCTGACTCAAACACAGCTTCAGAGGCTTCAGTCCATGGTTGGCTTGCTCCATTGCGGGAGTCTGAGGTGAGGAAGAGCATCATGGTGGGAAGAGAATATGGCAAAGCAAAGCTGCTCACACCATGGTGGCCAGGAAGTCTGCAGAGACAGGAAGGGGCCGAGACAAAGCACTCTTCAAAGGAAAAACTCCCAGTGACCTACTTCCTCCAATCAGGACTGAACTCCCAATATTTCCAGTCACCTCCCAAAGACACTATCAAATATAGAATCCATCAATGGATTAACCCATTTATAAGGTCAGAGCCCTCATGCCCCAGTTACTTCCCAAGTTTCTTGCCTGGGAATGTCGTTAGCATTGGGGACATAGTTTTCCGTAGTGACAAACCTGTGCTGTTCACCGTCAGTATGCGACAACATGCCTTGACTCTATCGTGTAGGGTGTGGTCACTGGAGCCTTTACCGCTGTCCCATCTCTCCTTTATCTTTCTTTGGCCAATTTTTCTCTGCCACATTTTTTTAATTTCGTTTACATATTTCAAGTTTCGTGTGGTAAGATTGACTCTCACAGAGAGGGTGACAGCTCCGTGATGACAGCACACATTTAGATTCGTGCCATCGCCACTGTCAATCAGGCCACAGTTCAGTTCCACCCCGCTCCACAGCTCCCCCTTCCTACCCCCTTCGCGGCCACACCCTCCTTCCGTCAGGGTCCCTGGCAGCCCCTGACCCTCCTTTTATTGTCCCGTTCTTACCCAGTTGCTGGGTGTTGCCCCACATTTTGTTAACCCGGCCCCTGCTGAAGGGCGTCCCGGCAGTTTCTAGTTGTTTCTGCTGCTCTTGTTCCTTTGCTTCTTGGTATAAATTTAAGACTCGCCATGGCGATGTCTATTTTTAAATCTTACTGGGCTTTTGACTGGAATTGCACTGAATCTATACATTGACCTGTTCTCTTTATTGCATTGTGTCCTCCTGTGGACACAGTGTACATCTTTATTGATTTAGACCTTCCTTTCATCAGAATTCTATGGTTTTTAGAACCCATACCTTGTGCGTAGTGCTACGTATTTCTTTTATATTTGGAAGTCTTTTAAAGTGTTTTTAAATGTTTGGTTTCCAGTTGTTTATCCCCAGTTTACAGTCTCGCTTGGTTTCTGTGTACTGACCCCCGTAAACTATGACCTTGCTGACTCTCCTTTTAGCCCTACCTACTGCCTAGTAGCTCATTTATTTCCCTTTCTTACCTTATTGCGAGTGCTAGGATTAACATTATGATGTTAAATGAGTCTTGCTTTATTCCTGACAGCAAGAAGCTACTTGACCACTGAGTCTGTGGTTAGCCAGTGGGAATGAAGCTCCCTTCCATTCTGTTTGCAGAGAGCTCTTATCATGAAAGGATAATAATTTTGTTGAGTTTTGATGCCTTTTCTTAATCAAATGATGTGATTGTGTGATTTTTTTCTTCATCTTTACACTGTTAATATGATGGGTCTATTGATTGATTAGCAGTGTATACACACACACACACACACACACACACATATTGCTGGGCTCTATCAACTTCTTCAGTTAAGGATTTAAAACAACTGCATTCTGTTGTGTGGTCATATTTGAGTGCTTCCTGCTTTGACTCTAAAACTGTTTCTGAGAGTTTGAAGATCCATAACAAATATTATTTTCATGATTATGAAGTATAAACAGGAGTCTTGTGGAGCCAATTGGAATTGTATGATTGCGTTTGTCTCGCTTTGAGACCAACGTCTGCTGTACCTATAACCCACTGCCTATCTCCTTCCTTTCTCTATTAAGTTGCTCAAAGGTAGTGCCTGTCTCAGACAGTTTCTCCTTTTTCCTGGGGTTTGAGGTTCTCTTTGTGTTTTTTCAGAGGCAGAGAAGAGAGCAGACATAATTTCTTTGTCGCTGGGCATCTTCCAGCCTTTCCCTTACTCCCTGGCTCCGGATGGGCCCAATTCTCCTCTGGTTTGAACTGGCTGTTCCAGAAACGAACACAGCTGTCACCTGGGACCATCTTTTTTGATCTCTGGCTTTATTCCGGGAATCACAAGCTTTAAAACAGGAAAAGGTGGGAGTCTGTTGGAAACTATTAGAGAGTGCTGATATTAATAGCCAATGTCTATTGAGTAATTACCAAGTGCCATGCATTGTTTTAAAATCGTTGCAAGGATTGCTTCATTAAAATCTCACCACAGTGCATATGGTAGTAGATATTATTCTCTTCCCAAGTTTGCAGGTAAGAAAATGGAGACTTGAAGAGGTTAGTTAAGTTGCGGAAGTTATACCACTAATACACAGAAGATCTGGAACCCACTCGAGTTGGTGGGACTGTTAACTCAGTGGGTTACAAAACAAAACAAAACGATGTGAATATAGGAAAAGGTTGGAGGGAAGAGGGAAGGTGGATGGTTAATCAAAACCAAGAGAGGATGGTTTGGGTGCCAAGTCAGGAAGGAGAGCCTC
This sequence comes from Peromyscus eremicus, assembly GCF_949786415.1. Classification (NCBI taxonomy): domain Eukaryota; kingdom Metazoa; phylum Chordata; class Mammalia; order Rodentia; family Cricetidae; genus Peromyscus; species Peromyscus eremicus. The sequence continues at coordinate 70,454,543 of NC_081418.1, forward strand.
CATACTTCATTGGCAGGGCCCCAGAACTGGAGTGAGAGCCAAGTAAAGGTGTCAGTCAAGTTAGGGAGCAGACGCCTTGTGATCCTCAAAAGGGCCTGGAGAAGGTTCTGGAATGGAGGAGAAGCGTATGATCTCTCTTTGAGCAAATCTGGGAGTCATTGTTTCTCAAGGATCCAGTCCATGCCAGCCCCGGTAAGTTCCTCTGGGTGTCCATGCAAAGAAAACGTGATTGGGGTGGATGGGGTCTAAATCTACCTACATTATGATGATACTTCTTGAACTTCTTGGAAATTTTGTCATCCCTCCCTTAGTTATATATTTTTTCCACTTCTGACACTTTCCACGTGAACAATATCCATAAACCCCACCATTCCCCAGCCTAGAAGCCTTATAAACATTGCATTTTGCCTGCAACCAGCAAGGAAGCATTAGAGGAGAACTGGACAGAGGCAGACCAGCAAGGTTGGCACCTAAGACCTGTGGGTTACCTGACGAGGGAGTGTCGGGTGCAGGTAACTTACAGCAGAGGGTATCAGCCATCTGTGCAGCGTAGGGTTACTCTGCACTTTCCATGAGTGCTCACACCCTCCCAGCGGAGGCATTTGACACACTCAGTAGGCAGGTCTCGAGCCAGTCACTCAGCACTGACTGTCATTTCTGGCACCGGCAGAGGCCTAGCACTTAGTTCCTATGGCTCCCACCTTCTCCGAAGCTTCACTCACCCTCCCTGGGTCTTCCCTTTTCCTTCTGATACCTCTTACCTGCCTGCTCCTTCCTGCTCTGGTTCTCACATTGCTTGAGAAGCCACATCCCCTGGTCTCAAGCCAGAGGGCAATTGTCCCAGCCGTAGGTCAGCCTTGCACTTCTTGGATGACGTCATTACGAAAGGGTGGAGTAGCTTGGTATCAAAAGAACCAGGCTTCCCTGGGCTTATCTCTCAGTTCTATGCTTCTACGAAGTAGAGCCTGTTTCATGTCTGGGCCTTGTCCATAAACTGGACTTTGTACCCACAATCACACACTGTATTATCATAATAAGTTCTTCAAAGGCCCCTAAAATGAGTTGAGGCACACAGAGCCCTTGAGATGATGCCTAGAACACATGAACAGAGAGAAAGAACCAGGTCTCTGTAGAAGCGTGGTTATTTCACAGGAAAGAGAAAGGAACCACAGAGAGCCTTGAACTTCATTAGGGTGAGTGGGAAACACCCATACCAGAAGGAAAAATGCTGAAATGGTGAGCCAGGCATGAGGAGCATAGAGTTTGTACATCAGCTGGGAGGGAGCCTGGTTCTCTTTGGCAATACTTGTGACATGAAGTTCCCAAGAAAATGAAGCCACGCTTATGCATTCTGTCAGGCCAAGGTGTGTGTGTGTGTGTGTGTGTGTGTGTGTGTGTGTGTGTGTGTGTGACAGAGAGAGAGAGAGAGAGAGAGAGAGAGAGAGAGAGAGAGAGAGAGATATTTGTGATTGGGCAGAGATAGAGTGTTACAGAGTAAAAACCAAATTATCTCAGGTCACCTTTAGTCCCCTTAGGCCATTTATTCTCCATCTTTCTGCTTGACCGAACATCCTTGTGGCTATCAGGCAAGATCCTTTGGGGGATGCACAAGCAGATCCCTGGTTTCCACCAACTCAAAGGCTTCGAATGCCGTCAGACAGCACTGGAAGCCTACAGCCGAGACTCCCCGCTCCGCTGTAACCCACTGATGTCCCCATCCATGTCTTTGAACGATGCCTTGACTTGTGGTTTTCTTTGTTCTGCTGTTATAAGAACATCATAGAACTGTTACCACTTTGGGATGTGGCATTTGGGGTGACCTGGACTGTGTTCTAGATCCATGGCCACTAATATTTGGCTTCAGAACAAACTCTTCTTCTCTTTGAGGTGAGAGCTGGTTTGGCACTGACATACTTTTTGTCTTAAGGAAAGATGAGATGAGAAACATTGCCCACCTTAGAGGTGCTGTTCAAAGCATGGATTGTTCATTAGCTACGCCTGCCTTGCTTTCGACTCAGCCAAGGGAAATTTGGTTCTCTTAATATTCATTAAATTATTCATCCAGATCCAACATCAGTTTTTAAATCAAATTTTCCCATAATTTAAAATTTACTCTTAAATCCCAGGAATATTGGCATCATTGAAAAAGAGGATGTTTTCAAATTGAATTTGTACTTCTAGAGGCAGGACAGCCTAGAGATGTGTATTAGTCCCTGTTCTATTGCTGTGAAGAGATACCAAGACCAAGGCAACTCTTATGAAAAAAAAAAAAGCATTTAATTGGGGCTTGCTTACAGTTGCAGAGATTTAGTCTATTATCATCATTATGGGAAGCATGGTGGCATGCAGGTAGGCAGGTATTGGAGCAGTAGCTGAGAGCTACATCCTGATCTGTAGACAGAGAGGCCGAGAGAGCCAGGGCCTGGCATAGGTTTTTGAAACCTCAAAGCCCACCCCCAAGTGACACACTTCCTCCAACAAGGCCACACCTCTTAATCCTTCTAATTCTTTCAAATAGCGTCCCTCCCTGGTGACTAAGCATTCAGCTATATGAGTCTATGGGGGCCATTCTTAGTCAAAGCTCCACAGAATGTGAGAGGACACTGTGGGGAATCAGGGTTTTGAAATAACCTCGGAGAACAGAAGCTTTCTTCCACACCTGCGTGCTTTCTGAAAACAGATAGGTTGGGGTCTGCAGAATCAGGATCAAGGCCCCGAGTTATACAGAGATAGTTACAGAAATGCCTACAGCTATACAGGCAAAAAAGCTGCATTCTCTGGTAGCAGGAAAGGAAAGACGTAGTTTCTGAACTTAATAATGAGAGGATCTTGAAAATTTTAATTCCAAAATGAATTCTAAGTCCCTTCTTCAGTGGGAAATTATTTGAAAAGTAGGAAGATACATGTTGGGGATAGAAAGAGCAGCAATAAATAACTGTGAAGAGAGAAAAATTTGAGGCATGTACAGACAGAGGCAGCAGTCCAAATACTCCAGAGCCACAAGTTCAAAAGAGCATTAGACATGTAAAGAGATTGGATTTCAGACAAAAATATATGGCTGTTTTCACTGATGGATGAACTTATAAATAGTTCACAGGACTTGAGGGTAAAGAGAAAATCCCCTCAGTTACTAAACTAATGTGCTTTGTGACCTCACCTAGGAATGCTGTTGCTTATGGGTAAACATGGGAGCCCAGGCAGGGACGTGAATGTTTTAGTCTACGTGAGATGGAAAGCCATTGCAGGTTATGAGTAAAGTGACATGATCTGGGCGGCAGATGCTCCGCTGAAGGTAGGAACACAGAGCTCTGCTTCTGCCTTCCGGGATCCTGAGGCTCCTTGGAAGAGTGCCAAAAGACAAGTACAAAAAGATCAAAAAGACAGCTCCAGTCAGGGTCTGGAGGTGAGCTCCGTGGTGGAACGGAAAATTGGGGCTGGTCCCTAAGGGCCTTGTGCTCCAGTGGATTTGAGCTGCATCCCCATGAGCCGTGAGGAGACAGAAAAGAATGCCTTGGAGGAGAGTGGCAGGGGACACTGCATGCCCCTTGTAAAGGTCACGCTGGCTGCTGTGTGGAGGAGGGCAGGGCAGCGAGCATGAGCGCTTGCTTCATGACACAGCCCGAAGGGGACAAAGCAGGAGTCTGTGAAGGAGTGGCTGCCTGGAATGGGGCAGGGAAAGAAGCCCCATGTAGTCCTCGGAGTTGTACCACTGTGTGAGATAACCTTCTATGGGGTAAGAAACAGGCCGGGCCTTCCCTGTGTCCTGTAGCCCCAGCAAAGAGGCTGCTCATCCTGGATCTTCAAGTGAGAAGCACGCAAGTACGCTGGTGCGCGCACGTGTCCACGCCGCCTTAGTGTGGCTATCAGGCTTATCCGGGGGTTAGACAGTCCGTTGATTCTGCTCATGAATTTGAATTGCAATTTGGAATTCTAAAAATGAAACATAAAACTGTGTGATGGCAAAACGCCTCGTTCTTGAACAGCATGACTTATGTACCATTTGGAGTACAGAGAACATTGTGTCAGGCCTGATGGAGGAGAATGGGGTTTTTCCCCCCTAAGGATATTTCAGTCTCTCTCCTGGATGCAAAGTTCCCTGTGTTCTTCTACACAAAAAGGATGGCAGCAGGGGTGAGGCCGTGCTATTTTAGCTGTCCCAGTGATCCAGCCTTGGCAATGAATTACTGGGGCTGCTGAGACCTATCTGCCCACAAGTCTGAGGATGCTGGGGAAGCCGGGGCAGGGGTGGGGGTGGGGGGCTGGGGTCATGTGCCTGGGAACCTGTACACTCCTTTTCAGCCTAACAGCTATAAAGAAAAGGTCTGAAATCTGACATCTGCAGAAAGTGAATGGAGTGGAATCATTGTGTTCAGGGGGGTGGGCAGACTGCAAAACACAAATGCTGCATGCTTTCTTTCGGAAGCAGAACCTAGATTTCAATTTGCATGTGTATGTAGGGTGGGTCATGAAACTCCTGAGGACTTCACCAGAAGTAGGTAGAGACTGGAAGGGAGGAAGAAGAGGAAAAAGAGGAAGACGTTAATGACATCCTATGGCCTGAAAGCAAAAAGAAGACTATGGGTATGGGGAGCCAGAAAGAGGGGGTCAGGAGGGCAGGGAAGAGAAATAGGAGAGGGGGTGAATAAGAACAAAATACGTATGAACATACCTTAATTAAACGCATTACTTTTCTACTAGCTTAAAAAACAATAACTAAAATGATTGGGTTTAGATAATCTTTGAAAGAAATAGCTGGCTTGATCTGGGTCAAGCAGTGGTACTTTTTGTCCCCTTCATACATGAATACATTTTATTTTTATCAAAACCATCCCTCACTACCCACCTTCAGTTTTTCCCAGGTTTGTCCACCCCATCTTCCTTCCAGTTTTAGGTCCCTCTACCCTCCATAAAAAGATAGGTGATCACAGATAGATAAATGGATGGATGGATGGATGATGGATGGGGGGGAGAGTTATAAACAGACCTATTGAGTCCTATTAGTGTAACCCAAATGCAGGTGAGTGTAGGTCTGTCTGTTATAGCTTGGGACCTCCCCCCTCTGCTGAGAAACCTGACTTCCTCTGGTAGCCATTGACTACCTGTAGCTTGGGCTTTGTGAGCATTGCCCCCGCGCCCAGGCATGCCAACCATGATGACCAGACTGATCTTGGAAAAGTTTGTGTAGCATCCCCAGCTGTTAAAGCTGTTAAAGCTCATGAGTACAACAGCCCGTCATGCCTGGAAGACAGTTTGGCACCATTCCTCTGGGAGGTCTGCTTTGCAGTCTTTCCACTCTCTGAGACATTCCCTGAGCTTTGGGAGCAAAGAGTGTGATATGGATGTCCCATTTAGGATGGAGAACTCTCCTACTGATCCTGATTCTCTGCACTTCAGTCTTGTTAGGAGCCTGCCCTCACTCCTGCACATCCGCAGCTTGGGGTCTTGCATCTCACATCGTTAGCGGGCACTGGCGACTATGTGCTGCCTTAAAAAGCCGGACGCGGACCCCTACCCTCTCTGTGTGCTCTCTGCTCTGTTCCCGCCATCTTTCTTTCTCTCCAGGCCTGGCTCTCCTCCCTCCTATCCCCTGCTTCTTTCTAATAAAGCTCTCTGTAACTCTGGTAGTCGTGGCCATGGCCCGGTGACTTTTCCGCTGGTAACCAGCACCGCCACCAGCTCCGTTTATCATAACCATCAAGTCTCTTGTTCCCTCTGGTAACTTCCCTCAACTGCTAAAAGAAGTTTAAAGGGTTGAAGAGACAGCCATTGAGATGGCTCAATGGTTAAGAGTCCTGGCTACTCACTCCTCCAGAGGATCTGGATTCAGTTCCCAGCACCTATATAACTACTCACAGCCCCCTGTAACTCCAGATCCAGAGGATGTGACACCTTCTTCTGGCTTCCTCCGGCACTGGGCACATACTTGGTGCACAGACCTGCAGGCATGTACATAATAAAATAAAGACAGAAATTCCTACTTTTAAAAAAGCGGCTTCTCTGATGAGAGGTGAGAGAACCAGCAACGTTTGCATCCACCTTCTTTGCAGAAGCCAGGGTTATGCAGAGGCCAAAATGGCAAAGGGAAGCAAGGAGGTGCAGCAGAGGACCCATGTTTCAAGGTTTGGATCTGGACTGTCACTCCCCTCCCCCAAATAACAATGGAGGCGCTGCTGGTTTGTTTGTTGGAACAGGAAAGGGACACGGAAGGCTTTGACAATCCGCCCCCATCACAGCCGCCGCCTGCCCATCTCACTCCTCCCCTCGGCTCCGTGTTGCTATCCTTTGATTTGGGTATTTCTAATCTTCATACTGGTTGGCCCCTGGCTTTCAGCCTCTTCATCCAAAGAGACAGGCTCATGTGTCTATCTTTTCTGTGATTACACTTCTCTCTAGGTTTCTGGACGGCTTCCTTTGAAGCACAGTAGCAGAGTGAGTGGACCGAGGCTTTGTGTGGACTCTGACAGATTTTTGCTCTCAATCACATTGTTAACAGAAAGGAACAAGAGTGGCCTTTTCAGTGATGCCGTTGTGGGTGTTTCAGTCAATTTGGGAGCTTGTTTTCTGTAGGGAAAGTATCCAGGGTTGCCTCCTCTCTGTGCTTATGATTTTAGTAAAGTTACCAATAGCCAGGATTGGCAGAGAGTGAAACACCCAGTGGATATTTAGAAATTTTCCTCCTGCTTCATTATCCTGTAACCATGGTAACAGGGATTCTTAGGGTTGTAGATTTTTTTAGACCATTATAGTTGGAAGGTTGACAAATATTGTAGTGTGAGTAGAAATGACTGTCTGTGTAATATGATCTTCAACATGTGAATGAGTGTGTCTTTTTGTCTAAACCCACTAAGTCTAAATATATACGGCTTTTTTTTTTTTTTTTTTTTTTTTTTTTTTTTTTTTTTTTTTAGCAGAAGTTAGCAATTCTTCCCTGGCCTGGCTCACAGAGGGAAGGTTGGCAGATGCCTTATGAATGGCAGGTACAGGAGAGCCCTCTAGTGGGAAACTGCCAGGGCAAACCCAGGAGCAGGAGAGAGTCAAGAGAGAAGGAATGTTTAGGAATGCGCTGGAGGATGTGTTCATTTGCCAATGTGCCGGGTAAAAATTACCACATACTGAAGCACATGCCAAATACATAGTAAAATTAAATCATGATTTCAATGCATCATTCTTCATGGCCCTCACCTGAAACATCCGCCATGGGCAAAAATCAGAGAGCAGGGATGTCTTTCGGCAATAACAGAAACTGAGGGGCCAGAGAGAGACGGTTTAGCAGGCTGATCTTCCAGAGGACCTTGGTTTGATTCCCACCACCCACATGGTTGATCACAATCCTTTGTAACTCCATTTCCAGGAGATATAGCATCCTTTTCTGACCTCTGAGGGCACCAGGCAAGCGCGTGGTACACATACATACATACAGGCAAAACACCCATACACATAAAATTAAATTAAATAACCAAGTCTGAAGTGGGTGAGGTGGCATTTCTCCAAGGAGTGGTAAGGAATGGGGACTGCTCACTAGCATGAGTACTTCTCAGACAGAAGTTTATAAACCCCCCCCCCCTTCCCGAGACCAACGTTGAATAGACGTCCATTGCTGTTTGCCTTGTACTCAGAATTGCAGAACACTCCTTGTCTCCTATCCCTAGCCATAATGCATGCCTGAGACTATAATGTCAAATTTACAGCAACACTTTTATCAGTCTTGCCCAGGGTCCTGGTGCTTTTACTCATCCCATTTTAAATGGCTTTGATTTTAGTGGCTTATACTGGATATTTTAAAACCATGTTGTATAAGAAAGAACCCTGTTGTACACGTGTCCTAAATGCATTTGAGCTATGTCTAGATGTACTGAATGACTTAGAACTGGGGCCCGTAGTCCACAGCTACGTTACTGACTATCATCCATGAGCTTCTCGTAAGGGTTCACAAAGTGTGTATCCAGGCAATAAGAACCAGACTTCGAGTTTGTGCCTTTCAAAGCCTTTTCTAACCCGCACCATAGTCACTGGTGGAAAGGTGGACTCCGTATGTTTAGCCCAGAACGCAGTGGCTTTTATTTTAGTCTCTGGCACTGCACAGCCCAGGAGTTTCTGTCAGTTGATCTAATCTCTTCTTTTCTGTGTCAGATCAGATGCATTAGTTGTGAACTCAGAATCACAATATGTGTCAGTGTCAAATTAAGGAAAGAAGTCTTAGAATAAGTTAACCAAGAGCAAGCTGGAGTTTGAATTCTCCACGTCTTCTCCCTGCATCTTCTGTCTCTCTCCTGTCTATAATCTGTCTGTTGTAGCATCCTGAATCTGTGCCTGCCTCAGTGCTGCCTTATGAAGCTGTCCGTGTGTGTGTGTGTGTGTGTGTGTGTGTGTGTGTGTGTGTGTGTGCATATGCACACGTGCATGCATGTATGCCCATGTCCCTAATGAAGGACTTGTGTTCTGTATTTATGGAACAGCACAAAAGTATCACACAGGAAGGAACTGGAGATACCTTACAGAAATCTTTAACAGGGTTTTACGATGGATAACACTTGACTTACTCCAACCGACACAGCTAACAAACAAACAAATGCTATCAAGCAATGTCCACATGTTGCTTCCACTGCTTATGGCAGATGTTTAGTGTATAAAGTTGCTTTCAACTTGCTGTTTTCAGCATTTATTACCATAACATACATACATGCATGCATTACTCATGGGTCAGGAGTAATATATGCATGTATATATGTTAACTTAAAATTAGAGCTATGCCTTAGCTTAGGCTGTAAACACTGATTATGTGGGAAACTTAAGGCAGGTGAGGTTGCTTGTTATGGTGTTCTCTTAAAGGCAGGTTAAGCAAACAGGCTGAGTACCCAGTAGGATAGCAGTGACCTCAGGATGTACTAGTAAGTCAGCTGTGAGGTCCAGCAAACGCTTAGAATGTAAGAGATAGTTTCATAACATTATGTCACCCCACTCCGCTGACTAGAGCAAGGATTTTCAAAGCCCAGTCCCCTATTGGGAACTGTGTGAGGCTTCACATGTTCCTGGAAGCCTGATTTTCCTGGTCCACATGGTCCTTTCTGGACACTCTGTGGTCCTCCTCTCTGGGAGTCAGTGGATGCTCAGCTGTGCACTGCAATGTAGGGGAATTAACTCCTTGCGGTACATAATTGTGTCCGGGGCACAAATGTATGCTTGGGAGAGTTCACACAGTGTCTTACACCTACTGGATCCAATTCAGTCATTCATTCAATCACTCAGTCATCCACCCACCCAGTCAATGGAGTACATAGTCACTAAAATAGACTGTGACCCCCCCCCCCCCCGACTCCTTATCTTCCTAATTCTCCCACCCTTGGGGGCCCCATTTCCTCTGAGCTTCCTAGTTCTCCCCTGTACTACAAGATCATATAAAGGTCACCATAGCAAGTTACCATACCTCCCACAAAACCAGCTCCCAGAGCCTGAATCTGTTTCAGCAAAGAAACATGATGGTCCACAATAGGCCCATTCAGAATCTGTGAGCGGATCTGTGAGATGAGAGATGCAAAAATGGAAGCCCAGGTGTGTGCATAGGCTCCTTGAAACCACCAGGACCTTATGCTCAAGATCAGCAGTGGGATAGACTGTCCCAGGGACAGAGGTGGTGTGGGCATGACCTGAGATTGTAGAAAATGGTACGGGTGTGCTTGACCTTGGGAATGGGGCAGAAAAGGCGGAACTCCCGTAGGAGAGACGTGCAGCTGATGGGGCATTCTGTTTCTCTGCAAATGCTATGTCCAATGACAGTCAAATCCCAATTCCCTTGCAGATTAGTACAGACGCACCCAGCTTAAGGAAGACAGATCTGAAAGGTCGGAGTGCGCTGTTGGCTGACATCCAGCAAGGAACGCGCCTGCGAAAAGTCACCCAGATCAATGACCGCAGTGCTCCACAAATCGAGAGTAAGTGAGAGCTCCGCAGAGCCTGCTGGGAGCCCAGGGCAGGGTGGAGAGAGCACAGCCCAACACATTAGCCTGGTCTGCATTTGTGACCCCATGCACTCTCAAACCACCTCAGACATGCTTAGGGGACAGGCTGCACCACCGAACAAAAAGTCAGACCCTCCTTTCCAAAAGTCCACAGGAGGGTAGAGGCTGGAGCATCTTTCATTACTTTTCAATAACAAAACAACAGCAAAAAACAAACAAAAAGCCCTTCATGATAACTAGCGTTTTTTAATTGATAAGATACACATAACAAATTTCACCATTTTTAAATGTCCCATTGAGTGTCATAAGTTAACATTCACAAAGCTGTTGCAATCATCCCTCTTTTTTATTTGGTCAACATTGCAAAAAGTTAACATGTTATACCCAGAATTATTTGTAATGTTAGATATTATGACATCATATATTTCAAAATGATGGCAATTCTCAAAAATAGCCCTGTAACTATTATTGTACCTCAATAACCTATAACTACATGTGTTAGTGCATACAGACACACATTTTTAAAGGGTTATTTTATTCTTTTTAATTATGTGTAGGTGTGGGAGGGTATGTGTGTGTGTGTGCACATGCCTGTGGATATGTACATGTGAATACAGGTGCCTGCAGAGGCCAGAGGCACCAGATCATGTGGGGCTAGAGTTGCAGCAGGTTGTGAGCTGCTCAGTGTGGGTGCTGGGAAACCGAATTATGTCTTCCGAAAGAGTAGTGCATGCTCTTAACAGCTGAGCCATCTCTCTAGTCCCAAAAATAGATACATTTTAAAAGAAACATTTTCTGCACTGATTATAATAAAGATCTATTTCTGATTAGACTCACTGTCTAATTGGTGAAGATCAATTACAGACTTATATTAGTGCCACACCCACTTCCTAATCACACCGATGAGTACTGTATATAATCAGAGAAATCTGGCGACTCCAGTGAGCACCACGCCCTGATGGCTGTGTGTTAACCTTAGCTTGTCTCAGTTGTCCTTCTATTGCTATGATAAAACACCTTGATCAAGACAAGTTATAGAAGGAAAAGGTTATTTGGGTTTACGGTTCTGGAAGGATGCGAGTCCATGATGGTGGAGCAGAGGCATGGCAGATGGAGCTAGAAGTTAGGAGCTTAGATCTTGAACTACAAAGTGGAAACAGGGAGCAAACTGGAAATGGCTAGAATCTTTAAACTCTCAAATCCCCCCTCCAGCGACATACTTCCTCCAACAAGGTCACTCCTAAACCTCTCCAAATGGTACCATCACCTGGGGACCAAGTGTTCAGATACCTGAGACTATGGGGGGAACATCTCATTCAAAGCAGGAATTCTTGTCTAAGTTGAGCATCTTCTGCGGATCTGGAAGGCAGGGGTTGGTGATATCCACATGGGACATTCTGATCCATAAATAAAAAGTACGCAGGGAAGAAAGAGCTGTGCAGGGAAGCACGAGCTGCTTGGGGCCTGAAAGCTAAGCGTCCACAAAGGTAAGTTCCCAAGCAGAAACCCTCCAGGGCCTTAACTTCCTGTTTGAGTCTCTGGCCAGTAATTTGGCTAAGAAGTTAACATGTCTAAGTGAGTTAAGCCTGGGCTTTGCGAGGTGAAGGGGGCCTAGACTTTTCCATGCCAAGTTGAGTTTTCTAGTTGGAGCCACACATGGCCAGCACTTTGCTAGGACTAGACTAGAGAGGGTATCCGGCAGGCTTAGGCGTGGGGAACCTGCTGGGTCAAAGGGTGAGAACGGCCTGCCCAGCTACTCCTGCTGTCTTCTCTTCAGGTTCAAAGGGATCCAACAAAGATGGAGGAAGTGCTGGCAGCAATGCCCGAGGAGGGAGCACACCCCCGGCCCTGGGAGATCTCTTTGCTGGTGGCTTTCCTGTGTTGAGACCAGCAGGCCAGAGGGATGTGACAGGTGAGGAAGGGTCCAGCCTGGTGGTCTTCCTTCATGCTCTCGACAGGTAGAACATGTGGTTCATAAATAGTTGTGTAGTATGAATTTGTGTATTTGAGACCTTTAATTCTGGAAGTTCCCAAAGCACAGAATTGTTCTCTGGGAATCTTTTAAAATCTCATCTATTTAAATGACATCATCATAATTGAAGAATGACTTGTTTAGCAAAGGTGTCACGTTAGACAGAGTTCCATTCATAATAGACATGCTAATGCTGTGGGCCCACAAGCCTTGTGTTGAGCTGTAATGAATCTCCATCACTGTATCCGTTAGACACTGCTGTGGACCCAAATGTAAAAGTATAGGCAGACGCTTTAAACAACTGCTTATTTAGCCCGTAATTCTGTCTATTCGTAATGTGGGGTGGTCTCAGCTAGGCTCCCTTAGCATCTGCAAACAGCTGCAAGTTGGAGAGGTGGCTTACTTCCCCTATCTCTGGGGCATCAGCTGGAACAACTGGACTGATTGTCCTCAGAGCTACATGATCTGCACATCTGCAGCAAGCTGTCTAGGGCTTGTCACCATGTTGGGTCTCAAGAGAGAAGCAAGATGTGCATGATCTCTTGAGACCGTCCTGGGCTGGTCGGGAACTAACTTAGAAGTCTAGCAAGTGTTACTTCCTGCTCCATCCTCTAGGGCACCATAAGAGACAAGCCCAGCAGGGACAGGAAGTGGACTTCACCTCCTGCCAGAACACGGGCACAATCACTCAAAGATGGCACAGGAGGGCCTGATCCAGTCACTGAAGCCGTTAGGGGGCCATAGCCTGTAGCAATAATTTATGCTTCAGTGGGCGTTCAGTATTTTAAAAATCAGCGAATTAAAAACTGGGAGAACACAGTGTTGCTGTGGGGAGTAGAAAGGGTGTTTTGCTTATTATTGCCTCGGAGGAGGACAGCTCCTGCCGCCGAGACACACCTCGAGGCTGCTGCGTAGACATCCTCACAATGGACCTGCATAGTTTAGTGTGCAGCTGCAGGGAAATCAGGCTTGTGCGTCCTGCATGCCGCCCACTCACCTGGACTTTTCCCTTCCCATGTTGCTGCTCTAACCTAGAATGTGTTTCACTTCCAGGTGGCAAGACAGGGCAGGGCCCTGGCTCCCGAGCGCCTTCTCCCCGGCTCCCCACCAAAGCCATCAGTGGCCCCCTTCCGGCCCCTGCATCTCCCAGGCTGGGCAATGCCTCAGAGGCACACAGCTCTGCCAGGCCGGTCCCTCCTCGCCCCAATGTGCCTGCTCCACCGCCTCCCACTCCACCCCCACCCCCACCTCCACCCTTGCCCCCGGCCTCCCCAATCAAAGCCCCGTTGGTGTCCCACCCTGTCCCTCCAACCAAGGGGAATCCCTCGGTGGCGCCACCCCCTGTACCCTGCACCCCTCCCCCTCTACCCTTGATCCCACCCCCACCCCCGCTGCCCTCAGCTGCAGTGCTCAGTGACAAAGCAGTGAGGCCCCAACTAGCCCCGCTGCACCTGCCGCCCATCCCGCCCCCGCTCCCTCTCCTCCCACCCTGTGGGTACCCAGGGCTCCACACAGAGCCCAGCAGCCCCGCACAGGACGTGCGGGAGCCTCCAGGCCCTCCACCACCACCACCACCACCACCACTGCCGCCACCGCTCCCCACCTATGCCCCTGTCTCCCCCAGGGCCGCTGTGCCCGCGCCCCCTTTGCCAGGCTCGAACAACAGCGGCGGCTGCGAGACTCCTCCCCCGCTGCCCCCCAAGTCCCCAAGCTTCCAGACACAAAAGGCCTTGCCCACTCCTCCGGGTGCTCCTGGCTCTCAGGCCATCCTACAGAAGAAGCGGCGAGGCCCAGGTAAAGCAGCCTTCAAGGCTCCACTGAGCCACCTGGGCACCTTGGCAGGGCTCACCCGATTTCCACCAGAACACGCAAGCCTGGCCCTTCTGTGGGATCGTACTGTTTGTTTAGGGGTGGGAACCACTGGTGAGGGAGGCTGGGAGCCCTGTCTCGGATCCCGCAGAAGGTGCCAGAGAGATTCTGGCCTTGATCCCCTTGGTTGCTAGCTGTGTGTCCTGAGGGAACCACTTAGCCTCTCTGTGCTTTCTTGTCTGTAAAATAGAGTGGCAGGCAGACGTTTTTTGTCTCTCACAGTCCGTAGGGTACTTGACACTGGTCTGTGCTCTAGCAGCAATGAAAGCTAGAGAAGTAGTGTTTATCCTTCAGTCAGCCTGGCTCTGGACCTCCTCCCTGGGTTGGGTGCAGCCAGTTTCCAGAACCAGGTCTCTGGTTCAGTTGCCCTCCAGCTGCACTGACAGCCCGTCCCCCTGGAACACAGTCTGCACTCTGGCAGATTCCCCAGTGGACTCAAGAAAACAGGCTTGGGTACTGAGCCAAAGCAAAACTAATTCCTTCGCAGAGAGCAGAGGATTGTGAATGAAGCATACATTGTGGAGAAGAGAGCATGCGCACCAAGGGCTGTGTGCAGCAGAGACAGTGTAACCACATACCCACACATGCTGACATGCATGCAGAAACACTCAGCACATGAACAGGCTGATGAACACACATCAGCACACATCTGTTTACACAAGTACACTGGTATACACCCCACTCACACGTGCAAGTCCATCATACACGCATTATACCACATACACATATGCACACACCCAGGTCCATCATATACACGTACAATACATACCCCACACACACACATATATGTACATGTGCACACTCCACGTACCACATATATACATACACATGTCCCACACACATATACATACTACATATACATGTAGTCACGTACTGTAGACACATATACCACACGCACATGCACACCACACATGTCTGCACACTACATACAAATATACAGGCACATGTGCAGAAAGTTTCTTAAAGGTATTTTGGGATCTATAGTGAATTCAAATCCTAGGTTCCCCATCCACCCCTGTCTAAGGGATGCTAGTTAAGCAGTGTTTTCTAAATAATGCCCCCTTTCACATGAGATTGCTAAATGGGGGCCTGCATATGGCTAGGCTTGTGGTGTATGACTTACTTCCTAGTCCCTTATGGGCAGCTTCCCATCCAATAAAGTGTCAGAGCCTTATCCTCCACCTCCTTCACAGGCTTGTGTGTGTGTGTTGGGGGGGGGGGTGCTAGTATGTTCCTAGTGCCCCCCTCAGGTACCTATGGAGGGGAAAGCAGGAAGGGAGGGGAAGGGGGCTAGGGTTGAGGAAGGAGGCTGGGAGGGGGAAGGAGGCAGGGATTGAGGAGGGTTGGGAGCCCTGAGGGTACACCAGAGGCAGGATGGTGTAGCTGGTGTGCACTTCACCTGGCACTCTGCCGCTTGCTCCAGACTCAAGCCTCCCGGCTAATGCAGACACTTGTCTAGCCTTTGTCTCTGTGTCTTTAGCTGTCTACAGAATGAGGGCACTCCTGCTTCAGTCCAGTTGGGGTGTGTGTGTGTGTGTGTGTGTGTGTGTGTGTGTGTGTGTGTGTGAGACAGAAGAGGCTGTTTGTAATCCGCCAACACAGGGAATTCTGGGGCAGTGTTACTGCAAGCAGCAAGAACATGACAGGTTCACTGAGGGCATGGGTAGCAGTGGGACGCCTGTACTGAGGCACCAGGATGTGGGTTAGAGACACTGCATGAGGCAGCTGCAAAGCACTGTGAAGGAGAGAGACTCTCACCACCCTGACCAGGGAAGGTGTGAGAAAGGAGAGTGGTGTGAATTGGGCCCTGGCAGGCAAGAAGATTTTCCCCAGGCTGGAAGGAGAACCAAGGTTTGTAGCATGAGCGAGCTGGTGGGGGAAGAACCCAGGACAGGACCACCCCTCTGAAGGTCCTCTTTCTGACCTCACTGGGCCCTTGTCTTTAGGACTTCCTCTTCCAGTTCCTGTTGCTCTGCAGTGGGTCCCTTTCTGGGGCTATGTCATCTGACTGTTGTTGAATATTTTTTACTCTGTGGCGGCCCTGCTACCCAGCTCCCAATAGTTACATGGAGACTTATTCTTACTTGTGAATGCCCGGCCTTAGCGTGGCTTGTTTGTAGCCAGCTTTTCTTGACTTAAATTATCCCATCCACCTTTTGCCTCTAGGCTTTTTCCTTTCTCTATTCTGCATTCCTTTCTTTCCTTCTCACTCCGTGGCTGGTTGCGTGCCTGGCCTCTGGTGTCCTCTTCTCCTTCTCCTTCTCTCACCCCTCCCCTTTTCTCCTCTCCAATTTATTCCCTCTGCCTGCCAGCCCCGCCTATTTCTCTCTCCTGCCTAGCTATTGGCCGTTCAGCTCTTTATTAGATCCATCAGGTGTTTTTGGACAGGCAAAGTAACGCAGCTTCACAGAGTTAAGCAAATGCAACATAAAAGAATGCAACACATGTTTGCATTATTAAACAAATATTCCACAGCATAAAAGAACGTAACATGTCTTTAACTAACATTTTACAACATCTGACCATGAGGTTTATCACATTGTTGATAGTATAGTGGCAGCTAAGGTTGGCACACTTACTGTATCATGCATTTTAACCCATTTAATCCTTTCAACCACTCCAGAAAATGTTTGCTGGTATTATTCCCATTGTATGGATGAGGAAATTAAGGGACAAATATATGTGACTGGTATTACTCGCATTGTATAGATGAGAAAACCGAGATACAAAGAAGGTATGTGACTTGTGCCAATTAAACCCGCTGTGGTTCAGTCCCAACCAGGTTGGCTCCAGCTGCTGCCATATCACATAACATTGCAGGGGCTAACCACTGAACTCCTCACATAAAGTTAAAATCTACCATCCCACTTCTGCGTAAATGGCTGCCCTCTTCTCTGTTAAGGAACCAGTGGGGGGAAGCTAAACCCACCTCCAGCTCCACCTGCAAGATCGCCCACCACCGAGCTTTCCAGCAAAAGCCAGCAGCCTGGAGGCCAGCTGCGGAATGGAAGCCAGCACGTGATTGGTAAGGACATCACTTGCAGAGCAGGCTTCCTGCCCCCCTAAGACAGGACAAAGGTTCCCCTGCCCACCCACAGGGGGCAGGATGTAGTGGGTAGCCATTCCAGCTTTGATCTGGAAGTTCCAACCCCCATTGAGGCTTCGGTAACTGTCACACCCAACATGGGGCACGAACTCATGACCCTGAGATTAAAGGGGAAACTGCGGCAGACAGTTGACCAGTTTCCTATGCTGTCACTACAGTATCTGTTTCTCAGTGAGCAATGAACAGAGAACACAGATTAGCCTTCAGGATCTGTGAAATAGGGACTTTCCCTCCATGTCTTTTGGACAGGTCTAGGACCCACTCTCTAGCCCTGTGACTCAGATTAATAGAAGGAAGACATCCAGCACTAAACCTGTCCATGGAGGGTAGTTCCATAAGCCTAAAAGACCAGAGCTGCTTGGATAAGGGGAGGGAATAAGTGGACATCTTGCCAGGCAGGAGGAAAACTAAAACAAGAGATTGGAAGAAAGCCATTTGGGGTCCTCAAAAACTCCACATCCCTTCTGTGTGCTCAGCTACTATCAGATCATAAAAGGGCCAGGGCCCCTTCCCTCCTCACCAGAGCCTCAGGGCAGAACCCATTTGCTTGGGAAGCTAGGCCTCACACTGGACACAGCCAAGCTGACATGTCTCCTTCTCCTCAAAGCCTTCCTTGGGGAATTCAGCAACACTCTTGTTGGAGCCTAATCCCAGGTCCTTTGCTGGGTTTGTCCTCCCGACTGGAGCCTCTTTCTGTTCCTTCAGCGGCTCCCTTAGGTGGGCGGAGGATCTTAGGCGCTTGGATGGAGGATGACCGCACTTTGCCTCCGCTGCATCCTCTTGTCCAGCCAGGAGTACTTGAAAAGCAGGCAGATGCTTGGAGAAATAACCCTGCCACCAAACCCCTTGCACAGAGCAGGCGAGCAGCCAGCAGGGTATTCAGTCAGCATGACCTCCGTGCCTCTGAACACAGTCACACTTGGGTCACAGCAGTAATAATCTGAGTAAACTCCAATTCCCGTATTTCTCACATGTACAGATGACTTCGAGTCTAAATTCACGTTCCACTCCATGGAAGACTTTCCCCCTCCAGATGAATTCAAACCATGTCAGAAGATATACCCCAGCAAGGTCCCCAGAAGTAAGTACCACTTCACCAAGACCCTCCACGGCACCAAGCACCTGCAGAGAGCACTGTCACTTTACTGTCCCCTAGCAAGGACACTGTACTGTGCAGACTTCCACAAGCCTAAGGAGACGTATTGGTCTTAATGCCTAGTGGTTCACTTAGAGGTTTCTATAGAACTCCAGAGTTCACTGGCATTCCTTAGGAATTGCTAGGATGCAGTGTGCATCCTTCCTTCCCCAGGGCCTTTGGCTGGGAGACTTGACACCCAAACAGAGAAATGGGACATGAGCTCTTAGATTTAATAACTGGAAAAGAACCCCATCAGATTCTGGCAAACCATGAAATGGAACATGTCCAAAGGCCAGTGGTTCTCAGCCTTGCCGACACAGAGCAATGGCCAGCCTTTTAAACTCCTGGAGGCCAAGCTGCATGTACTCAAGAGTGAGACCCAGACGTCAGAGCTGCTCAAGCTGCCAGCCGTCTCCAGTGCACAGCTGAAGTAGAACCTCATAGCCCAGGGGCTCTTCCTCCTAATTTCATTGTATAGGCAGGCTCCAAAAGGAGGGTGAATGGATGTCTCTCAGGGCCAAAACAGCAGGAAGGTCAGAGAAAACATGAAGGTTGGAGAGGTGACCTCAAAGGGATTCTGCAGCTACTGAGCAGTCCTGTGCAGTTCCTGTGCAGTGCTGGGTCATTCAGTACAGCAGAAGGTAGGAGAGGGCAGAAGCAGCTACACATGTGTCGTTATCCCACCACCAAAGCCGGGTCAGAGTCACTTGTCTGTGAACTCAAAAGGAAAATTACATGTTCAAGTCTGGCCCCAAACCAGAGTCCAGGAGCAGCAGACTCAGTGGACCTGTCCCTGCAGAGGCCTGGCAAAGTCCCTGCTTTGGGGCTCAGCTCTGTGTCTGCTGTGCCCAATACAGAGAAGCTGCTGGCATCTCAGCATCCACATGGGTACAATTCTCTCTGCTGCCTGTGAGACCTCACTCTAGACAGAGGGGCCTGGTGCGCCCTCTGAATAAGAGTAAGAAAAGAGACATGTAAAGGCCCCAGAAGCCAAGCCTTCTCAAGGTTCTGACGGACAGTGAAAACCAGCTGTGGGTGAAAGTGGGTGTTGTGTCTGCCTAGCATTCCTTCTCGAGTAGCATGCACATGAACTGGCAGGCGGCCGCAGGCACACTGTGAGCATCAGAGGCCACAGTGAGAAGCCAGGTGCCCGGGCTCACCCCACACTCTGAAGTGGATGGGTGTCTTAGTTAGGGCTTCTATTGCTGTGATGGAACCCCATGACCAAAATCAACTTGGGAAATAAAGGGTTTCTTTCATTTACACCTCCAGGAAGCTGTCCATCATCGAAGAAGTCCGGGCAGGAACTCAGGCAGGGCGGGAACCTGGAGGCAGGAGCTGATGCGGGTCATGGAAGGATGCTCCTTACTAGCTTGTTCTTATACTTTGCTCAGCCTGCTTTGTTATCGCACCCAGGACCACCAGTCTAGGAATAGCACCACACACAGGGCTGGTTCCTCTCCCACCAATCACTAACGGAGAAAATGCCCTACAGGCTTGCTTCCAGCTCAATCTTATAGAGGCATTTCCTCAATCAAGGTCTCCTCCTCTCTGATGCCTCTAGCTCATGTCAAGTTGACATAAAACTAGGCAGGTCAGAGGAGTGAAATTTTTCTTAATGCATAAGAGTGCTGATGACTGATGACTGATGACTGTTGACAGAACACCTCAGTTACCTCAGGCATGAGGTTTGGAGTTGTGCCAGTGAGGGAGCCAGGTAGGGCATGGGCATGTTGGCAGAAGTTAGAGACTCAAAGTCGTAAGGAGAAAGGCACGTTTCCATGTGGGCAGGAACCATCCAGGCTGGGAACCGCGCAGACCAGGAAAGAGTATGACAGTTCAGATGTATTTCACAATCATCAATGTCCCATGGCATGTGAGGGACCAATGTGTCTGGCTCGGGTGGCACAGGACTCAAGTTGGCGAATGTCAGTAAATGGCAGCTGTGGTCTTGTCCTGCAGAGGCACCTTGTGAAGTGTGCCCAGGTATCAGATATATGAAGATGTGAGCTCTTATTCTTAAAGACAGTTGGCTCAGGTGCCAATCTTTCAAGGGCAAGTCCTCCAGTGACTTAAGACCTCTTAGACCCTGCCTCTTAATGGCTCCCCCACCTCCCAATAGAACCCCAAAGCCTTTAGCATCTGGACCTTTGGAGACATTTCAGATCCAACCTACAGCATGGCTCATCAATTCTTCTCATTGGTTAGACGCCAAAGAATTCAAATAAAAACATGGACGTAAACATCTATAAACAAATAATTGATAATAATCAAGCTAGTGGTGATGGTTACACATTACATTCATGAATGCACATGCTGTGGCATCCAAATCTACTGGGAGAAACCAAAGACTTAGACTCAGTTCAAATGTAGATGAATGAACTCATTCTTACTGCTAGCAGAGGGATGGCAGCCTTAGGGCCAAATAGCGTGCCGCCATGTGGAAGGGGGATCAAGGTGGGTTTCAAAGGTGGCCATCAGAAAGGAATGTGTTACAACTCTCCATGGAATCCACCTCTGGTTAAGAAAATTGTTTCACTCCCCTCAGCTGTTTCTTACTTTCCTGCTATATAGTAATAAAAAGACCATTCCATCCCTTTCCCATAGCGATAAGCAGGTTTTACAGAAGCCAAGGCAGCTATTAATACCTCCCAGCCCATTGTCCTATTCTTCTCTCACCTGCAGGTCACAAGGATCTCCCAGGCATTCCAGAGCAAAAGGTCAATGGCCCTTAAGGGATACCTGGCTCCATATTAAGTTTCTTTAGTCACCCAAAGGGACCTGTGTAAATTATTACTCAAGTCTGAGCACTCTGCTGACTGGGATAGAGCAATTCATTTCTGGGCAGGCAAAAGCAGTTATCAGGTTAGGATTGACTGTCACGTTCCCACACATGCAATGTCACTAACTGAGTTTTATTTTACTAACATGTATTCAAGTGAGGGGGAAAAAAACATAATTTTTTAGGAAAAATTCTTGGGTCACAAATGCTTATTGTCATTATATCAGGAAGAAAGGTCATTGTTATGTCAGCAAATACTTGCTGAGGTTCTCACCCACTAGAAAGATTTAGACCAGTGAGTACCTCACCCTGTGGTGGAGGATGGGAGAGGAGACAGCACACATGACATCTTATTCCCATGTTCCCAGTTAATCACGTCCATCACAGTCAGTTCAGTGGGAAATTGGCTGATTTCAAATGGGACTATGCTCACACCCCAAATTCCCCTTTTTAAAAGAAATTTCAATTGTGAGAAAAATGAAACATGAAAGACCCCATCTTAACCAAGTTTAAGTGTTGGCCTGTTCAGTGTGATCACAGTGTTAGGCAACCAAACTTCAGAATGAGTCTCACCTTGCAGAACCCAAACCCCACACATTAGATAGTAACTCCAGGCTTCTTCCTGCCCGAGCCCCTGACCACCACCACTGGACTTATTTTCTCTGTGGTCTGAGCATTGTGAATAACTGGTGTAGGAGCTTCTGCTATTAGATTTTTGTTGCTGGCTTATTTCGCTTAGCAGAATGTCCCAAGGTTCACCCATGTTAGTTAGAATGGCCTTCAATAGTCTTGCAGGTAGACACATATGTGTATGCATCTATCATACATCACATTTCATTTATCCATTTGCCCATTGTTAGACGTTTGAATTGCTTCCATATTTTAGCAATTGAGAATACTACTTACTACTAAGCACATGGGTGTTCAGAGGTCTCTTCATGACTCTGCTTTCAATTGATTTCCGTATATATCCCAAAGGAGAATGTCAGGTCATAAGGAAATTCTGCTTTTAATTGTTTGAAGAACCACCATACTGTGTTCCATAGCAGCCAATCATTCTTCATCTTCACCAACTGCACACAGTCGTCTCAGTTTTTCCACATCCTCACTGACACTACCTTCAATTTTTAATTTATTTAATTTCATAGCCACTCCAGGGAGTGCAGTATGATGGCTCACTGTTGTCTGCTCCGGTTTTAGAGGCCACTCATGATACAATTATCCAACTATTTCCACGAGCTACAGAACTTCCTTAACACATTGCCAGAACTTTAACATCACCAAGGGATTCATTTTACTAAACTAAAAGGACTGGATGTCCCAAGAGTGTGATACTCAGTAGAAAAAACACATGGCCACTGGCCATATCTAGTTTCACCTTTGTGGTGACAATGGGGTACGACCCTTACCACTCTTGATAATGCTGTTGCCCACAGCCTTACTGCACTGACCTCTGGCCGTCTATTGCTTGTCTCATGATGCTGTCTTTTCTGGGTATGCCTCACTCCTGTGAGACCACAAAGATGCTGCTCTGCCTTTGCAATTGTCGCACCTCCCTTTGGCCCCTTGGCTCCCCCCATTCCATCTGGAGTGCCTCTCCTGTTCTCTCCTCTTGGGCTTTCTGCCATGGCAGATACTCCGTCATGGCCACTCCTGGACTTCCATGTCACCACATCTCATCTACAGCGGTGTTAAGAGTGGCCTGGCACCCCTTCCTTCCGACAGCCTCCTTCCCTTGCACCCAGACTGCTCCTCCATGTTCTGTTGTCCCATCAAAGGCATCAGTCATCTTTGTCTTCTGTCTCTTCTACTTCCCAGGATGGGACCAACCACATGCTCTGTAAATAATGGTTGGATTGAAAAATAAAAAATATCGCATCACATATACATTGCTAACTACCTACAGAGTGAAAATTTTGGAAATAGCACCAAGTTCCATCAATGGGATTAAATTAATTACAGCATAGTCACATGCTAGAACTCTTATGACCATTAAAACAGTATATTGAATACTTGGTGATGCTACCATATCAGTAAAAACAGCCCAAGCAAGACTGTACAAAAAAGAACATATAACATTTTATAAAAAAAAGTATTGATTTATGTATTATGTAGTAAAGGAGGACTTGAGACTAGAAGAACACAAAAATGTGAAATGTGGGGAAATGCTGTGTGGCTTTCACTCTTTTTCTTTACTATTCTGTCCAGATTTTTATAATAGATGTGTATTGCAGTCTGATCTTTAAAACTAATTTTAAGTTGAAAGTGAGAGGGAGAGTAGATAGGATTAGCCCAATTCTGGTCCATGGACCTGCACAGGAGGAAATGGGGATCAGGAGACCAACCCAGCTCAGGGCTAAGTGGGCTGACTTCTATTGAGGGGATCTGGTCCCTTTTATACCAGTGACAACTGAGGAAGGTGAGGAAAACCAGGTGAGCAATGTGGAAAGTTGAGAGCCTTCCACTTGAGAAGACTGTTTGAGGCCTTCCGGCCCAATTTTTCCATATACAGCTAAGAAATCAAGGCAATAGTAAATAAAATGGCTGGTCCATGTCCCTACCTGGTTGCAAAAACAGGATAGTGCCCAGGTTCTGCACTCCACGTCCAGTGAGTGCTCTTTGTCCCTCATGGTACTACCTCTTCACTTTCCTGCAAGACTTAGCCAGTGCTGGCCCATGACTGACAGGTCTGATCTTCATAGGAGCCACCTTTCCCAAATACATGTAACAGTTCATGGGAATTGCTCTCTGAGGCTGGTGTTAGCACATCTACCAGACTCTGCCTTAATGGCCATCCAAGTCTGTAAACCCTTTCTGCACCCTGCCCAAGCCCTACCTGGCCATCCTCCTGTTGCCTGTAAATAGATTTTCCTCATAATATGAAAGTATGGCTGTGCTTAGAAAGAGACAACAATGCACATTGGTTTACACATGACAAAGAGTAAAGCTAGAAGCCACCAGAGGCTTTTGGTCCAAGCACAGATAACCTTTAACCCCATGGTCCCAGTGCCTTTGTATCCATAGCCGTGTTGGTGAGTCAGGAGGTGGCAGCATGTTGGCTTTCAGTACAACAGGGATATGAGTTGGGGAAGAAGAGTGAAATACATTTCATATTATGAACCACAGAAGCAGAAGTGGGCACACTGCCATCCCACTGAATCCGAAATGCCCATCTGTGCAGAAACAGCAGGTGGGAAGTACTGTTTACAGAGTGGCCCCAGGGAGTCTAGTGGTATCTCATAAGGGAAAATCCCTCTAAGATGCTCTGTCAATTCAAAGCATCCTGACTCCCCCAAGGATGTCCCAGCCACTCACTCCCAACAGCAGTGAAGTTTTTCTTGCAGCCAGATGTGGAGCTTGCTTTCCATTTCCATGGAGAAGCTAATTTTCCTCCTGCCTCCTTGCTCTGATCAATCACTTCAAAAGTGTTGGAGAGTTTTTTAAATGGTAACTCTACCACACAAGAGGGAAAATTGCTTATTATGTTTTTTGATGGATTTTTAAAAACCTAGGTTTTTCTTTCCGTACAATTTCACCCCACCCCAAATCATCTTCGTAAACATTCAAGCAGCTGCTTGCTGAAACATAATGTCGTCCTAAGCTCCCAGCACCTAGAACCGTTTGTCAGAGACTGTCCTCAGTAACCACGAGGCTGTTTAAGTAGCTCAGAATCCCAGATTCTAGGGCACACTTGGATTTGCGGCTGTGGAATCCCTAGTCCCAGACAGAGGCAGGACAAGGAACAGTTGACAGGGGCTTCCAGCCAAACACCTTGGAGAAAAAGACACCAGGAGATGAGGTTCAGAACCATCAACTGAAGGGGAAATTTGAGAACACCTAGAGATGTGTATTTAAAACTTGAGCAAATCATCTTTTAAAAAAAAAAATCAGACTTTCTGCTGTGGTGCCCCTGGCATGAGAAACTGGACTTGAGTGTGGGACATGCAGGCTAAGAGGCATTTGGGTCCCCCTCCCCCCATCATCTTCTACATTCGTTCAATTCTTAACTATGGCATTATATCCTGTGCAACTTGTATAATATTGAAGCCCAGGACATCTTGGAGATAAAGGTATATTGTTGGGGCTTCACTGAATGGAAGCCTGAATCACGTCAGCCTACGATACCTGCACAGTACTGGGCTTGTTGAAACGGCAGGTGGAGAAGTATGCCGGGAGGCTGGGCACATGCCAGTCAGGAAGGCCTCCTCACACGTCACTACTGTGGTTCCCTGAGCCCATGGTCTGTGACACAGAAGACGGATGGAAACACACAGTCCCGGGCCAGAAGGCGGAAGGTTTCAGGTTGAGCTCATGTTGCCTGGGGATCCTCTGCCGGTCCTTTAAGTGCCGGTTTAGCAGAAGTGTCTCCGCAGGGTAGGGAGGCCCTGGGCCAACAGATGGTGAGATCACTCTTGTTTCTCTCAGGCCGCACACCTGGTTCCTGGCTCCAAGCTGAGGCGACTGGGCAGAGCTCCGATGACATCAAAAACAGAAATTCTCAGGTAACACCTCCCTGGAAGGCTCTGCCGCAGTGGTTATCAACCTGTGGGTCGCGCCCCCTTTGGGATAGCATATCAGATATCCTGCATGTCAGATATTTACATTAAAATTCATAGCAGCAGCAGCAGCAAAATTACTGTTATGAAGTAGCAACAAAATAACTTTGTGGCTGGGGGGGGGGGGTCACCACAGCATGAGGAACTGTATTTAGGGTAGAAGCATTAGGAAGGTTGAGAACCACAGCGCTACAGGGATTTCTTCTCAATGGCTTTCGCTTCCCCTCTGACTCCTCTTCCTTGAGAAGGCCTTTTGTTGTACCTTTGTTAAGGGCCAGAATGAAAGACCTACAGTTTCAAACTGTGCTGTGTGGAAGGGGCTTTCCTTAAGTCGGCGCCTCGTACAAAAGATCTTCACTCGCTCGGACCCTGCAGTCTCATTCCTCCTGAGTCTGATCATTCTAGAAGCCTGGGGAAAACCCCATAGTGTCTGTAACATAGGATTCAGTGTTCTCGCTCACTTATAGGCTAGATAGTTCTTTGGGGCTCTTCTTATATCAATATTATAATTGATTATGACCAAAATTTAATCACAATTTAAGTGCCCTTGGCTACATGTAATTAATTGTCAAAGCGGGGAGGGAAAACCACATGAATGCCCTTGTTCTCAACTAAAATAACTTGTACTGTGAGTTTTCTAACCTGGATAGAGGCGACATCTCTCACTGCAAGTGATATGGTCTCCTCTTTTAAAATCCTTTGTTGCTGGGCAGTGATGGTGCACACTTTTGATCCCAGCACTCAGGAGGCAGAGGCAGGTGGATCTCTGTGAGTTCAAGGCCAGCCTGGTCTACAAAGTCAATTCCAGGACAGCTGGGGCTGTTACACAGAGAAATCTTATCTTGAAAAACAAACAAACAAAAAGATAAAAATCATTTGTTTCTCCTGCCCCGGCCTACACCTATTTCCAAGTTCTATGTATCAGACAGCAGGCTGGATGTTGATGAACTGGGTCATTCAGCAACTGTAGGACAGTTAAAGAAGTGACCTGGCTGGGAAGGTGCTAGAGTCCTGTGATTGCCCCGAACCCCTGACCCCAGGAAGGTCTCACCCCCTTTTCTATTATCTTTATTGTATGTGTAATTGCCTGCATGTCTGTATGTGCACTGCCTGTGTGTGCCAGTTCCTGTAGAGGCCAGCAGGGGGCATTTGACCTCCTGGAACTGAAGTTACAGGTGGTTGTGAGCCATCGTATGGGTGCTGGGAACTGAACCCAGGCTCTCTTCAAGAGCAGCCAGTGATCTTAACTGCTGAGCCATCTCTCCAGCACACCCCCTTTTCTAAACACAGGTAACCCAAGGATCATATAACCACTGTCAGATGATCACAGGTTCAAAAGTGTGTAATGGTAACAAGTTCATAGAGGGGAAAAGGGAAAGAGGACAGATTTATGCAGGATTACTGACAGGTGGAAAGAGGCACCACAGTCTGCCACTCTGCCTGGACTGTGGTGTCTCTGACACTCTGTTGCAATTGTCTTGGAATTATGGCATCAAGACTTAACAATGTCCAGGAAAGATTTGAGCTGTAAACTAGTTGATTTTGCTCAGCTTCAGCTCATGAGACATCAGAGCAACTTGTACACACTGGGGAAAAAAACTACCCACTCCCTCCTCACGATTTTTGATCACAGAGGTTCAGATACTGATGTCGGCCTCCATCATTTTCTCACCTCCCCCAGACTCTTGCAAGCCTCTCCCCTTCAGGCTGAAATGCTTTCTGGAGATTCCCTTCCTCCCTTCCATTTTTCTGTTTCTCCTTTGGATAGTCAAACACTAATGACTAGGTCTACATTAGTCACTTTTCCTGTTGCACTGATAAAATACCTCATAAGAGCCACTGTAGTGCGGAAGGTTTTGCACATTTGTAGAGGCAGGCACTAGAGGTAACTGGGCGCCTTGCACCTGGAGTGGGAAGCTGAGAGCTACCATGTGGGTGCCGGGAATTGAACCTGGGTCCTCTGGAGGAGCAGTCATGGATCTTACCCTCTGAGCCTTCTCTCCAGTCCTATACTTTCTAAAATGAAGAGATAATTTTTATGATCAGAAAAAGAAAATAATCATCATACCCCTAGTCCCTACATTTGCAAAGCTTTTTCTGTTCTTCAGTTAGCTTGTCTGTGTTCTCTCATTTGACCCTTTATAATAGCCTGATGGTCAAGCTGGAGAGAGAGGCTCATCTCTTTCCCCAAAGGGAAACTTGTTGCTGAAGGTCAAAAAGTTACCCAGGGTGACTAGCTGACCTCTGTGGGATGTTCCCACCCACTGCTTTTGTAATGTAGAATCCTGAACAGCAACAGCCCCATCTCCATCAATGCAGCAAGGCTGTGTGTGCCCTTGGGCAGGACCTAGCCCTAGCCCAGCAAGGCTGTGTGTGCCCTTGGGCAGGACCTAGTCCCTAGCCCAGCAAGGCTGTGTGTGCCTTGGGCAGGACCTAGTCCCTAGCCCAGCAAGGCTGTGTGTGCCCTTGGGCAGGACCTAGTCCCTAGCCTAGCAAGGCTGTGTGTGCCCTTGGGCAGGACCTAGTCCCTAGCCCCAGGACAAGCACACGCCTAAATCATCCATGATAATAGTTTGCATCTTTCTGGACCTCTATCTTTAGGCTCCTAGCTCAGGGCTCCCAGTCATGGGTTGGCCATGATGTCTGTAAAGAAGACCTCAGTTCAGTCAAGGAGAGGATGTAGTCTTTAGGCATCCCAAAGTCAAGCTATTTTATGTCTCATTGGAAATCATCTTAATTTCTTTTCACTGCATGAGGACACAAAGCAGCACAGAGGAAAACCACTGGACTGGAGACAGTGGACAGAGCCAGGGAGTGGTACTAGTGTGGATGGGTCCAGTGGTCCCAGCTGGAAGTCTGAGGACTTTGGTCCCTTTTTCTCCTTTTATTGCCTTCACACTGTTGTTCATGCTGTTTGCTTTGCCTGAGCTTCCTGCCAAGTGAATTGTATATGCTTGCTTCCATAAATGTTCATAAGACAGAATCAGGTCTCCACATACCATCCATTTCAGGCCTCCATTACCTCTTCCCAGTCTCAATCCCTGGGGGTGGGGAGGCAAAAACAAAACAAAAACAAAAAAACCCCAGCTCCTTGTACATGATGGGGCCACTTCACCTACAAGGAAAATTTGTGATCCCAGCCCTGGCAGGTCTTTTGTGGGCAATGAGTCTTGTGACCCCTTTTCAATAATATTCTGTCATGTTTCTGCAGTTATCTCTCAAGGCACTCCGGTAAGAAGATGGATGAAGCCAAGGTCCTGGGGTTCTTGAAAGATGGACACCAGGATAACTCGTCAAGACTCTACCGTACTCAAGCTCTATTCATTTGATAGGCAGGCTCTGAATGGAGCGTTATTTATTGTAAATAATGATTTGCACGAACTTTAAAGCACCATTTTAGTCAACTTTTATTTGAGTAATATTTTAATATTTTTAAATATGCATCTTGGCATTTGTCTGTCTTGTACAGATGGAGCCCTATCCCACCCTGTAGTGTCCACTGTGACTGTACAATATGCTTGCAGGCTGGTCCTTCCTAGATTCTGAAACATTTTTCAGAGCATCCTTAGTTTCCAAGCAGTCCCAAAGTCATAAATAACCACAACAGCTTCTTATTGGCACGACTCTCATCATACCAACTGCAAAATCAAACCAGACAATGCCTTATAAACAATGCAGCTCAGAGGAAGTGCTGTGTCCCCCAGGTCCCGCAGTGCCACACAGCCTCCAGGGAGCGAGATGCCATGTCTCGCTTCTTTCTATCAGTACAGGGATGTCATTTTGCTGCCTAATGTAAATATATCCCAGTGCAAAGATTAGAGTGGGCGTGGCCCCTCACATGCCTTCCGCAGGGTCCCCTTTTGTAACTGAATTCTTTTACAAGTAGCCAATGCTTTTACTGTTTACAGCAGCCCTAGTGCCCAGGCTCCATCGCTTTCCTTCTGCCCTCCCCAGTTTCCAGCTCCATCCTGGTAGCCAGGGTAACGTCAGCTTTATGAGATTTTGATATCCTGTCACTCCTGCAG
This sequence comes from Peromyscus eremicus, assembly GCF_949786415.1. Classification (NCBI taxonomy): domain Eukaryota; kingdom Metazoa; phylum Chordata; class Mammalia; order Rodentia; family Cricetidae; genus Peromyscus; species Peromyscus eremicus. The sequence continues at coordinate 70,483,947 of NC_081418.1, forward strand.
ATTACAAATGTACATAGCTCATGATTATGATAAGCTTATTTTTACCTCAGAGGTCTCCCTCCCCCAAACCCCACCTCGAGTGTAGGATTCACATGGGAAATACAACATACATTTAAAAAAGGACAAAACGAGGCTGGGGCAATAGCTCCGTTGGTATCTGAGTTCAATTGCCAGCGCCCACATAAAGCTGGATGTGGCGGGACACACTTATTATCCTATTGCTGGGGAAGCAAAGGCAACCAGATCCCTGGGACTCATTGGCCAGCCAGGCTAATCCGGAAGCCCCAGGTCCCAGACAGAGACATTATCTCAAAATACAAGGTGGCAACTCCTGAGGCCACAACACCCAAAGTTGACCTCTGGCCTCTCCAGGCTCACACATACATGCGCATGCACACTCCACACAGGAACATATGTACCCGTATACAAACACATACAAAAGAACCAAGCATTCCATTGGTAGGAATCCCAGAACACCTGTCAGCCCAAGGGCATGTGAAAAGCACGGATGTCTGACGGCTCTCTTGCTTTGTGCTGTGTACCTGGGGCGGCAGGCAGGATATATGCAGCAGGTTCAGCTGCCCTGAGTAGACAGAGGGCCAAGCCAGGCTGGGGCTGCCCTTTGCACCCTTCTTGGAGCCTCAAGGGAGGGAAGCATGCTTTCTCTTTTGTCAGGCCCCAGATGCTCCCATCCACTGGAATGGGGAGGCTACTGTAGCAGAGAAGGGGAGAAATAGAAGGAACGGGATCCCTGCACTGTGCTCAGAATAGCTGCTAAGGAGGAGAGGGGCAGCGAGCAACGGTGTGCTTTGGAGCACCCCACTCAGGCACTCACGCCAACAAGAACATTGGCCCAGGCCAGGTCATCCAGAGATGATGGACAGGGAGAGCATTCAGCCATGTGTCTGCAGACATCTGACTGCTTTTTGGAGCAAACATCCTACAATAGTGTTGTGCTTTCCCGTTCCAGGTAGAAACTGAACCAGGGTCAAGTTCCCCTCTTTGGGACATGACTCAAGCCGTCGTAACAACTACATGAAGGGCCATGAAGCTTCCGTGTCACTGATTTGTTGTGTTGGTTCTGAAAGTTGGCAGAAAGGACAGGCTCCACTCCCCTCTACTACCAGCCGTGCGAAGTAATACTCATAAGATGCTTTAACAATTGCAAGGAGGGCCATCAGCAAGGCAGCCCCGCCTGTGCAGTAGACTGCTTGCCCAGTGAGTTGTTCACGTGGTCCTGTTCTACAGTGATGGGACAGAAATGAAAACTACTCAAGAGAGGCTGGGGAGATGTCTCAGACAGTAGACTGCCTGCTGCCCAAGCCTGAGGACCTGTGTTTATATCCCCAAGACCTACATAAAAGCCAGGCATGGGGGTGAATGTCTGTAGCCCAGGTCATGCGAATTAAGTAGAGACAGCTGATTCCAGGAAGGTCAGTGGCCAGCCAACCTCTCCAAATTAGCGAGCTGTGGGTTTAGTAAGAAACTCTAATAAGGTAGAGAGACCGTAAAAGACACCTGTTGTTGGCCTTCGGCCTCCATTGGCATGTGCACAGATGTGCCTTCATTCACATGTATGCATGCATGCATGCGCGCGCGCACACACACACACACACACACACACACATACATATAACAAATAAATAATTTGTAAAGCTATTTAAAGACAGAGGGGAAGAACAAGCAGAAACCAAAAACAGCAAGCAGGGAGCATTCTCAGGAATCTGGCTAGCAGCTCTCCTCCAGACCTATCACTGAAGCTATGGCCCTCCAAGTTCTAGTGGGTACGTCCAGTTCCCACCAGCAGTGTACAGGTTGAGCCCTTGACCGTGAACTCACATGTGGAGGCGTCGCTGCCATCCTTGCCTACCCTCACGTTGCAGACTGTGACTCCCCAGTGTCCCACCTGTATTTTGTATTTCTCGGTGTCACCTGCTGCAGACTCATTCCTTTGTCCAATAAACTTTAATAAGTGGCAGTGTCCGTGGTTGTTTCCTGTGATCACCAGTGCTGATCTAAGCCTCTTTGATTGACATGTGATGATTGCACACGTTTCTGGAATACGATATGAGGCTGTGGTGCAGCAATGCAATGTGTAACAGACAAGTACTAAGACACATCTTTAAGGATTGGGAGGGCTTAAACAAAGGCCAGTGATTTCTGGAACCCCAGGAATAGCACCTTTAAAATATATTTATTTTTATTTATGTATATGCATCTATGTGTGTGTGCCACGTGCACAGGTACCCACAGAGGCCAGAAGAGGGTGTCAGATCTCCTGGAACTAGAGTGACAGGTGGTTGTGTGCTTGCCAACATGGGTATTAGGAATTAAATTTGAGTCCACTGGTCCTATTCTGCCCTGTCCCAGAGTACTGGGCCTACTTGCCTCACTTTGCCAAGGAAAAGAGCCCTTTCCAGTCACCTTCCCAGAAATCAAAAGTCTGCTTCAACATTAGCCTTTGTAAATGGCTGTTAGCTTTACTGAAAGAGCGACTAAAACGTGTAGCCGTGTGTCTCCCGGCCTGCCCGTCCCTGCCTCGGGTAGCCCATCACTACGTACCCCTGGCACCGGGCTCAGTCTGGGTGACACAGCTTTCCTTTCTCTCCAGGTCTACATTCAGGTCTGCCATCTTCGTTGACGACGTCAAATTTGCCCCCAAAGCACTAAGCCATCCCTCTAACCCCCTTTGAAAATCTTTTCTGTTGTTGTTTGAAAAGCCAAAAATGCAGGGGAGTAGAAAATGTTCCATATGCATTTCTAATATAGCTAACAATATACTCACCAGTTTTATTACTACAGTATGGGCCAAGTGTGTTGCTCATAAATTCTGCCAGTGTGTTGAAATGGGGAAGGTTTGTTTTTTAACTATTTTGCAGTACTAGGAATTGAATCCAGGGCCTTAGGCATGCAGCACTAAGGAAACCTTCAACCTAAAGTACTTAGGCTCTCCCCTGCCACTCAGCAAGCCCTTCAAAAGAGCCTTCTCTGCTGAACAGAGTCCTCTCACCTCCACGTTGTGTTTCTAGTGGACACTCCAGAGCCTGGAACCGGGGAGATGAGTTCCTCTGCTTGGAGCTGGCTGAGACTAGAGTTGAAAGGCAGGTAAGAATACGAATCTTTTGAGTTTGGGGGATTAAATTACTTAGGTGTGCCTCAGTTTCCTCATCAGCCAAATCGGGGTGTAAACGTGTACGTGGACACATAGTGATGAAGCCACACCGTCACACCCTGAACACTTGGGTCCCAGAGCTAAGTAAGGGCACACCCCACACTCTGGGAAGCAAGCAGTCTATTTGTTCCCTCTAGGTATTTCATGTAAACAGAGTTATGTATGTCTTCTTGTGACTAATTCACTTTGCCTACTATAATGTCCAGAATGTTCACACATATTGTGGCATGTATCAAAATGGCCTTCTCCTTTGGAGGCTGACTAGTACTCCGTTGCACAGATATACCACGTTATGTAACCATCCATCCACTTACGTAGAGATCATTTAGCAGACTAGGAAGGTGACCCAACAGGCATCTTTTCCAGCCTTGCTTTCAACTCTTTTGGTACACACTAGGAAGTGGAATCGCTGAGGCATATGGAATGTGTTGAAAAATCTCTGTATTCTACAATGGGCGACCATTTTCATTTCTGCTAGCCATGCATGATGTCTCCAGCTCCCCACGTGGTAGTTGATTCTCTCTCTCTCTTTTTTTTTAACTTTCTTTTTATTTATTCTTTGTGTCTTTCACATCATTCATCTTGATCCCATTCATTTCCTGTCCCTGCGTATCCACCCTCTGCCCTTGCAGCTCCTCCCCCAATAAAATTTAAGAGAAAAAGGAAAAGAAAAAGCACAGGGGGGGGGGGGGGATTTCATCATGGAAACTGTAATAATGTGACACAGTGAGTCATGCAGTAGACCCTTTTGCCCATGTACCTTTACTTGCAAGTGTTCATTACAAAGAGTCGTTGGTCTGGTTCGAGGCCTCTGGTTTCTGCTACACTATCAATGCGGGGCCCTCACTGGGACTCCTCTTGGCTATCCTGCTGTTGCTCTGTGTTGTGGAGATCCTGCAGCTTTGGACCTGCAGGGCAGTCGATTCTTGCTGCTGCTGTTCTGATGGAGCTAAGTGGCATATGATTATAGTCTGGGGGTTATTTTTAAATAGTGAATTCGTCTTCACAGTGGTACATAGTGTAGGGCCCTGCCGAGGTGACTGAATTTTCTAAAGATTACGTTCCGAAAAGCACAGCTCTTTCACACGTTTGTCTTGTGACTGGTGCCAACTGTATTCATGAAACACAAACAAGAGGAGGCCCCTAGGCATTGACTTCGATATTTTTATTGTACATTTGGTGCATTTAAAGACACTCCCGAGGGCAAGCACTGGATAGGGACATCACTTGACTTGTAGAGATTTGTACAAAAGGCTGTAAGACCACACAGTCAGTTCCCCCAACAGGAAACAAGGGTTCTCGGCGACACTGCTCCAGCTATGGCATTTCAGTTCTCACAAGATGATTAGAGACATGTACTTAGTGGTTTCTGCAAGAATTCTGTGGGTGACATTTCAGGATGGCTGCCTTCAGTCAGATAAAATACATTTGGACACACACCACAGAACAGGAGCAAGACTCAGCTCCGCGTGGAATAAAACAACACAGCTAAGGGAGGTACAGAGGAGCTGGGATGCTTGCCCCGCACCTGTCACTCCTCCCCTCCAGGGTCCCTCCCCTAGACCCCCCCCCCCCCCACTTCCATGTTTTCTCCCAAAGCTGAGACCTTTGCAATAAAAAGAATGCAGCCAGTGTTTTCAAGGCCCTGTGGGCCTGCATGGTGTGGTATCACCTGTAACAGTGTGGGATGACATTATTTTTTGTGGGTGACAATTACTTGTTATAGCTGCTGATTCACCTGGCAGTAATGGAGTGTCACCACTGAGCTCCACTCGGCATACACCGGCTTCAGCAGCTTGTGAGGCTGACGGCCACAAACACTGGGTCTTGTGTTAGGCCGTCTCCATGGCTTTTATCACGTCCTTATTCTATCACAGCTTCGAGACACCCCCAAGAATGGTAAAGACCGTTTCCTATTTACTAACTTATGTCCACGTAAGTGTCTGCGCCCCCCCCCCATGATGCTGTTTTCACTTAGTGGAAATCTCATCCACACACGACTAGCTAGCTTATTGTTAGGTTCTGTGGGGCAGGTAGGGGGCAGGCAGTCTGTCCTTAATGCTCATGACTTATTTCTGCACAAAATGTGCTCAAGATCCCCAAACCTTGAGGCTTAATAGATATAGGGTGGTCTTCTGGGAAGTTATTTACAGAGTGATCTTAAACATTCCATGTTTATTTCATCCTGAATATCTATTTTCTCCATGTTCAGAAAGCCAACCCCGATTAGGAAATTACCCACGTAGGAAGCATTTCTTCAAAGGGAAATCCGTTAGGAGCATTTTAAAACAAATATTCTTCTACATCTGCCTACTCAAAATCCAGGATCATTTCTGCTGTTAATTTAGACAAAGTCACTAAAGTACATGCAGACACCTGCCAGATTCCTTACTGTCCTGGTGTCTGTTCCCACCCATCCCAATGAGAAAAATTTCTATTCTCAGCTCTTGTCCACTGCTTGAGGGGAAAAACCAGGCCCCCAAGGTCTGCCAGGTTGCCCACAGAGGGCTCCTGCGCCCTCTAGTGGTAAAAGGACAACATGGTTGAGGCGTACGATGCTCCAAGCAAGAGAGTTGGCCTTTTTCCTGTGATGCCAGACTAAAGTCAATATCCAATGATAGAAATGGCCACTGTGTTCTGCAGTGCCCACCTGGGTAATGACATCAAGTTGGCACAGCCATCTGCAACCTTGGCCAAAGTGCTGAAAGAAGGTCGTTGTGTTATTATTCACTTTCACTAGACTTCTGATCAAACCCTGAATCGCCTTGGCTGTCTCAGGCAGGTCAGATCTGATGAGCTGGTCTCATAGGTGGAGGTGAGACCACACAGGGAAACCACAGGATGGCTTTCGGCATCACCTTCCTTAAATAACTCAGCAGGTGGGGTTGGACAGGCAGCTATTGTCTCCTCAAACATCACCCTGCTCCCCTTTGCACCTGCGGGCCACTTGTCTCCTCAAACATCACCCTGCTCCCCTTCGCACCTGCAGGCATGTTCGACTTAGCTGCTCTCCCTGTGCCCCGCTGTTCATCAGCATTAGATGCCAGGCTCAGCCTGCCCAAAGCTCCAGCAACTGCAAGCCATCATTTGGTCGACATGAACTTGTCCCATCTCTCATGTTTTGCCATTTGTTTACACATGGAACTCACAAAACAGTCAAGAAAGGGGCTCACAGCCCACACCTACCCTCTTAAAGGAGGGCTGGAAGAGACCAAGATTTGTCCCAATAAAACCTGTGGCCTGCATTGTGACATGAGGGCTCAGGTACCCGCCAGCTCACAGCCCATGGTACCACAGCTAAAAAGGATCCGGTGACCCCACACCACGCCCGAGATCACTGATGAACGGTTTCTGTTTGCTCAGCCCTGTCAAAACTGATGACAGATAACTGGGCCCTGAAGCACACCCTCACTAGCTGTTCCTCTCATCTACACTTCTGTCGGTCATCTTTACCCAGTGGCCCCTTCGGGAGTAGTGGAGAGTGGCAGTGGATAAGCACCCACATCCTCTCGGTTCTTCTAGACACCAGTCCAAAAGCAGCTGCTGGACAGTGGGGCATGAGAACTTAGTGGGGAGACCCTGGAGGTCAGGTGCTCAGCACACTGATTTGTGGGGTCTAGTTAACCAGGCAGTGGGCACAGCTGTCTGTCCTCAGCCTGCCCTGTCTTCCTCACACAACTCCTGTGGAGTCAAATCCTTTTTGCAACTTAATGGTGCCAGAAACAAATGAGTTCAGTTCCAGTGTCTACTGAGACAGCGGCTGCCCGGATCCCAGGTGCCTTCAGCAGTCAAGAGTGTCCCTTCTCTTTCCCTCATTGGCAGCTCTGTGAACTCTGCCCAGGGCCATTTAATGACTCTTATACAAGGTGCTGACAATCAAGTCACAAGTCATTTCTGCACAGGGCCATGTCCTCAAATGGGTGCAGTGATGGATGGGGAGGTCCAGATAACATGGATGCCCAGCTCTCCCACATATATGTGGAAGCAGGTCTGGTCTACCGCACATGGACACAGCTCACAGAAGACAGATCTTTCAGAGTCACAAACACTGGGGCAGAGCTGGGACTGTACCCAGGGGTCCTCTGTTCATCCCCATTGGCTTTGTTTCTCAAGACATACCTGTGGGGACTGTGAGCTACACATAAGCCTGTGATTTGTGGAGGAAGGCTGGAGGGTGGGATTCTCCCCCATCTACACACATAAAAGCCTTCAGTATGAACAAAAGGCGTTTGTTAACCTTGAAGAGACCACTATGTAGAGAGGGACCAGGACCTTCACAGCTCTTGTCTTTCCCACCAGTGTGGCCCTGCAGCCCTGTCCAAGGCTGAGGGAACTCTAGTTCTCCTAAGGTGCCCATTGTCACTGAAATACAAGAAGGTCTTCAAGCCTGAAGCTTATCACACAATGGAGCAAGAGGCATGTGGGGTTGAGTTACATAGTGAAGTGGGGGAGGGTGCTAAGCTGAACAGAGGGAACATTTAGACACAAGGAGGCCACATGGTAAGTCTCGTTTTACTCAAACAGAAGAGTGCTTCTCTGCTGGTAATTTAGTTGGGTGGGAAGTTTGAAGTAAGGGCGAGGATGCTTACATCACTTAAAGAACTTCATCTCGGTGTCCACACAGTCATAGAAAAGGTCCCCCACCTCGGCAGGGTCTGGGGGCTCGGGGCTGCTCAGGATCTCTTCCATGGCTTCCAAGCCTTGCTTCTCCAACTCCAGCATGGTCTTCCTCAGCGTGCGACCTTGCTCCTGAGGAAGGACACAGCCATGCAGAACAGCACGTGTTATGGCAGTGGACACTGGTCCAGCTGGATTTCCTGCTCACAGCACCATCTACCCCCTCCTCTGTTCCCAAACCACCGCTACCAGGGCTGCTCTAGAACGTGGTTACATCACCAGCCTGCTCGGAACACTTCCACAGCCACCAGATGTCTGATTCAGAGGCCCTGACTACTGAGCGGTAGTCAGGGCACACTGGCCTCTTGTTTTGTGTATCCATCCCCTTCGGCTGTATGCATTGCTACACTCCATGACAATCTCTCCCCATTGTTCAGATGACTCCGCACTCTGGAGGCCCTTCCCTCCCTTAACACTAGATCAACCTGAGCCCATCTTCAGACTTCTGTGGAAGGCCTTCCCTCCAGAATGCAATACCTTCTCCCTGCCATAATCACCGTCATCTGTATTGTGATGACTGGCCTGTGTGGCTGTGTCTCCCGTCATATCCTGACCTCCTGGAGAGGAAGAGGCTTGTATCTACCTTGTGACAACTGGAGCACTGTAGGCATTCTTAAAAAAAGATAGTCTATTGAAGAAATAAATGGCTCAATTAATAAACATGCCATGGATATCCCCATGTCACTTTTTTCCATGATGGTGGTTTCCAGCAGGGCCAAGGCTGCATGTCAATTTCCATAATGATGGTTTCCAGCGGGGCCAAGGCTGCATGTCAAGCTGGCAGCCAAACTTGGTGATATCTAGGAGTCTCTCAGGTGATACTGACTTGGGCAGCATGGAAGTTGCAGGATGGAAGGGGTCATGGAGAGCAGCTGAGGCTTGGTGCTGTGGGAGGCCATTGGTGATGACACAACCTCAGTTGCAGTGGAGACCCCGAGCCTATTGAAGACACTGGGACCAGTGTGTGACCACTAAGGACCCCAGCAGATGTGGAATGGAGCTGGCCTAAGCCTGTGACAAGCTGGGTGCTTTAAAGATGACAGTGCCTGAGAAATGGAGTTGTCCAAACCTTTGGGAACCCGGAAAATTTTAAGTGAGTCTCAGATACCACACTAAGCTCTAGGCTAAAGGACTCGATTTACGATGCTGGGTGTCAATTTTGCTTTGATTTGATTTGAACTGTGCCCTGGTTCTTAGTTTCTAGAAACAAGAAACATGTAACTTATTTTTCATTTTGCAGGAGCCCAAATTAAGAGAAGTGGGATTTTTAAAGAGAACTTAGACTTTTAAAGTATTGAATTTTATTTTATTTGTTTATTTATTTTTGAGACAGTCTTTCTCTCTCTCTATGTAGCTAGTCCTGGCTGTCCTGGAACTCACTCTGTAGACCAGGCTGGCCTCAAGCTCACAGAGATCCGCCTGCCTCTGCCTCCTGAGTGCTGAGATTAAAGGTGTGTAGCGTCACACCTTGCTGAAGTATTAAAATTTTTAAAGACTTTAGGACTTGTGAAGTTATATTGTTTTATACTAACATGAGATCTTACAGATGAACAAGATAGGAAAGGTTGTGTATTTCTGTGTCAGGCTGGTAAGGGATCAATTGTGCCAGTTAGTATTTTTGTCACTTTGACACAAGACAGGGTCATCTGGGAAGAAAGAACCTCAGTTGAGAAAATGTCAATCAATCTGTAATGTAGGCAAGCCTGTGGCGAATTTTCTTGATTAATGGTTCACCTTGAAAGGCCCGGCTCACTGTGAACAGGTCCATCCCACCTTGGGCAGATGGTCATGGGGTATATTAAAAAAAAAAAAAAGGAGGCTAAGTGAGCATGAAAAGCAAACCAGTAACAGCATTCCTTCACGGTCTTGGCTGCAGTTTCTGCCTCCTGGCTCCTGCTTTGAGCTCCCGCCCTGGCTTCCCTCAGTGGGGTACTGTGATCCAGACATGTAAGTCAAATAAACTCTTTCCTCCCCAGATTGCTTTTGGTCATGGTATCTACTATAGTAACAGAAAGCAAATTAGAACAGTATGGTGTATGTGTGTATGGTGCGTGTGTACACGTGTAGATGTGCATTCTTGTACTCATGCATGTTATATGCACGATGGAAGCAGAGGCCAGAAGAAGATGTTAGGTGTCTTGCTCCAGCTTATGACCTCAGAACAGGGCCTCTCATTGAGTCTGGAGCTAGGCTGGTGACTAAGGAGTCTGAGCCATTCTCTTTCCTCTGTGCCCCACAGCACTGTGATTACAGGCTTACACAGCCAAGACCAGCCTTTACGTAGGTACTTCGAATCTAAGCTCAGGTCCTCATGGAGGCACAGCAAGCGCTCTCGCTTACCTAGTCATTCCTCAGGCCTCAGTCATTGCCTTTTAAGATCTGCTTTAGATAACTACAGTGCTAACTAGAAGAAAGCGGGGCCTGGGGAGATGATGGCTCAGTAGTTAGGTGTACACTCCGCCCTTATAGAAGACCTGAGTTCAAATCCTAGCACCCATGTTGAGCAGCTCACAACTGCCTATAACTCCAGATCCAGGGCATCTGACACCTCTGGCTTCCTTGGACACCTGCAATCATGTGCACAGAGACACAGGAATAAAAATAAATCTGCAAAAGACAATGAAGTGTGTGCCAATTTATCTAGAGATGGTTCCTTCCTTCGGGACAGCGTAGGCCTGTGAAAGTCATGGTACAAATAGTGGGGAAAGCTGATGAATATCTGACAACTACATTTCTTCTCCCTCTTAAAAATAAAGCATAGGCTTGGGGTTTTCATGAAAATTCACCACTAAAGGCTACTGTGGGCATTTACCAGGTGCTAGGGACTGCTAGGGATTTTTCCTCATTGGGTTCCTGTGTTCTAACTTTATTAGCCAAAGCTTTTCAGGTATAACATTTGTACTGGGGACTTGAGAATCTTTATTTTATTTATTTATTTATTTATTTATTTATTTATTTATTTATTTATTTATTGTATCACGATAGGATATTCATAGCATAGAAGCTACTTTTGAGTGTGGAGCTGTTTTGCACACTCACACTGTGATACCCCAAGTTCACACCGCCTTTGGGCAGTTACCATTTAGAAATGGCATATGACTCATTCCTTACAGTACAGCTTTACACAAAGATTTTACTAGCGCATCTCTGCTGCTCTGAGGTCAGCAGCGATGAGGAAGGGACCCTCAGCCCACTGGATTCGGAGTAATGACAGAAGCGGAGGCTTCATCTTCTTTGGTTTCAGGAGAGCTGGTAGGAAAGTTAACACCTGCCTTCTCTTTCTGAGAGAGACCCGCAGGGCTAGAGAGAAGGGACGTGTGTGCAGCCACCCCCTGCCTCCTTTCTGTTGACGCCCACCATCCTCCCTGGACCTCCTCCAAGCTCACCTGGTCACTCTCGATGACAGCACGTGCCCACTCATGAGCCTTGTATAGCTCATGCCGGCGGTCTGGCTTCTCCTGGAACCGAGGTTCCTTTTTGGCTGGGTCATCATCACCAAAACAGGGTGACTGTGCTTTGGGGACAAGTTTTACATCATCGACAAAGATGAATGGCTTGAATATGGACCTGTAGAGAAAGCAAAGCAGTGTTAGCCAGACTGAGCTTGGTGCCTGGAGTGTCCAGTGATGAGCCAACAGAGGCAGGCAGGGGCAAGCCAAGAGACACACGGCTGTATGTTTTCATCGCTATTTCTATAAAACTAGCAGCCGTTTACAAAGGCTGATGGTGAAACAGACTTTTGCTGCTCTGGGAAGGTGACTGGAAAGGCTCCTTTTTGTTAGGAAAGAAGGGTAAGTAGACGCAATGCTCCAAGACAGGGGAGAATAAACCATGTATTTGAATGGAACAGAGGACTGCCCCTTTCTCTCCTGGGAAGGCAGCGGTTTTCGGTTTTGATCTTAAGGGTCTACTTGAAAAATCTTTGAAGGATCTCATAGACTAGAGGAGGACAGATTATGGTGTTATCAGCTAAACCCAGAGGCCCCAGAGAGGACATGATCAGGGAGGGGAACAGAAGGCTGGCTGGCTAAGAGCTGGCGCTGAGCAGAGAAGGTGGTCGATGCCTCCTGCCCCATTTGCCTCCTATTCTCCTGGCAGGATGAGCATATCTTAGAGGAAATGGCTGAGTCCAGGTACACGCACACATGGACTTGTGAATATCTGGGTATGCGTCACACAAATACATGTACATACCCCAAAGCAACTACACATATAAAGAGCTGTACAGGATGACAGACACCCACAGCTGGTTAACAGCTGGAAGAAAGCCTTATTCTCCCCTTCTCCCCTCCACAGCCCAAGAAAACACAGCTGGGACAGAGGTGCAATTCTAGCAGACATCCTGGGGGCTACTTGTGATAACAACAGGAGAAAATGAGAAAGTGGGCCTTTTACACTCTGTGGGGGGTGATGCATTTGTGTGGTTTACATCTTTTCTTCTCCTGAGTGTTACCTGTGGTCCCACTTCAAGAAGCCATGAAGAGGTTAAAAGTGAGCTGGGATGTGGACTTCCTCAGCTCTGGCACATGTAAGGCTTGAGGCAGCTAGAGCTCCCTCGCCATTGTGCTACACAGTCATGGACACTCTGACCTGAAAAGGACCATGAACCTGTCACCCTTGCTGTCTTAGATATGTCCTTAGATTTGCAGTGTCAACATCACTCAGAGCCCTGGAACCAGCCCTGTCCTGCTGACTCAGAACCAGCATTTAGCAAGACCTGAAGGGATTTATAGTATCTAGGACGGAGGGACACCGCCATGGGTAACATGCTGATAAGTGACCTCTAGATTTGTTTTCCGAGGCCATGGTAGGAAGGAAAGCTCAAGAGGGAGAGAGACACGCATCGTGACATGCAGAAGTAAGGCCCAGCTTCATTTAACCAGAAGGCCAAAGGAAGCTAGACTCTGCACCTGAGCTGGAAGAGTGAGTGGTGCAGGTTAAGGACAACTGTCTGGGACTCTCCTGTCCTCTCAGGTGACACGCATACTTACCAAAAATGAGTCCACCTGAAATTCTCAAAGAATTAATGAAAAATGAGGGAACAGGTGGGCTGGAGCAATAGCTCAGTAGTTAAGACTGGAGCGCTTGCAGAAGACCTGGGTTCAATTCCCAGAGCCCACATGGAGGTCACAACCTTCTGGAACTTCAGTTCCAAGGGAATCAGATGCCCTCTTCTGGCCTCTGCAGGCCCTGCATTTATGCAGTGCGTAGAGATACATGCAGGTAACACACTCATACACATTTAAAAAAGCAGTATTTTAAATGGGGGGGGGGGAAACAGAGATTCTCAAAGAACTAACAACAACAACAACAACAAAAACCCTGACCCATTCATTCCTCAGCGCTGACTGCCAGACAACACAACACACGCCAGCTAGGTTGTCCCAGGGCCCTTGTTACTCAGCCTTTGTTTGTTTGTTTGTTTGTTTTGTTGTTTTTTCCAGACAGGATTTCTCTGTGTAGTTTTGGTGCCTGTCCTGGATCTCACTCTGTAGACCAGGCTGGCCTCAAACTCACAGAGATCTGCCTGCCTCTGCCTCTCGAGTGCTGGAATTAAAGGTGTGCACCACCACCACCCCGTGTTACTTAGCCATTACTAAAGGAAATCCCAGAATAGAGGGGAGCCACCCATGGACAGAGGAACAGACTTCCACTTCCTGCAGCCTCTTGGAACTAGATCATTGCTTTCTCGTCTCCAGACTGCTGGGTGTGAAGGAGGAGTTAGTACAAAGCTTCAAACTGTCTGAACCAATTGTGATTACCTCTCAAGGGAGAAGAGGAAGAGAGGGAGAAAGAAGTGTGTGCCCAGCACCCACTGGCATCAGACTGCTACCATCCAGTTCTTCTGGTCTCTGACCATACAGTTGTCATAGCAATAAGCATCCTCCTTGTCCCATAGGGTGAGCAGCATTTAGATGGTTGCAGTCTGTGCATGTGATACAGCAGCACCCTGGCTGGCCCAGGGACCCTTCTGCCCATGCAGTCCAATCACTCCGTTCAGGGCTGTACCAAACGGAGCCAGTGACTGCTGAGCAGCTGAGTGGAGCCTCCTTGGAAGGAGACCTCCCATTCTCATTGACCCCAGGGACAAGGCACATGATACTCATCTGCGACATGCTGCCTCCTCAGTCCACCAGCCTCTGCTCTCTACCACCCAAACTCCAAGGGGGAGGGAGGAGTGATCTCTTCCAGAGAACCCTGTCCTGCTTCCTGTGCTCTGACACACTGGTCACACCAGGCATGGCAGCCCAGCAGCTCTAAACTGAGTGAAAACAGGAGGGACAGACAGTTGGACTGAGGCTGTGAAAGGGAGTGCATCTGGCCAGATGTAAGACCAGTGGTTTTTCTCTGCTTCTCAAGTGGACTGACATGGTGGCTACGGTTTCTTCCAGCACCTAAAGCTACTCTGCTGGCTCTGCACCTTTCCGTGGCCATTTCTACCAGGCATGCCAAGTTGTCATTCCAACTATAGTAAGTTCGTGCCACCCACAGTGTATCTTCTGCATCCACTATATAGGGGGAAATGGAGCAAAATACAGGAACTCAGTATAATGTCAGCCTCCCTCACCACCTACTGAATGTCAAGTTAGTTTACTGAACAATGATGTCAAGTGCCAGGTGGCTTTTCTAAGGCAAAGGGTACCATATGTTTAGCCTTCTCAACACCCTTTCTATTTGAAAACTAAACACTAAATTATGAGTGGGTCCCCATAATATTTGGAACTGCCAAAGCTTCCCCAGAGTTCTTTTTTCAGGCTGTAAAAAAGTCAGCATCCTCAACTGCAAAACATATGAGGCATCGATTTGTGATTAAAGGTAAACTTGATAGTGGATAAAGAATGTAAATGACAAAACTATGTAATTCTAGTTATTATAAAATGGTAATAATTGTTGCTAATAACTGGCTGAAGAAATATCTGTCATTCGTGTCTGACCATTTGTACCTCTGGCCCATGCTCTACAAAGAAAATGTTGCTCACTCGGCAGCTGGCAAACATTCTAATGTTTTGCCAATCTTTAATGCAAAGCACACGTATGATTCTAAATAGACAAGGGCATGTGCCGGCATCTTTCCACACCTGAGCCTCAGACGGCAACTTCTTCAATGCACTTGAGTGCTAATTAACACCCACAGAGACTATATGACTTGACCAAGGTCACACGATGAGGTGGAGTCAAAGCTGAAACTGCCTCTCTGAGTCATGGCTGTACCTCTCAGGCCACACTGCTCCAGTATCCCTGAGGGCCGCACTGCTTCCAGGTAGGAGGGAATGGCCCCATTTTACATGTGAGATGTGTGAGGCTCACAGAGTTCAGTGCTTTGTCCAAAACTGCTCTCCAAATAAGTGTCTAAATTCAGATCTTCTCAATGTGAAATATGCTTTCCCCACCACTTCTCACTCTTTACCCTCCATCTGCCTTTTATACACATGTACTACTACAAAAGGCAATAGCTCTGGTCAGCGTACAGTCTGACCTCAGACACACCTTTGTTCTTGCTGAAGACAGAGACACTCCCCAAGTGGCTAGGCCGGGCTCATCTTGTGACCAAATTCCCTGAGGGACAGGAGACACAGTAAGGAACAATACACAGGCCCTAGCTCAGACGAATCTGCTCAACCCTGGGGTGCGGGGTGGGGGTAGGAGGGGACCTGCCTAGAATAACCAGTTTCTCTCAAAATGTAGGTATCATTCTCAATGGCTCATCTGTGGTCATATGACAATGTCACTCTAATCTTACTGTCAGCTGAGATCACAACCCCTCAGTGAAGGAGCTTGCATTGTACAGGAGCACTGGGAAGGGACGTTGTACACAGCACTGGGAAGGGGCATTGTACAGGAGCACTAGGAAGGGGCATTGTACACAGCACTGGGAAGGGGCATTGTACAGAAGCACTGGGACATTGTACACAGCACTGGGAAGGGGCATTGTACAGGAGCACTAGGAAGGGGCATTGTACACAGCACTGGGAAGGGGCATTGTACAGAAGCACTGGGACATTGTACACAGCACTGGGAAGGGGCATTGTACAGGAGCACTGGGAAGGGACGTTGTACACAACACTGGGAAGGGGCGTTGTACACAGCACCGGGAAGGGACATTGTATAGGAGCACTGGGAAGGGGCATTGTACAGGAGCACTGGGAAGGACATTGTACAGGAGCACTGGGAAGGGACATTGTACAGGAGCACTGGGAAGGGGCATTGTACACAGCACTGGGAAGGGACATTGTACACAGCACTGGGAAGGGACATTGTACAGGAGCACTGGGACATTGTACACAGCACTGGGAAGGGGAGCTGCACTTGAGGAGCACCCAGTGGCCCTACAGACACATGGTGGGCTAGGTCAGAAGCCTGGAGGCATCTTGGAAGGTCAGACTATAACAGGAAAAGAGGAGAGAGATGGTGTGGGAGGGATAAAGAGTGGAATTGAAAAGGATATGGGTGCCATTTGGTCCAGGGCCCCCCCACTCCACATGCTGGTTGTGCCTTGTGGACCCAAAGGCCTTTTGTGCTTCCTCTAGGAACAAATAAGTACCATCTAAGGATGACAATTACCCCGATGGTACAATCTGGGCCAATCCTTGAGGGGACGGGTGCCATTCCTTCTACCTCTCGGCATCATCTCTCCTGTTAAGGCAACTGTATCCTTCCCTTTGGGCTCCCCAATCCTTGAGTCTGCGTGGGCCTGCCTACATCCAGGGCCTGCCTACATCC
This sequence comes from Peromyscus eremicus, assembly GCF_949786415.1. Lineage (NCBI taxonomy): Eukaryota > Metazoa > Chordata > Mammalia > Rodentia > Cricetidae > Peromyscus > Peromyscus eremicus. The sequence continues at coordinate 70,500,517 of NC_081418.1, forward strand.
AGGGCCTGCCTACATCCAGGGCCTGCCGCTCAGTGTTGTCCCAGCCTAACAACTACACCTCTCAAAAGAAATAAGCTCAGATTTGTGGTGTTTGCTGATTTCTATGGTGTAAATGCTCTCTCTGTGGCCCATGTGGCCCCACCAAAGACATCACAGTGCATGGGCTGGCACTGATAAACACAAGTACTCTGGCTGCCACATACCCTAACAGTCTACCCTTGACAGACTAAAATAACCTCTCTAAATATTCTTTCCCTTCCAACCTGCCACATCTGTGGAGCATCAGCAAGTACTGATTTCTCAGGAAATGGCTCCTACAGGTCAGAGCCGGTTCCCCAAAGCCGACCAGCATCACCGTCAATAAGTGAAAAGCCTGCTGACTCAGCAGAGCAGCAACATTACCGTAGAATCTGTCTCCTTGGTAAGCTTGATTAAAGGGCCTTTGCCTCTCCCTCAAACATTCAAGTGCTGATTTTTCTTCTCCTTTGACCCCCAAATTTACATGGTGCCTGGCACAGGAGAGGAGGGGGCATGGGAGATGAAGGGATAAAGGGAAAAGTCGGATGTGAAAGCCAGCTAAGATCTGTAGATTAATGTGTGGGGCATGACGGAGAAGGACCCAAGCAGAAGGAGCCCCAGACAGAGCCTGATACCAATTGGGAGGAGCAATTCATTGTCTTGAAACATCTCTGCATTTTAATCCTAGCAGAAGTCAGCTGAGATCGCCTTAATTACACTACCTGATGACAAAAGACAGTGTTCATTGTGCCCAATTACGGAGAAGCACTGAGGTGTCAAACAGGGTGACAACTAACTGCAGTCCTGAGTCACAGTGGGCGACACGGCCCGTTTCTCCTCAGAAGACAACGCTGATCTGTCTTCTTAAAGGACTATCGTCTTCAACAAGGGCTTTCCAGTTAATTGAACCATGAATAATTTTCTTTTAAAAATACTTTCAAGTTTCCACTTAGTACCAGAAGGAGATTTCACAACCCACTGGATTAAGCAGCCTGCTTCAGCCTGAGCAATAGGATTGACTCTTCTCTGAGTGTTCTGGACATGAAAAGTCTCATATCCTAAGCAAAGTTAGAGTAGGGTCTCCATGCAACAGGGCCCTGGAGTGTGGTCCAGCCAAACCCACTACTTGAAAGACACCTGTTTCCTAAAGAGTAAAGTCTGTACACCTTGGAAGAATACTCCATGCTCAGAAGCAGAACTCTTACTGCCCCTGGAGAGCCCCTTGGCCCACAGAGCCCTTGGGAGACAAGTCTTAGCCCATTAGGAGGGGCCTGGACACAAAGAGATGTGAACACAGGATCTGCTAGGCCAAACCATGGAGGAAGGCAGGGATAAAATCAACACCGAACAAGTGGAGTTGGGGGTGGGGGTGAGGAATGATCCAGAGAGAGCGCCAGGAATACTGCAGAGTGACTGACACAGGGAAGGGCCAGCAGCTGAGCCTGGCTGAGCTTGGTGAGTAGAAGGTAGGGAGAGGCCCGACAGAAACCTAATAGCCAGCCTCGTATACAAGGTGCACACCCAGCCAGTTCTGGTGGTGCAGACCTGTGATACTAGATGGGGGAGACCCCCAATTTTGGCTGTTCCTCCTGGAGGATGTGCCCTCAGCACTGTGCAGTACTGCCTCCCTGCTGAAGCAGGTGGGCAGAAAGCAGTTCTCCAAAACATGTCCAAAAATGGCAGGTACTTCCGCATGTACCACCCCTGGACCATTGTGTCCAGTAAGAACTGGTTCTCTTTGTAAACCTTGGGCATCCCTGTCTCTGGACCTTACTATATTTTATGCATATTTGCGTTGTTGGGCCATGATCTATACTCAACAACAATAACTGGGTTCCATGACTAGAATGAACATCATGTGGCTGCAGGCGAGCAGCCCACCTTATCACAGCTCCTGTACTACACTGCCCAGGCTGAGAACGAAGAAAAGTATCCAAGGGAAGGACATGGCCACGAGCTTGTGCCTTCTGCCTATGACATGTTTTAGACAAACCTGGAAGGATCCGGGGTCCCGGTGAAGTAGTGGATGCACGGTGAACTTCGGTTCTGAGGCAGGACAGACACTATACTGGATGTAGTGAGGAAAGACTCAGAGTCTATGCAAACTCCACTGGCTTTATCCCGTAAGATGTTAATCATCGTCTGCACGGTGATGCTTTCTGAGAGAGAGAGAGAGAGAGAGAGAGAGAGAGAGAGAGAGAGAGAGAGAGAGAGAGAATATAGCTGTGAAGGCTGGCAACCAAGACTGATTCACTTTTTTTCCATTTACTTCTCAACTACTGAATATAATTCCCAGTTGCCCTGATAACCTCTGGCCAATGGGAGATGAGCAGGAATGGTGTCTGCACATCTCTGGTCACACCCGTGCTCTGGCCTTCACTTTTTCCTCCTGCCTTCCTGCTGGCTGGGAGAGGTCAACAAGTATTTCACAAACTATATCCCAGAGTTGAACAGAAAAATTCCCAGTCCTGGACTTTCTCAATCCATATAGATGCTAATGTGGGAAAGAAATGGATTCCATCCCCTTTAAGCCATATTAACTCAGATCTCTTTGTTATAACCTTACCTCTACCTCAACTAGTGCAATGACCGAACAGACACACACAAGAAACTGTGTGGTGCCTAAACGTGGCCCTCCACACTCTCACCTTCATGCCTGCTTGCTAATCGGGGTAAGGGTACTATTTGAAGAATGACCACTTCACAGTGTGAAACACACAGAGAAGCATTCAGAGTGCCCAGTCTTTAGGACTACGGACTCTAAATTCAGATGAGTGGGTTGAGGCCCTGACAACACATGATCCCACTCCGTCATGTCCTCCTGTGCCTATGACTCTGTAAAACAGTCTTTCAGCTGCATGTGGTGGCTCATGTCTATAATCTCAACATTCAGAAGGCTGAAGCAGGAGAAGTACTAATTTGAGGCCAGCCTGGGCTACATAGTTAGTTCCAGGACAGCCTGAGCTAAACAGGGAAACCTTTCTCAAAATACAAAATCAAACCAAATCAAAACTGAAACATGACCGCTGTATGGAAAAGCAGCTGGCTAGCCATGGACCCCAAGTTTCAGGTCAGAACCTGCAATAAATTCACTCTTCCTCAAAACCCCTCCCCAAAGTACCAAAAACAAGCATGTAAGCCAACAACCCCACTCTTAGCCTGAGTGCACGAAGATGGACTCAGACAGAGAGAAGATTCCTTACGTTCTCTTTGTAAATCTCTTACATTTTACACACAATATTAACAATGTCTTTGGTTTCATTACCTACCCAATGTCCCGATTTCCTGCCTCACTGTCGGATTAATTTGAATTCGTCTCTAACAGGTTGGTAGTATCTCTGACATCTTCTGTCTTGTATTTCTTCCCTTGCTTAGTCCCTGCCATGTCTCCTAAGGGTCCCCAGTCTGGACTGGGCAGGTGGCGCCCCCTGGAGTTATAACGTGCTCCTCCACCCTGTGCTTCTGGTTAACTAGTGCCGATTTAGGGCTGATGTTTGAGCAAGATAAATCATTTCATCACTAGTTTTATTTTAGCTTAAAATATTTGGAGCTTTCTCATGAAGCTCCCACTTAAAAATGAATACTCCCACACCTTTATATACAACAATTTCTACAGCAAAACCCCAAAGCAATATTCTACATCAAGGATCAGAAAACGTTTTCATAAAGAACCAGATAGGGGATATGTTAAGCCTCTGGACCATGTGTTCTCCGTCACACTGTCCTCACAGCAATTCAGCTTCACCACTATAGAACAAAGGTGGCCAGCGGCAGTACATAATGAAATGAGTTAGTGCTGCAGTTTGGACTTGGAATGTCCTCCAAAGGCCCAAGTGCTCAGACTATGATGCTAATGTGATGTGAGACGGCCTAATATAAAAAAGATGGACTGGTTGGGGGTGTGGTCTTGAAGAGATATTGGGACTCTGTCCAACTCCCAACACACACACACACACACACACACACACACACACACACTCAGTCACTCATTGCTTCCTAGCCATCATGACGTAAACAGCTTCCCCAACAAGCTTCTACTGCCATGACACCTGTTCCCACCTCAGACCCAAAAGCAACAGAGCAACTGATCATGCCCCAAAATCTCTGAATCTATAACCCAAAGTAAACCTTTTCTCCTGATAAGTTTCTTTTTTTTTTTTTTTTTTTAATCTCTGGAATTTTGCTACAGTGATAAGAAAACGGAATAGCATACTATGGCTGTTTTCCAATAAAACTTTATTCACAAAAGAACCCGCTACTAGAGGACATACTTTGCAGCCATTAGTTCTAAATGATCTTTTGATTGACAGATATGCATGTATAACTAGTAAATATAAAATGTGACCATTATAAACCTGGGGGGGACAGTTTCTATTCACACATATAAGGAGCCATCTGTTCCACACATTTACCTAAATATGGGTTCTTAATCAGAATTCAGTAGTGTATGGCATTGCTAAATGGGTTATAAAGAGAATCTAGATCAATAGTCCAATGCAGAAGTTCATGGGTAGAAGCAATACCCAGGCGCCACGGGAGGACCTCAAAGTGAGCAGAGGCTTATCCTGCTGGCTAAGTGGGTTAGGGAAGAGGGGTTCTCCCAAGTTTCTGGAGCTATAAGGAAGGCTGCAGTGAGTAGTACCACGAAGAATCACATGATAGCAGTGTTCACATCAGTAGGAATAGAAACCCCCACAGGTTCCTACAGGTGTGGAAGCTGTGTGTAACACATGCAAGCTGGCCCCTTGCCTGCACACCAAGACATAAGGTAGAAGTGGGTCTTTAACATGCAAGGCTTATTCCCTACTCCTCCTGTTTATTGACCCTCTCAAGTTCAGTCAAGAACAAGAGTATAAGAAGGAGAATCGTAATGGACAGGTTAACTTACCCTCCTGCTTTTCTAAGCTGTCTTTGCCTGCACAGCAGTCCAGGTGGTCATCGGCTGGAGAAAAAACCTGGGCAAAATTGAATTCATCCTCTCCTGTCCACCAGCCTTGACTCTGAGCATACGTCCTGAGTTCTGGATGTTCCTCGTCCATCTTAGTTGAGAGTGAAAGCTGGTTGCAAATGCACCTCACTCCCTCTGCAAAGAGGTGGATGTGTGGTTAGTGGCAGGAACCCCAAGACTACAGGGAGAAATCAGTCCCATTTCTGAGAAGAGAAACACGGAATCCTTGATCCTCACTCCAGGAGACATCCTCAAAGGTTCAGCCTGTCTCCATCAGACATTATTATAGCTTAGATGGACATCAGCTTTACTGATCTTAAATTCACAAACAAAATGAAACACTAAAGGCACTTTATTCACACTAAATAAGCCCCAAGTATTCATGTTTACAGGAAAACTGAGCAGTTCTTTGAAAGGACTGCTGTGCTCACAAGACTTGGGAATCTATACGTGATTTGCAGCAGCAGTGGTTCTCAACCTGTGGATTGTGACCTCATTAAGGAGTGCATATCAGCTATCCTGCATATCAGATATTTACATTGTGATTCATAACAGTAGCACAATTACAGTTATGAAGTGACAATAAAGATGATTTTATGGTTGGGGATCACCACAACATGAGGAATTGTATTAAAGGATCGCAGCATTAGGAAGGCTGAGAACCACTGCTATTCAGGGATACTCCACAACACTCACAGGCTTCTCCTCCTAGAGGAGCACTCCTGCCACCCCCACCACCACACACTCCCACAGATGAAGGGTGACTTGGTCCCTAAGCTTCAAATGATGTCTAGACTGCAGAGGCCAGGTTACCATTGCTAGATCAAAAGGGCCATTCACACAGGCTGCTCTCAGGAAGCATGCTCAGTTTCCAAATTCTTGGAGAATGAAGAACTAAGAAAAAAGCTCCAATGGACCACTTACTGCCTGAATCCCACTACAGCAGAGCCCTTGCTGCCTGACTCTGGATCCCTAGAAGCAAGATCAGCTGGACCGAGTTTTCCCAGGATGCCTTGCTTTGATGATTTACACCTCCAAAATATGCACTCCTGACTGAGAAGCACTGGTTGCTTGGCCATTCATTTTTTTCAGAGGGTATCACTAATATAAAATATAATTAAGCAATAGAAAACAGCTATGGTTCAAACAAGTGAGTTTGATACCATTCATACTAAGCCATTCAAAGAAAGAACCGTTTTTGTATACACAACAGATGTTATTTTCCTAGAGGGCTGATTTACAGTAGACATTTGTTTTTAAGAATCAGAACTGAGAGCACAGAGTGCATTAACTCCTACCAACATCAATCACAGTGCTGTTGGGGTCAGAGAACAGGAAATCGATGAGTTAAAAAAAAATGGCTCCAGAAAAAAAAAATGTTTAGTGAAAAACAACACTCATTTTGTAGAGATGGACTTTTATAAGTGATGCTTTGAAGGGAGCTTGGCTTCTGAAATGCAGTTACAGATCAAAAAGTCTTAGATTCTACTTAAAAGCAACTAGACTGCTTTGAAGCGCAGCCCGTCCGCCTTCCTGAGAAAGCCACTTGATAACATCACTTTATCTTAGGAGGGTTTCTGTAAAGGAGTTTTCAGTTCCTGCAGGGAAGGAGAGCTGGAGGTCTGGAGGAGGAGGGGCTTTTATTTTGCAAACACTCTAAGGCCTGGGAAGGGAGCATGCATAAGTCCTGAGAGATGGGTGCTGGGCACATGGACGTAGGAATACTCCCTGTGCTGCTTGTGGCTGGGCTAGCCCGTTCCACACGCTGTGAGAATGAGCAGTCACAGTCTTCACACACACAGGAAGCCGGTTTGGACTTCTTGGTCTCTGCAGGGCAACTTTGTACAGGGAATACACACTAATCTTGGGGGAGCCTTGGTTGCTGGAACCTGTGCACAAAATCAGGTTTGACTCCCAGTGACCGTAGAAGACCAGGCTCAGGTCAGATTTGGCTCTGATTACCTAAAAACCAGGGTGGCAAACAGATTGCATATCTAATATCTTTCATAGTTAACTGATACAGACCTCATAATAAAAAATATGCTGGAAAAAAATATGCAGCCCCACAGAGGTTCAACAAGACACAAGTGTGATGGTGCACTAGCTGGCACTACCTGAAATTCGGCTGGGAGAATGGCAGTACACATGGTGTGTAGTTATCATCCTGTCCCAAGGAAGCCAAGGGGGCTGCCACTAACCACATTTCTTTGGAACCATTTCTTTCGAAGCCCTTTAATCAATTCTAGGACCCTACCCCATTGGGAATCTGAGGGAGGGTGCTGGGTGGTAGTACACTGTCTCAGTATTGCCCCCAAAGCAAGAAGCTGCATGAACTAGAAAGACACTTCTCCTGTAGATGGCTAAGTCCATGCTCTTCTAAGGAGGTAGCCTCAGATGGATGACCTGGTTGGCCCTGAGTGGGCCACACAGTAGTCCTCACAGATCCAAGTTTCTATTTCAGAGGAACAGTCTTGAGAAGCTAGGGAGCTGGGAGTGACAAGGGATTTGTTGTTATGAATGAAGACTCTCCATTCCTTTGCCTAACTCATAGTCATGGTTTGCAGTCACAACTAGGTATGTCCAAAAAACAAACAGGAAGTGTCAAACGTTAGTGGTGTACTTCCTGAGTCTTGACATCCTTTCACAGGACTCAGGAGACTCTGGATACATCTCCGGAAACAGATAGCTGGAAGTGAGAGGCATGCCTAGGCCTGACGACCAGTGCAGAGTTGATGCACCATAGCAGCCTAGCTCCTCTGAGATGGCCCAGCATGTCCGACCAGCATCATCTCAGCCTGTCCTATCCTTCAAACTCTATGCTGCACCTCCTCACCTGTGATTCTCTCGGCAGCCCAATACTTCCCCACGGTCTCCAGCACCCAGGCTTCGTCGCGATCCACCAGCAGGTATGCACTTTGGAAGCTATGGCAGGAGTGTGCATCTTCATAATAATTCCCACCTTGTCCGTGCTCATCCAACAAGGAGACAATGATGTCTAAGGCTTCTTTAGCCGTTGCCCCTCGTTCTAAACCAAGCCTGAAGGAAATCAAAAGTATACCTCCATCATTTCAGACCAGATGATCATTACCATAGCAACCACAGGTTGGGACAAGGTCATATCAGGAAACATGCCAATGCGTACAAACATTTTAAATATTCAGACCAATATCTGAACTAATTAATAGTACTTTAACTCAGAATGCCTCTCTTACATATCCTATTACAAACTGTAGGAATGTGTTTCTTTAGACAATCCATAAGAATAGACATATCAGGGTCAGCCCCTCCTTACTCTTGGGCTGACCGTATCTCCCATCCAGTTCAGCTCTAGCCTAGATTTCCTCCCGACTACGGCCTAAGGAAAAGGAAACCTTCACAGCCTAGATCAACTGTTATTGTACAGTGAGTGCTTTGGATACTGCTATAGCCTATTTGTGTCTCCTCAAGACGTTGAAATCCTAACACCCATGAGATGGTATTAGGAAGCAGGTCTTCTGGGAGATGATGAAATCACGGAGTGGCGCCCTCATGAGGGCCACTAGTGTCTTCTATAGAAGAGGCCTCCTCAGAGAGCCGTCTTGCCTCATTCCACCATTGGAGGACACAGTAAGTAGGTGCCGTGGATGAATCAGAATGCATCCACATTAGACATTAAATACTGGTGCCTTGATCTTGGATCTCCTTGTTTCAAAATCTATGAGCAATGAATTTCTATTGTTTATAACTATCCCATTTATTTTGTTATAGTATTCTATAGTGGACTGAGAAAACTGGATCTAAGGTTTGATTGCCAGCTATTGTCCTCTGTGTATATAATTTTCTCAGAGATCTTATCAGAAACAGATTATAATATGATGGGTTCTTTTTCTATGTACTTCCCTCCTACACATCAAACTGTATCAACTGATGTTGTTTATAGCATCAGCTATCAAAAGAACACAGACTCCTTCTAAAGTGAGCCAGATATCTTCCTTCCCCAGCCCTATCAATGAATAAGTCTGTTAAGGGGAGTATAGACACTACCTTCTTCATGACTTTGGGTAGCATATATAAAAGATTTGAACTTCAGTTTTATGCCATCTGTGAAAAGTGTCAAGGTTTTCAAGGTGTTATAAGGTAATAAACATGAAAACACATAGCACTAAGGGCCAAGCTAGTAAACAATCCACTTCAGCAGGTGGGACGTTGCGGGATACAAACCCAGAGAGCATGGACCCAGCTCCAGCTCTGGTTATGCTACTCTATGGCAGTCTGCCCTAAGACATGGGATCTCTCCAGCTCTTTGTGCTCATCCTGGCCATCTGCACACACTACTACCTCCCTCTCAAGCTGAGATGACAGGAAACAGCACGTGAGATGCATTTAGTTCATTTTGTCATCCATCCATTCAGTCGGACTATTGCTCTGCTTGAAGGAGCTCACATCTTAGAAGAGGGCAGCAAAGCTACTTAGTGGTAACATAGCCTATCCTTGATAAATTCATGACTTGGGAAGTAATGACTACTTAAATTTTCTCAACCGAATGCTTCCTAAGGGATGCCCCACTGTGCTGTCATGGAGAAGAAAGGATAATCCAACCATGCACAGAGCGAGCTGTGGACTGAGCCCTGTAATGGGCTTATTTCATAGTCACAGTGTCATATCCCAAGTCACTTGACAGGTCTCCTTTTACGTTTATTTAGGGAGACTTGATTACAGAGCCATAATTCACAAAGTTGAACCCTAGGGCCTTGAGAGAGCAATAAAAGAAAATCCTGAGCTTTGAGCTTCACAAACAGGGTGGCTAGGTTTCAAACTGTTGTCTGAAACCTCCCTCCCTCCCTCCCTCCCTCCAAGGCGGCACATTATCTATCCCTCTGGCAGGAATAAAAAGAACAAACTCGCTGAAATAGACATTAAGTAGATTCCCCTTTGTCAATGCCATTATCTCCTAAAAGGAGGGGCATCTCAAGGATTTGGACTAAAGTCTTTTCCAGGGTCCCTGGTCACAATGCCTCATGGTTCAATGCCCTCAGGCCTCTGCATGCCTAACCGGACCCACCAAACATACTCCAGAAGCATGCGACCATGGCTATGTGCAATAGTCTTTGGAGGTTGGAATTTCTGTTCTGCAAATTCTAGTGTGCACAGCTGATGTCCTGACTGCTGAAACCCCATCCAGGCTCTGTACTTGCACTTTCCCTTCATCCAAACATGCAAGCAGAATTCTGATTTCTCTGCTTCTCAGATCAGCACCATGAGTTAGATGCTGTCTATGCCTTTAACCCACGTGACCATTCCCACCCGGCCTCCGGCCACAAGATGAGGGCAGGACTGCCCACTCCACAGCACAGAGGCAGGTAAGGACCCTAGGACTGCACACCCTCTACCTGAGCTCAAGAAGTATAGATGAGTGCTGAGTCATTGGACAGGAGGCCATCACTCAGCATCCTAACGTATGGTTTGAAACTGTCCCTACCCATTCTAGCCTCCCAGTTGGGTTAGATACACAGGATTCCAAATGAAAACAGCATGCTTCCGGCCCATTGCCCAAGGTTGAGTTGGTGACTGTGCCTTAGCCTAGGAAAGACCAGGACAGAGATGGGTTGGAAAGGTACAGGTTAGTTCCATCTAGACATCTGCTTCCTTCCAAAGTGCTTTGTCTAAGTTGTTCTGGATCTAAGAGTTAGGTGTTCCTGGATTCAAGTCTTGGTTTTGTGAAAGAAAAAAAAATTAAGTCCCATAGCCTGCTCACAGGTGGGTCATACTTCCCTGCTCATTCCTGAAAGGAGAGCTCGTCAGATGGCATCTGCACTTTGGTTTAGGAATCTGTCTGCCGAGCTTTGCCGTATCTATGACTCTGTACATTAGAAGGGGCTCCCCTCCTGTACCCCAAATAAGAACAACTAGGTAAAAACTGGATTGGGTTTGGTAATCATTGCTATTCTGAGGCAAGCAATGAAAATAATTGATATCCCACCCTAGAGGACTCTGTTTTCAAAGGACACTGTCCTTGGAGGACTCTTACAAATTATCCTCTCCACTTCCTATCAACACATCCTCAAGGTCCCTCTGGTTTGTGGCCTTTTGGTGATTTAGAATATTCTCAAAAAGGGCTGGACGTAGGATGATGCTATGAACAGGTTTGTGCCCATCTTCAAATGCTGAATCCATTTCCCCTGTGCGGTGGCAATTGGAGCTTTGGGAAGTGGTTAGGCCATGAGGATGGAGTCTTTGTGATGATGTCAGGGTCCTTAGCAAAGAGACACAAAAGGTTGTCCTCTCTCTGCTGTGGCCATCTGTACCTCAGATGGGACCTGTTGGCACTGTGATCTTGAACTTCCCAGCCTCCAGAACTGAGATATAAATATCTGTCATTTAAACCTCCCAATCTGTTATGTGCTGTGTGAGCTTGAACTTTAAAATGTGTGGAATTGTTTTGGATTGATCTCCTGCAACAGGCCTCAGCTGACCAGTTCAAACTGGAGCTGCCTAGGCTAAATGCCCCATAACTGGAGCTTTTGAAGGCAGAGTTAACCCACTTCTGCTTCTCTTTAATGAACAATAGACTCTAGTCTGCCTGAGTCAGCATAAGAAAGTCCCTGGAACTGGAACTCTTTCAGGAAAGTAACCTGAAGTCACCTAATGTTAATGGGTTTCTTTTTCTTCCCCGAGTTGTTCTGTTTCTCCTCTTCCACTCTGTAAAAGCCAGTGTTCCACTCTTACCTGCTGGGAGCTTATTCTGCTTTCCATAATGAAGGCTGCCCTGATTTCATGTACCAGGAACAAACACCTACTCAATCTAAAACTCAATTTGCTGTCATTTCATCTTCTGACAGGGGAGAGGGTGTTTGAGACCTTTTGACTCCTTTCCATTTCAGTCTCCTGGAAGAAGTAAAGCATGATCTAATCTGGAGAGAAGTGGTGCCCTGGTATTCCCAGCTCAGCCACCTTCTAGCCCTGGGCGTTGGTCAAGCCACTTAACTTCCCTAATTTTCAGTTTCCTCATCTACCATAGGAATTAGAAGACCTAGATATCTGGCTTGTTGTGCTTGTTAAATGGGATAATATGTATAAAGCCAGTTTCCCAAGAGAGTTCAGGAAATTGTGGCTTTAATTACACAGGTGCTTCCCCTACAGGTAATGGCTGAGCCTTCCTTCCCATCACCTGTGGGCTCCTACATTCACTTACAACCATAAAACCACAAGTCTTTGCAAATTTTCCTGATATGAGGAACAGCTGATGAGTTGTGTTTAGAATTATAAGATGCTCTAAAATGCTGAGACTGGCCAAATTTAGTGCCAACATCAAACCCAATTAGAAGCAGGAAAAGTCAGTCTGCAGGGGGATGGCTGAGAGGACCTGAGTTCAGATATAATGTAAATGCTGGGTGCTCACCTGTAATTTCAGCCTCCTGGGAATTCAAAGACAGAGGAACACCCAGAGCAAGCTGACTGGTGAGGCTAACTGTACTGGGAGGCTCTGGGTCTTATTGGGAGACCCTCCCTAAAGGCATGAGGTGGCTGAGTGATCCAGGAAGGTTCCCGGGCCTCCACGTGCATGCACATATATACATGCATGCACACCACACACCAAGATACATGAAATGAAGGGGGAGGGGGGGCTGAGCTGCAGAAAAATAAAAGGATGAAACTGTTGTGTAAGGGACAGGTGCAGTGCATGGACAGAAGGCCGTGCTCTGTGAAACTGGCTGGTATCCACCTGCTCAGAGAACAGGTTAGATCTGAGGGATTTTTGAGCTAGTTGCTAATCCTTCATCACCTTTAAATCTATCACAGTTGGAGTTTTTACACCACAGGTGTTGGAAAGGCCACAGTTTAGGACTGCTGCCCCACTTCTAGCTGATTACTAGGTATTTCCCAGCATCTCACTGTCTAATGGGATCCAAATGCCTCCTGGTCCTCATCTGGATTGAGGCCAGGAGGCATCATCAGGACAGACAGACCTCAGATGTAATGGGCCTCGGTGTAAGAGAAAGCTTGACTTCCAGAAAACATCCCCGGATCTTAATGTTAGCCCCCACCAGCTGCTAACCCCACATCTCATGTTAGCTCCTGCCAGCTGGATCCATAGTCCAAGCAAAGCATGTGTATGTGTTTATATGTGGGGGTGAGGTGGGGGGCTGCGGGAGGACTAGCCAGAGATCCATAAATAAGAAAGAAAGAGAGAGGAAGGAAGGGATAGGGGGAGGAAGGAAGAAAGGAAGGGAGGGAGAGAGGGAGGGAGGGAGAGAGGGAGGAAGGAAGGAAGGAAGGAAGGAAGGAAGGAAGGAAGGAAGGAAAGGGTGAGCCAGGGAGGAAAGAAGGGAAGTGGGGGGATACCAAAAACAGACACAGCTTGCCTTTTAGCTCTAAGAATAAATTATAACAAGTGTTGCTTGATGCTTGCATTCCTACATGCCTCTAAGAAGCACATACAAATTATACCTTTACCCTGAAGACGGTGCCTATTAAACCAAGGCTGTCACTCAGTCTCTTGGAGCTGAGCTTGGACTTGATGTATGGGTGGAAGGCACGGAGGACCAGAGTATGCAGATGGCAGTAGCTCTATTCTTTGAATACCCAGCCACAGTCTCACAGACACTTGAAGTAGGGTGTGAAATATAAATAGTCTGTTCTTCCAGGAGCTGCCCAAGAAGCTGGCAGCCAAGCCCAGAGGACAAACAAGGACAGCACAAGAAATGCTGCTCCCAGCACAGCTGGAAGGCCATCTCCAGCTGTGCAGCAGTGTATTCTCCAGGATGCTCCACCTGCCAGCTGAGGTAGACTGTGGGCCAACCCCACATGCAGTCACGTGAGGGTGGGGGTGTGGTGAATCTGTTTTTCTAGCAGGCTTCTGGGCAGTGTTCCTGTGGAGGCCAGGCTTTGAGAACAGCTGTGCTAGGGGTTTGCCTCTCACAGTGCTGTGCTTGTGATCGACATCAGTGGGTCTCACCTTGCAGGTCGGGTTGCGCCCCCATTGGGGGTCCAAGGACCTTCTCACAGAGGTTGTCTAAGACCATCAGAAAACACAGATATTTACATTATGATTCATTAGCAGTAGCAAATACAGTTATGAAGGAGCAACGAAAATACTTTTATGGCTGGGGGGGTCACTACAACATGAGGAACTGTATTAAAGGGTTGCAACATTAGGAAGGTTGACAGCCACTGATCTACAGTATTCATATTTCTACAGCTCCCCAGTTAACACTGGAGGACTCTGGGCTCAGGAGTCATTCACAGAACTTGCTTGGTATGAAAGACTAGGCTTAGCCAGTTTAAAGCTAGGACCAGACTCTGAACTAGATCCTGAACTTAGACATGTACTCTAGGTACAGACTGTGTATGCCCTTCAAGAAACTGCCACACTCAGGGTATTTGTCACACTGTCTTTATTACAATAGCTGTGTGTGGGCCTGGGGGAGATGTCAATTTAAATGGCTACGGGTCAGCCATCATCAGCTCCTGCATTTGTCCTTACCCCAGACCTTGATAACTCTCACAGCACCAATTATCCACCAATTACATCTTCTCTGTCTCTATCCTTCAGTCCTGGAGATCCCCATGGAGTGTGTCTTCCTTGAACATCCCAAATACACCAGGCAGGGAGCCTTCAAACACCCAGGGTCTATGCCGGGCTAGACCTGGAATTCACACCCAGAAGTGTCTGTGAAGGATAGCCCTGGAATTTTGTGCCCCTTGGGTGTCATTAGATCCCAGAATCCTCTGCTTCCCCTCTCTGTCACCTTCAGTCACCCTTAGATTTGTGCTGTTCATTCAAACTTGACATTGGAAATGTAAGCTGTGAAGCTTCACATTTTATACTTTCAGTACTGTTTATATTTTACATACTCATCCACCACTGGGGAAGAAAAAAGATCCATGATAGAGTTAGAACTAACACAAAACCAATTAGCTTCATATCCTCATTCATAACTCAATTATAACTGTTGCATATACTTTTGGTATGGTTAAATGTGTATGGGATATTATTTATTTACTTGCAAGGCTTTCATAATAAAGTTTATAAAATAATTTTGTTTCTCTGGATTCAATTTTTAAAAAGACTATGTGTTGTTCAGTTTTTTCTCTTCTCCCTACAGGCAGACTACAATCTCTCTGCAGCCTTGAGTATTTCCACGCACAGCAGGGTGAAGAGCACATAGATACTGAGCGGGCTGCTACTGGGGTTGAGAATCTCAGGAAGATAAAATGCAAAGCATGAAAGGAACGGTGTTCTCCATCAACACTCAGAAGTTAACTTCCTGGGTTAGATGTCTCCATCTCCCCAGGTCCCATACTGCAAAACTAGCAGAGAGTCACAAATGAGGGACTTCGCCGGGCAGTGGTGGCGCACGCCTTTAATCCCAGCATTCGGGAGGCAAAGCCAGGCAGATCTCTGTGAGTTCGAGGCCAGCCTGGACTACCAAGTGAGTTCCAGGAAAGGCGCAAAGCTACACAGAGAAACCTTGTCTCGAAAAAACAAAAACAAAAACAAAAACAAAAACAAAAAACAAATGAGGGACTTCATAGGGGTGTTTTCCATTGCTGATTCTTCATTTTCAGGGTTTCTACTAAATGCAGAGGTTCGTTTTTTTTTTTTTGTTTTTTTTTTTTTTTTTAAAAAAAACTAAGTAAGGGAGATGCCAAAACCAATTCAAAAGTTGTTAGTCTACATGTTTTGTTGGGAAAAATGAAACTGGTTAAACATAGAAGTTTGTCTGCCTCTTTTCCAGTTCTGATTTTACCCAGACTAATATCCTAGAACTCAGGAGGCTGAGACAGGAGGATCATCAGTACTGGGCCAGTCTGGATTACAAAGTAAAACACTGTCTCCGAAGGGAAGGAGAGAGGGAGAGAAAATGATAAAAAGAAAAGAAAATGACACAGAAACGCTACCCAAAGGCCATCCCTAGCAGATCTGCATGGGGTTGGCAGAAGCCATGGGTCATAGGCAATTCTAGGTAAATGTTCAGTTTCCCCCAAGGGGGAAAAAAAAAAACGTCCAAACCTCAGTTCTTTTTCTTAGGAAGTTAGCTTTGGGAGGTTCTAATGCCATCCAATAGGCCTCGTATTGAAACCTGGGAGACTCGGCATAGAGATGAACCATCACTTGGTGTGTCCACTCCACTCTGAAAGCCAAGCCCTCCATCCCTCAGCCCCATCTTCACTTAGCTACGTCCTGATTCCGTGTCAGAGGAGTAGTGCTCTCTCCCACACTCTCCTCTCCTCATCCATGCAGAACTCATTCACCTGTCACCCTCACGTGCCAGGCCCAGGCCCCATACTTGAGCCACAAGTGTGAATAGATATCAAGATCTCAGCCCATCCAGCCTCCACATCTGGCTCCTTCTGGCCCATGGTGTCTGGGGGGCGGGAAGCAAGAAAGACCACCACAGGAAAGGGGTTGTGCCGTCTGTGTTCTTTTTATATTTTATATTTTATATTTTATACATTGTATTATTCGTTTCTCTTGTATGCTATTATAATTTCTAATTCCATAATATTCTCCTATTTAAAATACTGTTTATAAAGGTTCAAAACACTTGCTTGTGAATGAGGGATTTTAAAGACATGTTTTTCATTAATAATTCTTCGTTTTCAGAGTTACTATTAGAACAGTTTATACAGAAAGTTGTGTAAGCAATACCACAACCTACGTTTAAAACATCTTCATTATCCCCAAGGACACTGCCCTAACCCACTCCCCTACCCCATCCCAACCCCACAGAACCATTCATCCACTTTCTACCTCTATGACTCCACCTCTTCTGTGATTCACACATGTGACATTTGTATCTGATGTCTTTGACTTAGTGTATGTCACGTTCTCAAGACCCTGTTTGTAACACATAGCAGTACTTAATTATTTTATTGATAATATCCCATTATCATCTATTCTGTTTTTCCCATCATCTTAGAATTTCTATTAAATAGAACTTCTTACAATACAGTAAGTACAGGAGGAAAGAATTCCCATTCCCATTGGCAGTGGTTTCAGGGAATCACCGTTCTGTACCTGACCAGATCCATCCCCAGTAAGGCTTCCGTCTCAGCAGCTGGCTCTCTGGCCGTGATGGCTTCATTGGCTATGCACACCCCATGTTCATTGGCTCCCATTTCTGCCCCCCAGAGCCAGGCAGGTCTGCTTATCACTATGGCGTGGGTCCTGGGAACTTGGTCGATTGAGATGTAAGTGCACTGAAAAGGAAGACAAGCAAGAAGGTGCCGTCACCCGTGAGAAACCTTCGTTTCCACCCTGGTACCTACGCTGGACATTAGTTACAGAGCTGAGAAGTAAAAGACCCGAAATGTCCAGTCTCCAGACAGACACCTGGGGCAGCCGCAGGGTCCGCTGTCTGGCAGGGTCCCTGTGGTGAGCGCCGTTCTGCTTAGATCAAGCCAGTCTGCTCACAGTTTCCTCTCACACTATCACCCTCAGCAGGTGTGGAGCTGACCACTGCACTGCCATTCTCTGCCTGCTTAGAGTTCTTCATCCTTACAGGCAAAGCTCCAGCTGTATCAGCAGTCCTCAAACTCCCTAGAAGTCATGGATCTCTAGCTTCAAAAGGAACTTTACCCAGAATGCAGGTAAGAAGATGTGTTGTCTAAAGCAAACAAAAACAGGCCTTCTGAGGCCCTCCTGAGGATCCTGGGGTCTGTGGAACATTTGACAACCTGTGATCTCAGCAGGGTAGAATAGGGGGCCCAAAACAACGCTACCATTGCACTTTCACGTGACAAGGAGTCCTCACACACACCCACTCCCCTGCCTAACCACTGGATTCTCATGCTAAGGTAGTGAAGCCACCAACAGGAAAACTTCCCACGTCAGGCCTCACTCCATTCCCCACCTTCAGGGGACTGGGCTGGGGCACTCAGTTATCCGTGGGGCCTCATGACTGCCTTCTGTAAGCCTGTAACATGCTCTTTGTATGGTGTCTGTGGTGTAGAAGCACTAAGCTGGCAGCAGGCTCCATCTACATTTTAAATTGGGAGGCTGAAAGCACTGGATCCAAGGCAGCCTGAGATAGCTTTCTTTTTTCAGTTCAAAACAGCTGTTCGTGAACCGAATGCAGCCCAGACAGACGCTCTGCGGTGGCTCTCTGTAACTGTTACCTCTGTCCAGAGTGGAAACACAGGCAGTACACACACTTCTTGGTTCCAGAGTGGAAACACAGGCAGTATGCACACTTCTTGGCTTCCAGAGTGGAAACACAGGCAGTACGCACACTTCTTGGTTCCAGAGTGGAAACACAGGCAGTACGCACACTTCTTGGCTTCAGCCGCAGCTTTGGCCTCTGCACAACTCAAGTCAGGTGTTTCTCAGCAATGGACTAATATTATTTCGCCCAATACATTTTTAGAAACTGAAAGGTAACTAATCCCAGAGGTTTCCAAGAAATCCTTGAGGTAGGGATGTGTGTGTGTGGTAAATTGACAATAAAACACACTCTTGAAATGTTTTCCCTGATTTACTTGTTGAAAATAATTTAGCTTTAAAAATGATCCTTGCAGAACAAAAAGCTGGCCCAGCGGTGCTCACAACTATACTCCTCCATGTTTTTCTAAATGGAAGTGAAGTTTCCATCTTCAAAACATATTCACTCCCTTGTACAAAGCAAGCAATTCCGCATCGCCATGGCTTCATGTGGAATGTCCCCTGACACCCATGTGTTAAAGGCTTGGTCCCCAGGGCGATACTACTGTCACCAGACATTCAAGGGCAATTGCCCCAGCTCTATCAGCCCCAGCAGACTAGGCTCAGCTAACCTAAGCAATATGCCAATTAAAAAGAGCAGCAATTATGAAAGACAGAGGAAGGAGAGCTAGTGAATGTCAGGAAGTGTCCAGGGACTCTTCAGCTTCATCTTCGGGGTACTTATGATGAGCTCTAGGTTTTAATAGAGAGAGAATCGGGGTACAAGGGCACAGGGCATTCTCAAAGTTGAGGTACAGTCTGTTGACCGCTGTCTCGGCTGATTCTGCAAGGTGGTCTAAAAAAGATGTATTGTTTATGAGGACAAGCTGGTTCTCAGGAAATGATCACTTTTGTTTAAGGCTTCAGCCTGGCTTCCATCTGGAAGGTGGTCTGTCCTGTGAGGCGTTGCTGTTCCTGGAATTCAAAGTGACCGCAGGTTTAAGACAATAAACGGTCTCTGTGCCTTCATCCTTGAAGGGGAATAAGATAGGCTAAGTGACACAAGGCAAAATAGAAAAACAGAAATTAAACAACATGAGAAAGGGGAAAGGTCCCACTCTGAGATCGTGTTTGCCTTTGAGAGCCCAGAAACTTCACCACAACTGGTGAAGCCAAAATTACCTACAGTGAGACTATGTGCTTACCGAAAGGCATTTCAAACAAGAATATTGAAAACAACAAATGAGGCGGCTGGAGAGATGGTTCAGGGGTTAAGAGAACTGGCTGCTCTTTCAGAGGACCTGGGTTCAATTCCCAGCCCCTACATGGCAGCTCACAAGCAGCCCACAACTGTCTGTAACTCCAGTTCTAGAGGATCTGGTGTCTTCTTCTGCTCTCCATGGCTACCAGGCACACACACAGTACATAAACATATATGCAGGCAAAACTCCTATACACATAAATAAAAATCAAATAATTAAAAAACAAACGAATGTTGCTCGCTGAAGCCCAGAATGTGCGTGCCTTTGAGTTCCACTTTTAAAAATACCACATAATTACATTTACAAAGAGAAATCATTGATACAAAAAATAACTACACCATCTCACATTTTTCCTTTAATTTAAAATCTTTCATTTTAAGCAGTGTGTAATCGTTAAATCTTGTAAATTACATCCTTTGAGGACTGTAACTTAGGAAACCTCAGGATTAAACGTACAACCACATAAATCCCTACTCCCTAGAGAAGCCAACATCTATATTCTGGGATTATGCACTGCCTCTTTCCTGTAAGAATCCCTGCCCCAACGCCTATTAACCTCACTAACTCTGCTTCACTCTAGCTCATCCCCAAATTCCTTTCTGTGGCAGAGTCAAGGATCCAGTGTTACTTGAGCCTACGTCCCTAAAGGAGAAGGGAATTTCTCCTCTGGCTGCTGGTGCTGTGTTAGGGTGGTCTTCTTGAGCGCCCCCCCAACATACACACACACACACACACACACACACACACACACACACACACACACACCAGACACACCTTGAGTGGCTGACGTGCCTACAGCAGCAGTGAGCAGGAGGCTGACACATAGGAAAAAGACAGAAAAACCAAGTAAAGGTTTTCCTTCTGGCTTCAGTTATCTATCTATGGGCCCAAATGAGGGGCAGAAGCTTCAAAGTGCCTGTCCTGGAATCCTTCAGAGGTGCAACCAAGTAAGAACCTTGGGTCCCCAGAGGTCTCAAAGGGACTATAGGACCCTGGCCTCTTTCTACCTTGATCCTTTGGGTCTTGATGTAAGCAGTTCTCAATCACGTGCTCCTGCCTTGATATGCAGCCTTCCCACAGACCCAAGGTAACAGGGCCAAATAGTCACAGCTGGAAGCCCCAAACTGTGAGCCCAAACAAACCCTCTCCCTGCATAGCTTAGCTAGCTGGAGCATCCTGATTCTGATGAAAGGCTAACCCAGGCATTGGCCAAGACTTTTCAAGACTCCTTCCACAAGGAGCACAAGTGACAGATTTTATCTTGAAAAGAACGAGTGAGTAGGGAAGGAATTGTGGCTTCTCAAGCATATAGATTCATCATTCCATTTTTTTTTTTTTGAGACAGGAAAATGTTAAAATAGGAAATGGTTTTATTAATGTATCCTCCAGTTCATTTCTACACACTCATTTCTATTTTACCAATTATGTGCAGAGCACCCACTACACTCAGAGACAGAGCCAGCAGCAGCTGGGGTGTGGGCCAGAGACCCAAGGAGTTCTTTCCAGTGACTTCTACTCAGGGGAAGATGGGATTCTTGAATTTGTCACAGAAAAGAATTGCAGGACAAGTCAGGTTAAAGTAGAACTGGAGTTTACTAAGAGATGTCACCAGAGGCTTAAGCACCGGAGTTAGAGAGGCACTCAAGGAGAGCACAAGGCAGACTCAAGGGGGAGGCTTCCATTCTCAAGGGAGACTCATACTTTAGCTTCTTAGAAGTAGCTGGATAGAACATCTGGGCTGCTGTCAAGTTGCATCTCAAAAGGTTGCTAAGAAACATTTTTTTCTTCCTATTTCCTCTTTTTCCTTAAATGGGATTACAAGGTGGTTCCAGGGTGTCTTGGATAGGACTTCAGTCTGGTAAGGTAAAACCTGCGTCACAAAAGCAGCTCCAGGAGGTCCGACACATCTGTACTGAGACTCCTTGAAAGCTGCAGATCAGGGCCAGGGCGAGAGGAAGCAGAAAGGCTTCACTGGAAGCCCTATCTGCCTGGATTTTGCCTTGGTGATTTTTTTCATTATCCCGACAAAAACGCAACTTTGCAGACAATGGGTTTATTGGGGTACACAGTCACAAGGTACAGTCTGTCAGGACAGTCATGACAGGAGGGAGAGTTCTGATGGCCAGAGCTGGAGGCAACTGCTCACGCTGTGTCCACAGTAGGAAGTCAGAGAACCAGGAACGCTGGGGCCAGCTCCCTCTCTACCTCTCACGCAGTCCAGGACTGGAGCCCAGGGAATGCCATTCACTTACCTAACCTATATAATCCCTCACAGGCATGGCCAGAGGCTAACCCAACCTAGATAGTCCCACATAGGCATGGGGAGAGGCTCATCTCCTAGGCAACTCTAGATCCTATTAAGTTGGTAATATGTATTGATATTACTATCACAGGTCCTCAGACTTGATCCACTGCTATTTTAATATGTATTTAAAACATACCTACAAAAGGAATATTGTCGCCATGTTGGCCACCTTCACAGCAAATGCTGTAAATTATGCTGGAATTTCTGACTTTCAGATAGAAGAGGCTTCAATCAGACTCCCCTCCCGTGTCCCCTTAGTTTTTCATATGTGTCCTGCCTAAAGAGAATTTATGTACTGTCAGCAGACATCATGGAGGCCAGTCCCTGCTCTATGCCTGGGAAGGAGAAGGAGCAAGCACAAATGATGACCATCGTCAGGATGACCTCAGGACATGTCACAGGGGCTGCCTATTTCATACACATGGTATCTTGTGACCCCCTTCTGATCAACCTTACTATGCTTCCTATTCTATTCCATATAATTGATGTTTTAATTATATGTGCTATTTACATATCTGCTGTCTCCTTCAGCTAGAATGTCAAGTCCATGAATAAAAATGTTTTTTGTTGCTTAGGTTATAAACATATCCCAAAGGTTGAACTTAGTAAGCACCCATGAGCTTTTTTAAGGATTTGTTTTTATTTAATGCAGATGACTGTTTTGTCTGCAGATATGTGTATGCACTGTGCATATTCAGTGCCTGTTGCAGTCAGCAGAAGGTTTCAGATCCCCTGGAACTGGAGTTATAGATAGTTGTAAGCCACCACATGGGTGCTGGGAACTGAACCCAGGTTCTCTACTAGAGCAGCAAGTGGTTAACCTCTGAGCCATCTCTCTAGACCTGTCAGTGAACTTGATGGATGGATGGATGGATGGATGGATGGATGGATGGATGGATGGATGGGTAGATGGATGGATGGAAGGGTGGATGGATGGATGGATGGATGGATGGGTGGGTGGGTGGATGGATGGATGGATGGATAGATAGATGGTTGGAAAGATGGATGGATGGATGGATGGATGGATGGATGGATGGATGGATGGATGGATATGTAGATGGATGGAAGGGTGGGTGGATAGATGGAAGGATGGGTGGATTGATGGATGGATGGGTGGATGGATGGATGGATGGATGGATGGATGGATGGATGGGTGGATGGATGGGTAGATGGATGGGTGGATGGATGGATGGATAGAAGGGTGGATGAATAGATGGATGGATAGATGGATGGATGGATGGATGGAAGGAAGGGTGGATGGATGGATGGATGGATATGTAGATGGATGGAAAAGTGGGTGGATAGATAGAAGGGTGGGTGGATTGATGGATGGATGAATGGATGGATGGATGGATGGATGGATGGATGGATGGATGGATGGACGGGTGGATGGATGGATGGATGGGTGGATGGATGGGTGGGTGGGTAGGTGGATGGGTGGGTGGATGAACGGTGGATAGAGGAAGGATGAATTACCAAGGTCTCAGAGGGTATAGGAGAGAATACATCTAGTTGGCCAGAGACTGTGAAGTAGGGGACATTTGAAAGAATCTTACAATGGCCCAGGCAGTAGCTTCCACAAAGAACTAAGGGCCTGAGAATAGAAAACTGTATGTTCACTGTGTGTTCACAGTTCAAGAAAGTCCCCTCAGTGGCACCGAGGGGAGCTGCTGCACCACACTGTAGCACAGAACTGCAATGGCCCAGTGAGGGCTGAATGATAAATCTGTCCCACACTGAATCAGAAAGACCAGATGGTGCTTGTGGGAGTTAAAATCCAGGCAGCCAACCTGACACTTTTCAGGCTAGATTTAGATGATGGGGAAGGAAGGGGATCCCCAAGGAGCCAGATGGGCCCAGTCAGCCCCTCATGAGCCTGAGAGTCCATGCTCCAAATCCACCCCATAGGGGAGCCTGTAACATGCGCCCCCAAAGGCCTCTTTGTCACAGGCCTCAGGAACCCTGGCCTAACAAGGGCCCTGTGTGACAGCTATTCAAGCCCTCTCGGCTCCATTGTCAGTTAAATCCAGCTAATCATGACTACCTCGGGGGGGGGGGGGGGGGGGGCTGGGGAGGAGTGAGCTCAGCAGGCTCACACAGATTGGTTATTTACAGTGCCAGTGTGAAAGTAAATCTCACGAAACAAGTGCCATTTACACCAGATGTGATTAGCTAGACTTTGCAGAGCCAGCCATCTAGAACGCGGACTCTGAAGGAAGTTATGTTTATAAATAAAATCTATGGACCTTGGCAATTGTTCTATAATTAATAAGGGAAAGAAGAAGCAGGATTTGAGGTACAGAGGCTTCCCCCAAGAGCACCTGAAATTTCTCATGGCAAAATTCCTAATTAAATTTATAGTAAAACGGACAGAAACCAGAGTTACAGAGGGCGGAGAAGGATCTGGGAATCCCGCCTCACCGGCTACAAGCAGGCTCCGGCCCCGGCCCCTGAGAGCGCTTGAAGGCAGGCAGCATCGCCAGCGGTTTACCAGCGTCCCAGTGTTTCCGCACCCTCTCGGCCACCATGATGCAAATCTGCGACACTTACAACCAGAAGCACTCGCTCTTTAACGCCATGAATCGCTTCATTGGCGCGGTGAACAACATGGACCAGACCGTGATGGTGCCCAGTCTGCTGCGCGACGTGCCCCTCTCCGAGCCAGAGCTAGACAACGAGGTCGAGGTCGGCGTGGAGGTAGGAGGCAGTGGCGGCTGCCTGGAGGAGAGCACGACCCCGGCCCCCAGCCCCGGCAGCGCCAACGGAAGCTTTTTCGCGCCCTCCCGGGACATGTATAGCCACTACGTGCTGCTCAAGTCCATCCGCAACGACATCGAGTGGGGAGTCCTGCACCAGCCATCGTCTCCGCCGGCCGGGAGCGAGGAGAGCACCTGGAAGTCCAAGGACATCCTAGTAGGCCTGAGCCACTTGGAGAGCACAGATGCTGGTGAGGAAGATCTGGAGCAGCAGTTCCACTACCACCTGCGCGGGCTGCACACCGTGCTCTCCAAACTCACCCGCAAAGCCAACATCCTCACCAACAGATACAAGCAGGAGATCGGCTTCAGTAATTGGGGCCACTGAGGCGGGCCTCTTCCCCGCTGCCCAGTACCCTCTCTGGCCGGCTCTCCCACCCCTCTCTTTCCTTCAAGCTATTTTCTTCCTGGTTGTGGGGCGAAGGGCACACTGTAAAGTTGGGCTGTGTACGTGGGTGGGGGGGTTGTGTGGAAAAGAGGGCCTCATCGCGAGAGCAGAGGAAAGTAGTCGCCAGAGAGGGGGGTTCAAGGACCCCCGGAGGGGGCCTGCTCTGTGTTGGTGGGAATGGGACTGGGCCGACGTCCTTCATTCAGCCTGTGCCTTTCTTGGGGTTTCTTTTCTGTTCTTCTTTCCGGAAGAGAAGGGTCTGAGAAAGGGCCATGCCAGGGCACAGCGCTGGGTTGCCACACTTGGGAGGGCAGCTTCTGACTGGGTGCGGGTGCAGGGGGGAGGCGGGGCGCAGCCTCCTGCCCGCCCTGCTTTGAGCTGCAAGAGGAGGCCCTGGCGTTGCTAGGATTGCGTCAGTTTTCCTGTTTGCACTATTTTCTTTTTGTAACAGTGACCCTGTCTTAAGTATTTCCAATCTCTTTGCTCTGAAACTTCGTCGATTCCATTGTGATAAGCGCACAAACAGCACTGTCGGTAACCGGTACTACTTTATTAATGATTTTCTGTTACACTGTACAGTAGTCCTGTGGCACCCCATCCCTTTCACGCCACCCCTCCCCCACCCCGTGTGTGTAAACTGGCTGTGCGCCAGCTTGGATGAAGCTTGCCACTCGGCCAGCGAAAATAATAACATTATTATGAGAAAGTGGATTTATCTAAAGTGGAACCAACTGACATTCTATCCGTGTTGTACATAGAATGATGAAGGGCTCCACTGTTGTTATATGTCTTGTTTATTTAAAACTTTTTTTAATCCAGATGTAGACTATATTCTAAAAATAAAAAAGCAGATGTGTTAACTAAAAAAAAAAAAAAAAAAAAAAATTTATAGTAAAACAACAACAACAACAAAATCCTCAGAGAGTAGGGAGATGCCTCAGAAAGCTAAGTACTTGTCACCTAAGCATGAGGACCTGAGTTCATTTTCAGCACCCAAGAAAAGCTCTCTGCAGTGGAGCACACCTGTAACATTGACACCGGTAAGACAGAGACAGGGGGATGCCTGCTAGTCTTGCCAAACCGGTAGACTCCATGTTCAGTAAGAAAGTCTCTCAAAAACTTAAGTGGAAACAATTGGGAAAAACACCTGATACCAACCCCAGGTCTCCACATGTGCATGCAAATATCTGTACATACACACACACACACACACACACACACACAATATGCACACACACATTATGCACATACACGAACACATGCATATACAAAAGAAAAGTCTTCACCACTTGAAAGGATCTTGACAGAGGTGGTTGGAAGCTAAGGAAAAGGATAAATAGTTCGTCTCACATCTCCACAGCCCCTCCCACCCTGCCTTCCATAAAACAGTCTGTCAGTGAGTGTGACTTTAGGTGCCAAAGCCACAACAGTAGAAGGCTGCCTGAGCAGGAGGGACACTTTCCATTGTCAACACGAGCCTATCCTGAGTTCTTATTCTTTCAAGTGGCTTCAGGGGGACACCTGGAGGAAGGGGCAGAGACGATGGGCCTTCAAAGGGCCCTACACACAATGACAGACAGCACCACGGTGCAGAGCAAGCCCTTCGATGTCTTGTGGGACTGGGTCAAAACTGAAA
The DNA here is from genome assembly GCF_949786415.1 of Peromyscus eremicus. NCBI lineage: Eukaryota > Metazoa > Chordata > Mammalia > Rodentia > Cricetidae > Peromyscus > Peromyscus eremicus. Next base: position 70,526,953 of record NC_081418.1, read on the forward strand.
AGCAAGCTCAGCTTCACGGGCGCCTATGCCACCCACATTCCCGAGCACACTGTTTCTGGACTTCGCCCAGTGAAAGGCGAACAGAGACTCACACAATAGGCATTTCAGTGTGTGAAATGCGGCCATTGTATCTTTCCTACTGTACTCAGATGGCAACCACAGCCCTGACACCACCAGTGAGGACCTTGGAGGGGCAGCCGATGAGTCAGCCAGGCTTCAAGGGCAGAAGAGAAATGACTGGGAGACTGGGGTACTTTGGGAAAGAAGTGTAAGAAGCTTGAGTCTTTAAAGCAATTAAAGCAGCAATACTCTGATGCCTGGGACTTAGGGCATGGTCTGGTTTTACCCAGGGTCCCACCTCCTATTTGACTTACCAGTGAATTCTAGGGAAGGGGCTGAGGGCAGAGAGCACATCTCAGAATTGCCTGGCATTTCCCTGAGACTGCCAGATCTCTGGGGATGGACAATGAGGAGGCCTGGCTTGAGGAGTGGGTTTGGGAAGGGCTGCATGCCAGAAGGAAGCCCTCTACTAAGCCACACGCACTCCCAAAGCTGTGAACATCAGACTTCTCACTCAGGACAGACCTTGGCCTTAGAGACAAAGAGAAGGAAACAGAAAGATGTTTCCCTTGGTTGTTTTTTTTTGTTTGTTTGTTTGTTTTTTGGAAGGTCCATTTTAATTGATGTTCATTTTTTACAAAAGAAACAAACAGCAGAATAATGGTTTGAGATTTATTATCAAGCAACACTAGAGTCTTTCAGGATGTATTATGTGTTGAATCTAGTTTTGTTAGTAATAATTAGTCTTGCTGGGCAGTGGTGGTGCACGCCTTTAATCTTAACACTCAGGAGGCAGAGGCAGACATATCTCTGTGGGTTCAAGGCCAGCCGGGTCTACAGGGTGAGTCCCAGGACAGCCAGGGATACACAGAGAAACCCTGTCTCAAAAAAAAAAAAAAAAAAAAAAATTGCCGGGCGGTGGTGGCGCACGCCTTTAATCCCAGCACTCGAGAGGCAGAGCCAGGTGGATCTCTGTGAGTTCGAGGCCAGCCTGGGCTACCAAGTGAGTTCCAGGAAAGGCGCAAAACTACACAGAGAAACCCTGCCTCGAAAAACCAAAAAAAAAAAAAAAAAAAAATCAGTCTCGTGGGCAATGAGTATAAATGTGAACTTTACTAAAAGTTCATTATTTTTCTGAAACAGTATTCTAATGTTGGTACAATATTCTCCTAAATAGAAGATTCAGCCATATAAGGACAAACGTGTCCACAGACATATATGCATACACACAGACACACAAACAGCACATTACCCAGGAAGTTGTTCATCTGCTTCCTCTCCCCATCCAGGAAGAGCTGCACACACATGTCTAAGACAGAGGTGAATCATGGGATGCTCAGCAATACAGCATCCCCAGACAGCACGGAGGAGCTTTCAAAGACAAATAGAGGTGCTCGCTTCAGCGGCACATACACTAAAATTAGAATCACATGGAGATTAGCACGGTCTTTGCACATGGTAAAAAAAGAAAAAAAAAAAAAAAAAGGTCTTCTCCACCCTATTCTTCAACCCTGAGAGAAGTTGTCATAAACTGAGAATCCACATGGAAAAATTAAAAATATCAACTCCGATGTTTCAGTCCTCCAGCTGTGCGTTGGAACAAAAGCATTCGGTGTAATTTTAGAACTGAGAATCTTGTGCTGGGGAACCTCATTTCTTATTCTTAGCATCTCAAGCAACGTGACAGGTAGATGGGAAGGACTGGTAGGAAAGTGAAGGGTAGGTGGATTGGATGGACAGGGTGGAAGGAAAGCCACCACTTTAACATGTTTGTATGAGCTCTGCAAGTAAACCTCGGGGTCTGTGTGTTTGAAAGAGCACGAGATGGGTGTCGGTTTAGATTTACTCCCTTTATGTTATGTGCATGAGTGTTTTGCCTTCATAGACTTGTGTACCATGTGTGAGCCTGGTGCCCAAGGAGGTCAGAAGAAGGCATCAGACTCCCTGAAACAGGAGTTATGGATAGGTGTGAACCGCCACATGAGTGCTGGGAACTGAACCTGGGTCCTCTGCAAGAGCAGCAGTGTCTTAACCACTGAACCATCTCCCCAACCCCTGATTTTTTTTTTTTTTTTTTTTTTTAATGAGAAGCTCTCAGAGGTCTTTTTGTTTTGTTTTGTTAAGTCTGTATGGTCAAGAGTGTTTCTACGGAAGTCTCATGGTAGTGATTGTGGTTCACAGGGGCAAATATATAAAAGAAGTTGTCATTCCGTATTTGTGACAATGATAAAATGGAGACTGAGATAACTATAAGGAGTTAAAGGGGTAAGAGGAAGGCTGAAGAGCAGGCTGAGACACAAACACCAATGACAATTCAGGTACTAGGACCTTGTGTCAGTGACCATGACAAAATGCCCAAGGAAATCAGCTCAGAGGAGGAGCCGCGTGCTTTGGCTTTGGTTCTGAGGCTTCTGTGAGTGGTCACTCTGCTTCTTGTCTCTGAACCCGTGGTATGGCAGAGCATCACGGCAGGGTGCATGTGATAGAGCACAGACGCTTGCCTCATGGTGACCGGGAAGCAGAGAAAAAGAGGGGACTGGGCCCCCAGAGACCTACTTCCTCCAACCAGGCCCCCCAAGTGTCCACTGCTTCTCAACATCACCACCAGCTGTGGACAATCTTTTAACACATGAGCAGTTGAGGTCATCTGAGATTCAGACTGTAGACCTGAGTTTGATCCCCTGGGGCCCACATGGTTAAAGGAGAGGGCAGAATCCCACAAGTTGTCCTCTCCACACACCACACACACCATGGCATGTACACTTCCTGTCCAACCCCCACCAAAAAATAAAATTAATTAATTAAACAATTTTATTCTAAAACATACAATTGTGATAAGCCCGGAACCACAAAGTCTCTATGCTAGTCAGAGACAGCTGTGGAAGGGATAGAGAAAAGGGGAGGTGGGGTAGATATAGATCTATACCTTTCTTAAAAGATCCTGCTTCAAGCTTACAAAGGGCTTTTTCATGTCAGTTCATATATCTTATAATAACATCCTGGGTTGCAAGGAGTCATGCTCTCCATCCAGAAAATAAGGGAACTGAGTATCAAAAGACACAGTAAAGCAGAAAGCAGGACAAGAACCCAGGACACATCATCAGGTCAGAACTCATTGTGTTGGCTTCGGGTTACTGTGAAGTGTCACTTGACTTACAACAGGAGATCATGCATAACAGGTTCCATAGAGGATCACAGAGTAGCAGGAAGAGGACATATCGGTACCAGGACCTTAAAGGATGGCTAGAAGTCTACAAAATAGATGAGATGAGAGAGGAAGGACATTCTCAGCAATGGCAGGAAGATCAAAAAAAAAGTAAATACAAGTTGTTTGTCTAAGAAATGGCAATAACTAACTCAGTGTAGCTGAGGCCTAGGGTACAGGCTGAATGGATAACAAAGAATGAAGACAGGAAAGGACAAAGGAGATGGTGTAGCCCATGTCAGTATCCATCCATCAGAAGCTGATGATGGGGAGAATGGGGGCACAAAGGAGATGATGTAGCCCATGTCAGTATCCACCCATCAGAGGCTGATGATGGGGAGGATGGGGGCGCAAAGGAGATGATGTAGCCCATGTCAGTATCCACCCATCAGAGGCTGGTGATGGGGAGGATGCTCTGGGAACTCTACTTTCTGCTCATATTCTTATAAACACAGCACTACTCTTTTTAAAAACTCTAATAATTTTTTAAAAAAAAGAAAGAAAAGGAAAGAAGTAAACAGAGTGCCAGTTGAAAAGAGTTCTACACAGCATACGTATCTGCCCTGACCGTCATCCAACCAAACACTTCAACAAGGTAGGAACAGCTTTGTTCTGTAAAGAAACTTCTGGTAATCCTTCAAGAAGAAGAATCAAGACTGAGAGAACTCAGTGCCAATAAGAAGAGAATAATAGAAGGAAGATGAGGTCAGTATGAATGGGACAGGAATGGTGGGGAGGAGATGGGGACACCCAGACAGTGTCCGGACAGTAGACGCAGTGACAGCTCTCCCTGTGCATCCTGGGATGTGGGAAAGGGAAGATCAGACTTTGCCTTGGCTTCCAGTGTAAGTAAGCTGTGTGTATACAGTGGTGTGGTCAGACAGCAGAGACAAGTGGAATGGAGACCATGAGTGTGGATTTTACCTGGGGTGTCACTTTATCTGCCAAACACACGTGTGTACAGAGGCAGCTCACAACACAGGTGTGGAACACGGAGAGGAGGCCAGGGGCATCTGGGAGACTGCTGGATATTATCAACCACACCTCCATCTGTGCAAGAGCTCATGATTCAACCCATGGCATACTTGAGTAGTAACATATTGTGGGTTAAGCCAGTGAACAGAATCATGTATGCTTCCTGACATGATTCTGGATATGAGAGCAGAGTGCCAATAGCTACTTAGCTTGTCCATTGAGAAAGAAAGACTTTCTGAAATTCTCCTTTTAACTATTTTTTAAAAATTGTATGTATGTTTTGTCTGTGTGTATGCCTGTGCACCACAAGCTTCTCTGGTGCCTGAAGAGGCAAGGAGGGGGCATCAGGTTCCCTGGAATTGGAGTCATAGACAGTTGTGAGCTGGCATATGTGTGCTGGGACTTGAACCAAGGTTCTCTGAAAGAGCAGCCAATGCTCTTTAACTGCTGAGCTATCTCTCCAGCCCCATAAAATTCTTATTTCAGACATGTTTATACCAGGCTTGTGTATAATATTATGGGCACTATGGCTACTTAACAAATTACCCCTAAACTAAATGGTATTAACAGTCATTTACTGTGCTCACAGATTCATTGGATCAGGCATGTGAATAGAAAACAGCTAGACACTGTGTCTCCACACCACTGTCTGGGGCTGGATCACCAAGAGGTTTTTCATCCACGTGCTGACAGTTCATGCTAGTAGTTGACTATTGGTCCTTGGGTTTTGTCCATGTGGGACCTGCCCTATATATGTGGACTACTTTAATACATCCCAGCATGACAGATGGCTGAGTTCTTAGGGTAGAGTCCAGAAAGACAAGGATAAACAGACAGAAAAAAACTACATCTTATTATCTAGTCCTGGAAATCACTCTGTATCACTTCTGCATGAACCACCAGTCAGAGCAATCACCAGCCCTCAGTGAGATTCATTCATGTCAATGCGAGATTCATTCATGTCAATGGTCAGAGTGAATGATGCAGACCCCAACCATCCCTCTGCCTGGGAGGAATAAGAAGTGCATGTGGGATGGAAATGGGCACCACTGGCTTTGGGGTTTGAATCCATCCTGTAAAAAACCACAGGACCATTTCAGTTCCTACGTCTCTGACGTCAGGTTGGGGAGTTAACTCTTCATGAAAGCAGACAGGAGAGGGAAGGCAACACCAACTTGAGCCAGCACACTTCATCCATGCAGTCTGCCCTGTTCCTGGAAAAGACACTCACACCCGAATGACACTGATATCCACTCACTGAGGAATAGACACTGAACTCTGACTCACCGGAGAAACTCACATTTCTCTTCACCTCCATAAGCATCCCACTGAAGAGATATGGACTAGCTAGGGGCTCAACTCAAGAAGCAAGTGGTCCTATTGAAAGCTCCATGGGACATAGTCTCCCACCATCTTGTACACAGACAGCTACACCAGGGAACACCCAACTCTGCCTTCCTCAAAATAGGCAACTCTTCATCGGGGTCTGTAGCCTTTGGTGCTAATGTCCACATTAAAAGAGTGAAGCAGAAACAGTGTTCAGAAAAGAAAACACTAGACACGTTGGTAACAGTGCCTTTAAAACCAAGTAGGACATGAGAAAAATCTTGTATTATTTTTTCACCATGAAACCCTAAGGAGTATAGATCTAGAAGGAGCTTGTTCTTCACTAGCCTAGTTTTTCTCTACAAATTCTTAATCATTTAACAACTACAATTTAAAGACACAAATGAATATACCATAACTGAGAAGCAGAACCCATGAATGCAAACATGACTCAATTTGCCAAAGAAATAGAAAGGAAGGCGTTAGGCAATCCTCCCCATAACTGGTGAATGGAAGGAAGGAAGGAAGGAAGGAGGGAAGGAAGGAAGGAAGGAAGGGAGAGAGAGAAAAAAAGAAAGAAGAAAAAGAAAAAGTGATCTTCAACAGAATCTACCAATGCCTCGGAGCTATCTTTTAACATTTAAATAGGAACTCATGCAGAGATTTTATTATAATAAAGCTATACGAGTCTCAGTCTTGACACCAGCATCCTGATGTAGATGTCTACAGGCGTCTCCACTTAATCAGGCCCAGTTGCAAGGACATCACTATCTCCATTGTATTTAAGATAGAAGCCAACACAATCAGACAAGAAAATAATCAGAGATATGAGAAGAATCAAAGTACCCCCACTTTGAGGCCATAATAGGACACCTGGAAACTCCCAAAGAATCCATGGCAAAAGCTGGCACAGCTGAAAAAGAATTCCGTAAAATAGCAGGATTCAAAATTAACATAAGATAACTATCATGAAATACCAATAACACACTCTAGGCATAGAGAGAGACATACGGTGTCATGCATTGTTGGTGGGCATGCAAAGTAGTAAACCACCTATGAGAAGAAGTATGATTATATTTACCAAAGTTACATGTTTACTTAGCTTGTGACCCAGAATCTTATTCCTAGTCAAGTATCCCAAATAAATGCTAATAAAAATGAAATCTTAAAGCATTCGAAACAGGAAGTGATGAGCAACCTTTAGCATGATAGACATACAAGAGACAAGACACTGTGATAGATAAAAAGGACTACCACTCCTCCGGCACTGCTGGTAGCAACCAAGAACTAATAACCCAGCAGCGATGTGAAGATGGTTAACCTAGTCCACTGGCAAAGCCTTCAGATACAACACTATACAAAGAAGAATACTGAAGTATATGCAGCGTATACTGTATTTTCTGATCTCCAAATGTGGTGGTTTCGACGAGAATGTCTCCACGTGTTCAGATGTTTGAATACAAGGTCCCTAGTCAGTGGCACTGTTTGGGTAGGCTTAGAAGGCATGGCCTTACTAGAGAAAATATGTTACTGAGAGTGGGTTTGTCACTTTGGGGTTTTAAAAGCCACGTGCAATTCCCAGCGTGCTCTTCGCTCCCGGCTTTCAGTTCAAGATGTAAGTACACATTTTGCTGCTCTGGGTGCCATGCAGCCTTGATGCCAGGCTTTCCAGCTGTAATGATGATAGACTCCTACCCCTCTGGAATCATAAACCCTTCCTTCCATAACTTGGCATGGTCATGGTGTTTTATCCCAGCAACAGAAAAATAACAAATACACCACAATATGAATTTTGTTGGGGGAAAAAAAAACAAAGTAGAGAAAAGCAGACTAGCTATAGTGGTGTACACACATAATCCTGGTACTCAGGGGCCAAGACAAGAAGACTGTGAGTTCAAGGCCAGTATGGCTATGTAGCAAGGCCCTGCCTTAGGAAAAGGAAAGAAAAGAAAAAGAGAGAGAGAGAGAGAGAGAGAGAGAGAGAGAGAGAGAGAGAGAGAGAGAGAGAGAGAGAGGATATGTACAGTCAGCTACTGTTACTCTCATAGGAAAGGAATGAGGATGAACACGCACTGTGTGTGATTTACTAGCTGTTAATCTTATAGGAAAGGAACCAGGATGAACATGCACACACGGATAGCTTAGAGAGTTTATTTTAGCTAACAGTCCCCAAGGAATAGATGCCCATAACGGCAGGGGATGCATGGCAGCAGATGGCTAGAGCAGGAAGCTGAGAGATCACACCTCAGTCTCACACAGGAAGCAAGGGAAGTGAACCAGAAGTGAGGCGAGGCTAGAAACACTAAAACCCGCCCCCAGTGACACACTTCCTCCAGCAAAGCTGCTCGTTGTAAAGGTTCCATCACCTCCCAAAACACCACCAACAACTGGGGACCAACTGTTCATCTATGAACCGATGGGGGACATTTCTCTGTAAACCACGGCAGAAGGCTAAACCAACCAAAACAAAAGAACAAAACCACTTCTGAAATGAGGTTACCTATGGAGAGAAAGGAATAAGGGAGCAAGCTGGACTTAAATGAATCTGTCTTATTTTACACAGTCATCTTTGGAATTATGTATTTTCCTTAACCATAAAACAAGGACCATAGTGAACACAGAATTCTCCGTGTGCCCTTGTTGTTAAGGCTCCGAGCACATCAGCATGAAAAATAGAATTAGTAGAAATGGCATGACCATCTGAAAGGTAAGCAGGCTTCCAGGGAAGAAGTCGGGTGGTTAGAGGCAAAGCCAGAAGAAGACATCTGGAGGAGCGGAGGGACCTTATTACTCACCTGAACTCTGCTCTCAGCTTCGTGCTCAGCAGCCGGGAAATACACCACCTCCTGCACTTCGTCTCTAGGCCGTGCGGAATTTTTCCCAAACACCACCAAACCATCCTTAGCTCGAGGTGGCAAAGCCACGAAACAGTAACTTGGAGGAGCGCCAGACATCCTGCAATGAGAAGAGCGGTGAAGACTACGCAGCAGGCTGGACAGGGGACACTCCAACTGCCTGTGTGTGACCTGCACATCAGCAGCTAAAGCAGGCTGACGGTTGAACCCCTTGCAGATAACTCAGAACAGCCTCCTGGCTGGCATTCATCTGGGGAATCTGAAGTGGAATTTGCACAGTTGCAGAGACCACGCATGCTTAGTCCTTCGTGGGGCTAAGTAAACTCAAATTGGCAACAGACCATAGTGGCAGCCGAAAAAGAGCAGTGATGTAAGAGAAAGGAAAAGAGGTTATTATTCCTGGCATCACACATGCGCATGCACACACACACACACACACACACACACACCACTGCAATCTGTCACATGAATAAATGAATAAATGATATACAGTTGTCTTTTGGTATTCCAGGAGATTGATGCCAGGACCCTGCAGAAATGCCCAAGTCCCTCATTTAAAAGGGTGCAGTATTTGCTTATAACCTATACACATTTCCTGCAGGCTTTAAGTCATCTCTAGATTGTTTAGAATGCCTAACACAATGTAAATGCTACATAAATAATTCATATACTAAATGGTTTGCAGAATAATAAGATGAAATCGCCTGTGCGTGTTGAGTTCAGATGCAATTCCCCCATGCTGTATTTCTGATCCTCAGTTGTCGGAGCCCACACACATAGAACCAGCAATGACACAGTGAGCCAACTGTCCCTTGTAGAAGTGCCCTGGACCAGATGCATGGTGGCCACCCTTAACAGATTTGGGCATTATGAGGAAAATGATTTGGAGATTTGAAAGGTATGGCCACTCTTTTAAAATAATTTTTACTCTGCCTCAGTGGCATAATATGCAAGTACTCTGGGTTTTCCTCCACCTCTCTATTGGCTCCTGAGCTGGCTTGTTCTCACTTCCCCTGGGTGGGGGTAGGATGCAAACATGCCCAGAGATTCCTTGCACCAATAACTCTGACAGCTAAGCCCAGCTCAGTTCTCAACTTGAGTTTCCATCTCCTCCACTCAGCTACCTCTCTGAGGTCCAAAGCTGATCTTTCTCAAACTCGGTCCCTTCTCCCAGATCTCAGGGCCAGCTCCACCATCCATCCTTTTAGAGGGCCGGGACTCAGAAATCATCCTTACCATCTGCTTCACCATCTCCTACAGCCCTCTGGGAATTAGCCATTCCCTTTCATCCCAGCTGCCACCACCCTCCTACCACCACCACCCCCCACACACACCATCATCTCTAGTCATGATCACATGGGAGCCCTTCAGGAATTTCTGAAAAGCCTGTTTCCCACTTCAAAAGGTTCTCCACACTGCTGCCAAAGCAACTTTTTAAAAAAGAACACATTCGATCATGTAATCTCTGTCTTACATACTTTGAAAGTTGATGACAGCTCTTGAAACAAAGGCCTGATGAATAAGGTCTGATCAGTACGTGTTCCCCTGCCTCGGCTTCACCTCACTGCTCACCCTCCACCCTCAGTAGCACACAGACCTCTTCCCAGTTCTCCAACATCCCAGGGCCTTTGCTCCACTCCCACCTCCACCCCATTCATTCTGTGCTCCCTATGTCTCTGAGTAATTCTCACAGCTTCCATTTAAGTTCCAACACCATTCTAACTCACGCTACGCCTCTCACAAAAGCCTGTCCTTTACTTTTGAAGTAACAACCACAATCTGAAATACCTCTCTAACCATCTTATTATCAACAATTGATAGTCTCTCTCTCTCTAAAGACCACACACAAAATGAAAACCTCAAGTCTCTTAACACACTGCTACAAACCCAGATCCACACACTGTCTTGTGTGGAGTAGGTTTTCAATAAACAAGTATTCTTTTCTTGTTTTCTAGCATTTCACAAACTGGAGTTTTCTGGTCTGCAAGTGTCTGCTTTGCCATCCAGCCTCAGCACCTGGCCTGAGAGCCCTTTCCCTTGGTCTGCTTGCACAGCAGGATCTGATTCAAAGCTGCTTGCTTTCCAGGAGAGTTCTAGAAACTCGGTCAATTAGTCAGCATCCATGAGTACTAACACACTCAGTTTTTTTTTCTAGAATAACATACATTTGTTGCTTGTAAACATATTTATTCATCTGCTTCAAAAAAAAAAAAAGCCCTTGAGGGCAGGACCCATGCCACCAATTACAATGGCCCCCTCTCCAAGTCCAGCGTTAAAGACACTCACTGACTCCACTTTCTGTCTGGGCCATCAGTTGCCCAACTAAACGCATCGTATTTTATGAGTCCAGAATTCAACAGAAGTAAAGCAGCAGCCTCTCAAAAGCTCTAGACAGCAGTTCTCAACCTGTGGGTCGTGACCCTTTGGAATCAAACGACCCTTTCACAGGGGTCACCAAAGACCATTGAAAAACACAGATATTTACATTACTATTCGTGACAGTAGCAATATTACAGTTACAATGTAGCAGTAAGAATAATTTTATAGCTGGGGTCATCACAACATGAGGAACTGTATCAAAGGGTCGCAGCATTAGGAAGGCTAGGAGCCACTGCTCTAGACTGAGACTCAAAGCTCAGCTCTACCAGCTACCCGCTGTGTGACCACGGGCAAACCAATCTACCTCACTGAGCCTTGGTTTCTCTTCTGCAAATGTTTTGTCTCACCTCACACGCTTCTTCTTACAAATGTCAAAGTAAATGACCCGGAAGACATATTTTGTAAATGTTAAAGGCTGTGTAAGTGGAAGATACCATGGAGGCTGACTTTTAAAATAGGGCAGCACTCCAAACTTCCCCTGAGCAAGCCAGTTAAAATTGACTAGCTTCATTCACACCTACAGCAATCAAGTCTCAGAGTCAGCCATGTTTAGAAACTACCTTACTAGCTCTATGCCCAGGCTACCCCAAGCATAGGTCTTTCATTTATAAGAGGTATTTGCAGAATACACAAAACCCAAAGGCTTTTGGCAAGCACCTATTCTTCTGCCTGCTCAGCAAGTCAGCTGGGTCATTGGGTCAAGTGACCATGAAGAGGACACAGACAACAGAAGCCAGCCAAGGAGGGTAGAGATCAGGGAGGCTGGCTTTTTCATTTGGTTTTGTGGATATCGAGGAATTCTAGAAGGTAGTGCAATCAATCAACCAATCTCTCTCTCTCTCCCCCCCCCCCAACCTCCCTACCCTGTGTGTGTGTATGTGTGTGTGTGTGTGTGTGTGTGTGTGTGTGTGTGTGTTTAGCTAGAACAACCCACAAACTACCTCACAACCATCAGCTGAGCTAACTGTCACTTTAATGTGCCTGAGTCCCATCTACTAGCCTCAGAGATGACTCGGCTAGACTCCTAGACCAGCAGATGATTGCAATGTCATGTCTTCTCTCTCCAGCATGGTGACCACTAGGCTTGACAATTTACATTTCAGCTGCCATATGTGACATCTAAGAACTCTAATAGGTGGAGCAGCCATACTATTTCTGAAAGAAACCCAGAAATGAAGATTTCCACATCAAGGTTTCTGCTAATCCCAAAGTACTTTGGAAACACTCCCAATTAGCCCAGTGACTAAATATGTCATCAGCCACCAAAACTAAATGATTGCCAGTTGTACAGCATGGTAGCAGACCGATCCCTTTCATCCTAGCATTCTAAAGGAAACAGAACTCTCTGAGTTCAAGACCAGAGTCTACATAACAAATTCCAAGCCAGCCCGGACTACATAGTGAGACCCTGTCCCAAAACAAAACAAACAAACCACCCCCACCCTCACCACTCCCACCCCTGCTAAAATTAGGAAAGAAGAATGGAATGCTTCTGGAGACTGGAGAAAACGTCAGGAAGCAGCAACTGAACTGGTCACAGTAGCTCTGGAGAGGGCACTGGACATTCTGAACCGATATTCTTTTTACCGCGATGTGAATATCATGGTACTAAGGCAGAATCCACAAGGCAGACGACCTCATTTTAACCTGCAACGTTTGGTTTACTTCCTCTCTTTGGTTTATGAGTGATTTTTGATGCCTTCATTTTTTTCCTTCAAACTTCCACCCATTTCCTTGAAGCAGGCTTGGCTTCCTAGCCCACAAAAGAGTGCTAAGTGTGCAGGAAAAAGTCCATGAGGCCTCAACCTTATACAAAGAACTAAACAACTGAGTCATGCTGGGAGCAGGAGAGGTGGTCCTCCAGGGAAGAGCACCCCAACTGGTTATCCAGTGCCAAATGGTCGGCCCTGAAAACATACATACAAGTAACATTATACGGACTCAATAGGTTATATTTAGGAATATATATGTATATACAAATACATACACACACACACACACACACACACACACATGCAATAATGATTAGTGAAAACAGAGGCCATGTATTTGAAGGAGAGCAGGAAAAACTATATGGGAGGTATGGGGGGGTAAGGTAGAAATGTTGTAATTATATTATAATCTTTTTTTTTTAAAGCTGTGTGTGAGAGAGGGGGTAGGAAGAGACTCACTGGTGGCAAAGGTGGCATCCCTGTACCACCAAGATAGCACTTCCCAGACCCCATGCTGTGGTCCTCTTGTGGGTTACAGGATGGAATATGTGCATCTCACACAGTAAGGGTCAGTAAGGTCATAAGCAGTTCAAAGCCGGGCTGTATATATTTGCGCAGACACATACGTGTAGACACTGGATTGACACAGTGTTCCACATTCACTGTGGGTTTCAAGGGAAAAAGCCTTAAAAGCAGCTGGCTGAGGGGTAGGCCTACTGAATATGGCTGCTTTGTGGCAAAAGCTAATTAGGATTCTTGCCAGGTTAGCAATTCAGTTCTAATTAATGAAACACTCCAATTTAACTCCCATCAATGGCGATGCTAACCGGCATCTCCCAAGTCCACGCTGGGAACACTTTAAAGTGCATTTGTGCTCTCCAGGTTCTCTGAGTAAGTTCTTCAATTAGTTATTTAATGGCCGTGCACTGGAGGAGAGGAGGGCATTAAAAGATAGGAAGCTGGGATAAATATCCCATTCAGAAATATACAAATGCCTTGTGGCAGGTAGAGAAAGGAAGTCTGATTAGTTCTTAGCTGTCTCAGTGTGAAAAAATATCCGGTATGTTTTCTCCCACCCCCACCCCACAGTCAGTTATCAGGGTAAGCCAGCAGCTTTCTGTCCAGTTAGCTCTTTCTGAGCAGTTGGAAGTCTCTTTCTTGGCTATTAGTAGTAGCTAGCCAGTTGTGGCTAATGAGTACTTGAAATATGTTTAGTGAAACTAAGGAACTATATGTTTAAATTAATTTAATGCTGGATGGTGGTGGCACATGCCTTTAATCCCAGCACTCGGGAGGCAGAGACAGGAAGGATCTCTGATTTTGAGGTCAGCCTGGTCTACAGAGCAGGATCTAGGACAGCCAGGGCTACACAGAGAAATCCTGTCTCAAACAAACAAACAAACAAACAAACAAAAACAAAACAAAATTTAATTTAAAATTCAGCAGCCAACCATATGCTAATGAATAAGCAAATCAGAAAAACACAAATATACATGAGTATCCCTTTGCCCAATGTTTCAGACCTCCCTCAGATTATTTTCAGATTACTGGACATGAACATACGATGAAATACTTTAGAAGGACCCAAACTTTAAATACTAAATATGTGACGTTTCCCATACACCTTATACACATAGTCTGGCTGTCTTGATGGACCTATCATATGAGGGTGGATATGAAATTTCCTGTTCTGGAGTTGTGTCAGACATGAAAAGTTGCACTGTTGGGTACATGAAATGCTTTTCTCAAGATGTGACTACAGACCTGACAAGAAGCGCCTTAGCAGCAAAGGGTTTATTTTGACTCATAGTTCTATGGTCCAGTCCATCATGGAGGGAAAGGCATGCTGACAGGTACACAGGGTGGCTGGTCACACTGGGTTCTGAGTCAGGAAACAGAATAACCAGGAAGTAATGCCTGCTTCCAGTCACCCACTTCCTCCAGCGAGGCCCATCCTCTAGCTAGGGACCAAGTGTCCAAACATATGAGCGGAATTGAACATATTCAAACCACAATGTCAGATGTGGTGTGCCCAACCTGTACTATATGATTTTAGTCCCATCAAGGAACCAGAACAGCCAGACACCTAGAAATAGAAAACAGAACCACAGGGTGTGTGGGTGTGTGTGTGTGTGTGTGTGTGTGTGTGTGGTGGGGAGCGGAGTGGGGAGACTGGGGGCTGGAGAGATGGCTCGACAGTTAAGAACACTGACTGATCTTCCAGAGGACTGGGGTTCAATTCCCAGCACCCACATGGTGACTCACAACCATCTGTAGCTCCAGTTCTAGGGGACCTGACACCCTCACACAGACGTACATGCAGGCAAAATACCAACGCACATAAAATAAAAATATATAAACTAAAAAAAAAAAAAAAAAAAAAAAAAAAAGAAAGAAAGAAAGAAAGAAAAGAGAACGGGGATCGCAGGGTTTGATCAAAAAAGGGAAGGAGAACATTTGCATCTACAAGATGGACAAAGTCTTGGATAGCAGTTACACAACAGAGTGGATGTACTTAACGCTGCCAATTAGAGATGACATCAAGGACCACTGTATATATATTTTACCACAATTCAAATTCTGAAGTTAAATATCTGCATGTGCTTGCTCTTCCATCCCCAGAACAGCTTCAGATCTGTTGCCATTGCTAAGCAAAGAATCCCTAGGCACAGCCCTTAACCCCCCATGGGACCTCCTTAGGATTCATGACTTCCTCTTGGGGATAAGACTAGAGCTCATTCAGTATTGGTGCCTCTACCAGAACTCAGCCTGTGCCTGGTGGCAGGAGGCTGGCCTGCAGGCTTGTGGGACTGGGTTTGTGCTCCTGTAACTAGGAGACCGCTGCAGAATGTCTAGACAAGGAGGGAGGAAGCTGCATGGGAGAAAAGGGCTTTGTCCTCAAGCTCGGGGAGGGATTATTGAAAACATGAATGCCCAGAGCCTGGCAGGGGGTTCTTTGTATGGCTGCCAAACTGCCCTGGCCTTTTATCTCCACCAAGCTAGAGCGATCCTCATCAGTCACCTCGACCAATAATAAGAAAGCCTTGAGTTACTGGAGAGGAAGAAAATGACTGTCTATATGAGCTATAGCTTGTTAGCTGTCATGCAAAGAACTGTGCAGACTGCCTTTCCTTATACTGGAATGAAAGCCAGTGGCCAGTGGGTCTTTCCTACTCCCCACCCTCCGAGGAACTTGGAATTCAAAGTCTGTGAAACAGTACTTTCCAGAGAGGCAAACAAATGATCTTTTCGGTGGATAAATTCATCTTTAAAATTATTTAAAATTCAGACATTGCTGCTGAATTGAAAATGAGACAAACGATACTCATTTATAAACTGAGCCTTCTGTTATAGCTTTGCTATTGAAATAAAAGGGACTACTGACGTGTCTGGGAAAGCAGTTACCTAAAAATTGGGGTGTGAGTTACCTCAGACTCAGCAAGCTCTGCCTGCAAGAAGACAGATTTTATATGGTCCTTTGGAGTTTGGGAGGCTATAGCGTAAAGCGCCACAGCCAGGGGGTACGTGACCCTAGTAGCCATGGCTTTGATGGAGGGACTACCAAAAAAGACCTCGGAAGGTGTTAACTGAGTGTGTAGCCAGCTCTCCTACACTGAAAAACAAAACAAAACAGCAACCCCTATAATCAGCTCAGAACAACAGAGGAGCTATTCTGGCTCACCGTTCGGGAGGTTCTAGTCCATGGCCTACAGGCCCCACTGCTTCTGAGCCCATGATTAGGCTTATGGCAAGCAGTGTTGCTCACTTCCTGATTGGAAATGAAAAAGAGAGAGGAAGAGGCTGAGCCTGCTGCTGCATGAAAGACCCTCCACCCCCACCCCGCCCAGTGACCCATTACTCCCCATTAGGTAACGCAAACAATAATAGGTCCAGCCTATATTGTTTGCTCCCAGGGTCCGTGGAAGTCTAACAACCAGCTGAGAATTCTAATCTGAGGGATATCAAATGAATATAAGCACACTGAGTTCTTTAGTCCGTTCACTTTATTCTTCTAAGTCGATTCTATCTACACAGTTTCTTTTCTGTTCTCATACTTAGTTCCTCTCAGTCCCTCCTGCTCTCGGTCCATTCTGCTGTTCTCTCATGTCTATCTAGTTCTTTCCATCTCCGTCTTCATCTTTATTCTTCTAAATCAATTCTCTTCTTGCTGTTCTCTCATATCTATCTAGGTCTTTTCCATCTTCTTCTCTTCTTTATTCCCCCAAGCATATATGTGTATAGATCCATTCATTAACAACTTGTTAGTAAAAACTACAAAGTAAACTCTCAGAGACAAGTATTCTGATAAGAGTCACACTTGGCAAAGACTTAGTCAGCTTAATTGGTGATGGACAACAGTTGTAGGTTGTAAAAAGTTCTGGCTATCTCTTAAAGGGATAGCTACAAAGGTTACAAGGAAAGAAATTAAACCAATGAGAGGTTTAAGGAAAAGGCAACAAATGTGTGTACTATTTTATGTGATTAATAATATTCAGACATAGTTAATCAGTTAACAGCCTTTTTCTGTTAGTCACCTGAATCTCAGGACCTACTGAGATTAGCCATAATTAGCCTACTGAGCCTAAAGTCTTGCATTAAAAACTGGTGTAGAAATAAGCACAAAGTGTTAATTGTTTTTTCAATCAGAGTTGGGAGGTGCTGGTGGATGAAGCTTAGGGCAGCATAGGTGCTATTGATCTCTTCAAGGACTAGAATATACCAAGGCCAGACACCTGCACTATCACCTCTAGTTGGCTATAATTCTGAAGAGTTTTGATGCAACAAGGCCAGGCACCTGCAATTCCACTCTGTGAAAGTTCTATGAGGCCACTTTGTCTGGCTAATATTTACCTTGTCGGTGCCTAAGGATGGAGAACAAGACCTCTGAGTGTCTACAGTCCATATGGAACAATAGACTTAGTATGAAACATATTTTAGTATGTTTTCAATTATAAAAATTGTACAGTTAAGTTAAAAACTATCTTCTAGACTATCCACAATTATGTGTGCCCATAAGATTGAGATGCAATCATGAGATTACATGTACACACAACATGGGAATGCACAGTAAATGGGGAGAATCATAGCTGTTATTGCACAAGAAGTTTACAACACGAGAAAGTCAGTTCATTCAAAAGGCAGTAATTCCACAACACCTTGCGTGATGGTTTCCTCTGACAGAACCCTTAGTTCTGATAGGTTGACCTTCTGAACTCTAGTTGTCACTGCTGTATACTCTCATGGACTTTTGTTACCAGCAGTTCTCAATAACTAGGCCCACCCTTAAAAATTCCACCATCTCTCAGGAGTGCCGCAGGCTGGGAACATGGAGGACTGGGAGAACACACCAGACACTAACTACACAGGGCAACAGCAGGTTATGAGCCCACGTCACCTCAAATCTCAGCCTGTCCCTTCTCTAGAAAATCATGAGGGGTCATGAACTCTTTCCAACTTGTGGCAAGAGCTAGAGGGTATATGCCAGAGCTTAAACATCTGCCTCTGACAGTTAACTGCTGGGTCTTTGGCCCACATGCTTCCCAGCAGTGCAACACGGGCCTGCAAACTGGTTGGTTTGAGCTGAAGTGTTGCCCTTTAGAGGCCTGAATTTGCAACTAACATTTTAAGACAGGCTTTCAGATGTTTGGCCTCTTCTGACAACTCAAAGGTCTGGCAAGATCTATTCACATCCTTCATGGCTCCAAGACTGGAACTGGGTGGGAGAGACAGGCTACGGTTCCCCCAACTGTCCCTGCATCCCTCCATCCCCAACCCAGGGCCAGTCAAAAATCAATGGGATCTGATTTGTGCAACTGTACTCTTTTCTAGGGTCTGTCTAGCCCTGAAGCCCCATGTACACTAGGGCATGAGACAGACATGCTGTAGAGACACACAGATCCTGTTTCCTATCCTGACTCCATTGATTAATTCTAAAACAGTGTTGTCTGGAAATGAAGACAATCCCTCTACACAGCATAGCACACAGGTTTATGAGAGGTAATGGAACATACCTAGCACTGTGACTACATACAGTGAGCACTTAATCAGTGCTTACTTCTTTGTCTCCCATTATTTAGTGGTGATAATAATCCTAATTATCACTACTCCTACAGCGCCCTTCTCAGTAGTGATTGGCATCTAGATCATCAGCTATATTCCTATTCCAAAGTGCAACTTAAGCATACTGACTATCCACTGACATGAAATGAAAGTACATCAGGGCATGCCATCAGCAAAACCAGCATTCTGGAACACTCTGTAGAACAAAGTTGGCTTCTTCAATAGTAACAATAAACAAAGAAAGATATTAAAAAGGCAAAAAAAAAAAAAAAACAAGCAAATACACAAACAAAACTCCCACAGATGGAGGGACAAAATTCCTTAAGATACACACCCAGCAATTACACTGAGCAGCACTTACTTGGATCCTAATTTAAAAAGTCATACAAAAATCTTCTAAGGCAATTGGGCTAACATGAACAACAAATAGATATTTGATGATATCAAGGAATGATTATTAATGTCCTATACAGTGTCATGATACTGTGATGACCTCCATTTAAAAACAAATGATTTTTAAAAGCTCATGTCTTTTATAAGTGTAATGGCCAACACCATGTAGCCTCAGTAACTAAGAAGGCTGATCTGAGTGAATCATTGGAGCCCAGGAATTTGAGATCATGCTAGACAATATAACAAGACTCTAAGAAAGAAGAGAGAAGACTTAAAAAAAATCCTCATCTAAAAAGCACATGTTTTATAGAGGAAATAATTTGGGATGCAGAGGTAGTGCTCAGAGGAAACAAAAATGGCTGAAATATAAGCTGAGTTAGGCGATGGACAAGAACATGAGGTCTGTTCTACTGCCCCCTTTCTGCTTGTGGATTCTTGAATTGTCCTAGAATAGGCAACCTTTCAAGAAAAGTAAGGCTGGCTGGTGGTGCACGCGTAGAATCCCAGCACTCGGGAGGCTGAGACAGGAAGATCGTAGGTTGGCACATACATAGTGAGACCCTGTCTCCAAAGCCCAAAATATAAAAATGTAAAAGCAAAGCACATGTTTAGAATTCTTACAAGGTTAGAGGAAACACTGGGCTGATCTACTGGAAGGGATGCTTGCCTACAGTGTGTACTTACAATTTTTGGGGTGTCTCAGATACCTTCTTGAAGAAGCAATGTTGGGACAGGAAGGACAGGGAAGGGACTTTCATTTGGCTTGGAATGATCATGCACTATGGGAAGAGTAGAGACTCAGGTCCAGCTACCTTTCCTATACCCCACTGTGTGTGTGTGTGTGTGTGTGTGTGTGTGTGTGTGTGTGTGTGTGTAAGTTAGAAAATACATGGGGGGGGGTAAAGCTACTAAAATGACAAGAGTTCACGCAAATACGAATATGACATCATTTAAATCGTTGTTATCTAAGAAGATGCTGAAAACAACTTTAAGGAAATGTAAGGGAAGTGGGAAGAGTGGTGAGAAGAGGTACACAGTTCACAGGGCTACAGACAGTACTCCACGTGTATTTTCTCCAGGCATTTCCAGTGTTTCCACATGACATCGAAAAACCTGTAACCACAAAAGTTTTCAGTGGAACAGTTGCAACAAAATAATTTGTCACTCAATTTACTGCAGCTGGTAACTATGGCCCTGTGACAAGGGAGAGACTCTGATGGCAATTGGTGAGCAGTAAAGAGCACTGGCTGCTCTTCCAGAGAGGACTCAGGTTCAGTTCCCAGCACCCACACCCACTCACAACTGTCTGTAACTCCAGCTCCAGGGGATCCGGTGCCCTTTTCTGGTCTCTGATGGGATTGCATGCACTTTGTGCACATACATACATGCAGGCAATCATTCATACACAAAATAAAAATAATTATTTTAAAAGGATTCTGAAGTGAAGAGGAGAAATAAACTGAATACAACTTTTTTTTTTATTATTATTTAATTCAGGAAGGAGTGGACACACAATTTAAGTGGTACCCAGGCCAGGGAGATTAGATAAATATGGTCAAATCAAGTTCATTCTAAGGAAGATATTCTCTTATACATGGCAGGTTGGAAAGAAATTCCCCCATTTTTCGAACGGGATGGGGAGGGAGAGCAGAGAGGGAAAGAATGTAAGACGTTAATGGCATGAGTTAGAAATACAGTGTCAGGATAATTACTTTATAGCTACAGTAAGGCTGCTTCAGAGAGTCAGACAGACCCACGTTCTGCATCTGTTCTTGCATATCTTAAGTTCTTCATATGCAACACAGACCATGATGTCTACCATACATAGCTATATGCAGATCCATTTGGAAGAAAAGTCCATCAAGAAAAAGACTACCAGACCAGGTGTGGTGGTGCACACCTTTAATCTCAAGAGGATTTCTTAGTTTGAGGCCAGCCTTGGTCTACAGAGCAAGTTCCAGGACAGCCAGGGCTACACAGAGAAACTCTGTCTCAAAAATAAAAAAAAAGAAAGAAAAAGAAAGGAAATAAAAGAAAAAGACTACCTTAAGAACAGAGTCCTAGAGCTAAAGGAGGAAAAGTGTGTTTGAGAGTGCAGAGGCCCTTGATCATTGCCTAGAGCCCACTCCATGGGAAACACCGAGAGCAACCATGAAAGCCACCTCCGGGTCCTTTCATCCCCTTCTGATCTCATTCCCAACACTGCTGTCACTGTGTCCACTGATTTGGCAGGTTGCTTTGAATCACGACCTTCCCATCCCACCATCTGTCTTCCTCTCCATCTAAACAATGTGCTGTCTATTCTAATCTTTGGCCATTAGTGTGATTTGAAACGTACCTGTAACTCTGTAAACTGGGGCTTTAAAAACAATCCTCCCCATTGTTCTTAAAATGGAAGCTTAGAATTTACTCTCACTGTAAAGCAAATGGCTTAAATATCCACTTTCTACAGAAGACATAAAATAATGTGTATTACTATATAAATAATACAAATCTTGCTGGTGTGAAATGAGATGATTTTACAATCAACAAAATGAAATTTAAAACTTCTTGTAAATATCCATTAGTGCTGGGACTATTTATTGGGTTTTACCATTAACAATTTTTTCCAGTTTTATTATAAAAAAAAATCTCTATATTAAATGTGTATATATTAGTATTATATGCACACAAATATACATGTGTACACATACATATAAATATGCAAAGAAATACAAGCATATGTGATGATAGATATATACATAGACAGACAGAAAGTGACCTGAAAGAATTAGACTGTAACTCAGAGTTGAGCATAAAGGTGTAATAGAGAAACAGAAACTTTAAATTTCACTTTATCTGGTTATGCAGCCTTAACCTGTTTCTTAAATAGTGAGGTCATATTCCTTTATTGGCCCTTCAATTTTTTTTTTTAAATCGAATTACTTCGGTGAGGAAGAAAGACATTTTAAGATATTCCATTAAATATTTCAGGTCACTAGGTCACTGCTGAATACAATCAAAAAACACACGAGGGCCTCAAGAACATACTCAGCTCCCGATTGCTACATTTTAATTAGGAATTTTCTTTTTTTTTTTTTTTTAAAGATTTATTTCTTTATTATGTATACAATGTTCTGCCTACATGTATCCCTGCACACCAGAAGAGGGCACCAGATCTCATTATAGATGGTTGTGAGCCACCATGTGGTTGCTGGGAATTGAACTCAGGACCTCTGGAAGAGCAGCCAGTGCTCTTAACCTCTGAGCCATCTCACTTTCAGCCAGATGAATTGCCAACATGTATTTCGAGCATATAACCACCACAGGTGTATGTTCAGCTCAGGGGACATGAAGCCGGGGTGTTCTCAAGGTCTTTGTCTTTAGAAGAAGGGTGTGCCTGTGTGACCAGAGAAGAGGGTGTGCCTGTGTGACCAGAAAGAAGGGTGTGCCTGTGTGACCAGAGAGAAGTGTGCCTGTGTGACCAGAGAGAAGTGTGTGCCTGTGTGACTAGAGAAGAGGGTGTGCCTGTGTGACCAGAGAGAAGTGTGTGCCTGTGTGACTAGAGAAGAGGGTGTGCCTGTGTGACCAGAGAAGAGGGTGTGCCTGTGTGACCAGAGAAGAGGGTGTGCCTGTGTGACCAGAGAGAAGTGTGTGCCTGTGTGACCAGAGAGAAGGATGTGCCTGTGTGACCAGAGAGAAGTGTGTGCCTGTGTGACCAGAGAGGGTAGTAACCTGATTTCAGCAATGATCAAATCTCTGGGGAGCTTTCCCGACATCTTGCTCACACAAGGGAGCAGAGGAACAGGGAGACTTAGGTTAAGCATACAGTCAGTTAGAATAGAAAAATTACCTCAAACTCCTTTTCCCAGGTTCAGGTGGGGCTTGGCTATCATCTTGTCATCCTGATTAAAAGACAGCCTGAGTGATGCAGGGGAGTGATGCTGGGGACAGGCAGAGATGACTAACACACACCTAAGTTCTTACCCTCTTGGACCTCAGGAATCTCACCTGCCACGAAGGGAATGGGAGCATGCAACCTTGGTGATGCCACTAACAGGAACCTTATAACCATGTCTATGAGCCACCCGCCTCCAAGAGAAAAGCTCTTATAAGGCTCAGGTGGGGGATGGGTGTGGGAGCGAGAGAGGAAGAGATGTACAGGACAGAAGAAGGATATGCCTAGCACTCTGAGAGAGGCATGAGGACTAGGCTGTGGCTGATCAACCTCAGAGATGAACAAAAGATTTTGTGGACAGAGGAGAAGATCTAAAGGGCAGGGAATGTTTCAGTTCTTTGCTGTAAACATCCAGTGTTACTCGGAGCTGTTAATCCTCCCTAAATGAATCTGTGGATTCAACATGGCAGCAATCAACATATAAATAAGGCTTTAAGAGAAAGTGTGTCCAAAATGATGTTGAAGACTTGAGGGCTCAGTGCTCAGTGGTGCAATGTGTGCTCAGAGCCTTGTTTCAGTTCTTGGAGCACCCCCGAAATCTACGAAAGAAAGGGGAGACTGATGTAGAAGTTTCAGAAGTGAAAACCAATGAAGTAGGTTTAGCCCTGCTTGATATTAAACTACATGACAAAGTTTCGGTTTTAGGATGGTTTGACAATGATACAAATAGAACAGACTAGAGGGTCCTGACGTGTAGCTGTGCATGGCGATGATATCTGTTTGAAACTGAGGGAAAGGATGCTTTAGAGGTTCTGAAAATCATTGACTCTGTCACATTTTTAAGCTGTTTTAAAAAAATCGTAACGTCACAATGTCTGGATGCATTTTAAAATAACATTAAAGAAGGAAAAGCCTACTAAGTGTTTCAGTTTCATCCCAGTTGCTGTGGTAAAAAGAGTCTTGACAAAAGCAACTTCAAGGAGGAAGAATTTATACTCTGCCTCCAGTTCTGGATAGTAGTCCATCAAGGCCGGGAAGGGAAGGCTGGCACTTGAAGCAGGTAGTCACAGGTAGACTCAACTTAATTTTTCCACTCTTAACCCAAACCCAGGGAATGGTGCCCCCCCCCACACACACACACACAATGGGCTGTTCTTCCCACACCAATAAGATATCAAGACAATCTTCCAGAGAATTGCCTACAGGCAAACCTAATCTAGACAATCCTTCATTGAGACTCTCTTCTCCAGATGGCTTTAGGTTTTGTCAAGTTGACTATTAAAACTAACTGTCACAGGACGCAAGCAAAAATAAATAAACTATTCAATAGGAAACAGGGAAATATTACAGACTTATTTATTACATAACTTAAAATTCATATGACAAAACTTTTAAAATATAATACAGGGAAACACATTTGTAACATCCACCAAAAAAAAGTTAGTTTTCCTAATGTATAAAGAATTCTTATCAATCAATAAGAAAAACCCACTTCTAAAAAGAAAATATGCAAAGTCTAGATACCAGACCAACAAATACAAAGAGTCAAGAAATGCTCTAAAAAAAATATTCAATTGTACCCGTAACTGAAGAATTATAAACTAAAATATAGTAATCATCTTAATATAAAAGGTTACAAAGTGTTTAAAATTTGGTAATATTCAGTCTTGACAAGGGAGTGGGGAAAGTAATTGAATAATTTGGTAAAATCTAATTTACTTAATTGTTATTTAGAGCTAAAAATCACACCTTGGGCATATCCACCAATCTACACTACAGTGTAAATTACTCTATTCTTCCGACTATAGTTTCATTGACTCCCACTACTATCCAGTCTACTGGACTAAAGTAGGTCCCATATTTGGTGCTCGGCTTGCAGCCTCATGCCTGTGAGCCTGTTTACTGTGGCATCACCCTCCGCTTGTACAACGTGGGACACAAGAGCAGAAAGGAGTCAAGAAGGTACCGGGTACAGAGAAATGGCAAGATGGCAGACTGCAAGAAACAGTCCTCTCAGTTCAAATGCTTAGGCCTTGTGTTCAGTCTGTGTGACAGACTATAGACATCCTTGAATGCAGCAAGAACAAGGGCACAGTCAACATCCATGCAGTCAGCAAGAGCAAGAGTGGGCCATGTGAAGGTGGCAGATTCTCATTTTCTTTTCCCAAAGGAGACAAAACAAGAAATGAATGACTTGTTCAAGGACATACACCTGATTAGAATAGGGCCAGCACTAGGACCCAGGCACTTCAACTTGCAGTTCAGGCCCCTTTCTGCACTGGGCTGCAGTTCCCATCATGTGGACATGTGAACATGGCCGGATGGGGATTGACAGGTTAGACTGAGGACGAGACAGGAGCATTAGCAGTGCATCCCTGCTAAGCACCATAACATCTGCCAGCACCCACTCCAGGGGCTCCAACTTAAGGGACACTGCACAGTCTGCTTATTCTATTTCAAAAGGTCTCATAGGGCTGGCGCATAGCTCAGGAATAGATTGTGGTTGCAGCTGCACTTGTCAACTTGACATAAACCACCTGGGAAAAGAGTCTCAGTGAGGAATTGGGCTGGCCTATGAGCAGATCTGTGGGGGAGTGCCTTAATCAAATTAATTGACGTGAGAAGACCCAGCCCAGTGTGGGTGGCACCATTCTCTAGACAAGGGTCCCAGCATTGTGTAAGAGTAACAAAACCAGGCTGAGCACAAGCAGTCAAGCAAGTGAGCATGCGCATCCATTTCCCTCTGCTTTGGGGTGTGGATGAGACGTGAGCAGCTGTTTCAAGGCTGCGCGGTTCTGACCTCCCCACACCGTTTCTCCCTTAAGTTGCTTTCACTGGTGTATTTTTATCACAACAGAAATGAAACTGAAACAGAGCCCTGGCCAATGTGCACATGGCTCCGGGTTGGATTGCCAGCACCAGAAAACAAACAAAACAAAACAGAGAGAGAGAGAGAGAGAGAGAGAGAGAGAGAGAGAGAGAGAGAGAGAGAGAGAGAGAGAGAGAGAGAGAGATGAATCTCCTGAGTTGTTATTCATGGCCACCACAAATTTCCCTCTCATCTAGTGTCATCAATCACTCATCCTGTTTAGTCTCCACACGATCCTCCTCCTCCTGTCTCTTTATATCCAGTGTTACAAGCAGTATCATGAGCCTCTTGCTAATCTTCCACTCCACAATGACCCAGACCAGCACTGCCCCCAACAATATAATACAAGACAGACATGAGCCATAGGCACACAAGGTTAATACTGTATGGTAACCACATTTTAAAAAGTAAAGAGAAGCTGGTGAACATTTGTAATAACATACTTTACTTAATCCAACATTTATAACATATTACATCAATGGCCTATCAATATAAAAGTTACTAATGACAAATTTTACATTCTTTTTCATGTTAATTTTTTAGATCTGGCGAAAATTTTACACTCACAAGGCATCTCCTTCTGCACTATCTACGTTTTAAATACTTAAAAAGCACAAAGTCAATGTCCACCATACTAGACAGCGTGGAACTAGAAGTTCTGTGAGTTTTTTTTTTAAATCATACTTGCTCACTTCTATACTTCCTGCTCTCCAACAAAGGCAAACCTCACGCATGTCTGTCCAAGCAAGGGCTCTGCTACAGAACTACATTCCCAAGTTGTGCTTTTGCTTTTGTTTTTAAGTTAGTGTTTGTTTGTTTTGAGGCCAAATCTCACCATGTAGCCCTGGCTGGCCTGGAGCTCAATATGTAGACCAGGCTGGCCTCAAATTCATAGAGATCCAGCTGTTTCTTGAATGCTAGGATTAAAACCTTACTTGGCTTAAGGCTACACATTTTTAAAGCTTGTTATTTTCAGTTTCTTCAACATGTCTTCACACTCATGCTGTAATACAAGCAGCAGTTTCAGGTGGCCCATGTCACGGCCACATCTGTCTTCACCATGGTGCCTCTCTCCACACCTGGCCCCTGCCTACCCGACTCTTGCCAGTCATTGCTCCATTCCCCATCTCCTCCTACCCTCTTCTCTGTGATGACTGGCTGGGAAAACAGAATGGCAGAATTCCCATCCCCTCACCACCCTACAGGATGCTAATCCACGCAGAGGACCTAGTTCTGCTCTTGTGAACCCGGGGTCACTGATTCACAACTCAAGAAAATTCAAGCTACAGAAAAACCCAGCTTCCGAACAGGCTAATCATTTATTTTTACATGAAAGTAGATGCCTAGGCCACTTCAGTTTCTTTGCAAAATAAATTCATCTAATAGCTCTCCACCAACACAAGACAAGCTGCCACTTTTTCAAAGAATCTATTTCCCACCTCAAAGATTTGGTTTACAACTAAAATTGTGGTTCCTACATAGAGATGCAGTGTCATCGTTAGAAAAAAGTGGGCTGAGCATAAGGTGGACACCTTCCTGAAGTTAAACCGGCCTGGTTAGCCTACAGAGGGACTGTGGGGAGGAGGAGGCATAATCCCTTAAACACCTGAGTTTTTACATTTGATGGTTTGCTTCCCTTTGCTCAGATGTTCAGGACCAATCTGCTCGCCCCTTCGGACTTTGAAATGAGGCATGTGGAACTCTGAACAGGAAAGCTGCAAGACCCGGCTTTGAGTCCTCTCAGTCAGCTGCAGCCATAGGCACGAGCTCAGTTATCCATTCAGCCTGCTTTGTAGCCTGTCCTGCGGCCCACGGCAAGCTCAATCGGTTCCCTCCAGCTCTGCCACCCCTAACCCTCGGGAATCATCTTCCTCTCTGTTCATGATCCCCAAAGCACCTGCTTCCGCGCGCACTTCCTCTTTCCTAAAAGACAAGATGGCTGGCAGCCCTGCAGTGGAAAGGGAAAGATAAGCTGCTTTATGGAAGGAAAAAAAAAATCCTGAAATGAGTCACCTTTCAAGAATTTGCAATCCTCCTGCCTGGGTGCTGTCATGCTAAGTCAGCCCTCCTAGTGACACTCACTGTATTTGTTATGCGCACTGTTCTAGGTGATATTTACACTGTACACCCGTCCTTCCTAAGAGCCACTTGTAGGTACAAAGTATGTCAGCTGTGCACAGTTGTAAGCTGCACAGCGGACTTTAAATGAGCCTAAAGAAAATCAGATCAAAACAGAGTTTCGGTTACGTTTGTACCAGCTCTTGACAAGTTAGGGGAAACAGCTGCAGCTCCCCGAACTTCCCACTTGCTCCCCCAGGCACTGCAGCTCGCTCAAATTTCACCAGCTCTAAGAACACTCCCGGCCTAGACCCAGGAGAGCCTTTCCTCCCGCTGATTCTCTCGGCAGCTCAAGTCAGGGCCCCCGCTGCTGCTGGCTGTGGTCTGCTAGGGTTCCGCCTGGCCTGATTTTTCATGCTGCCATTTTGAATTAGCATAGGTTTCCTCAGCAAGTGATGGTCTTTTAGGCAGGCGTGAAGCACAGTACACACACACACACACACACACACACACACACACACACACACACACCAGGAAGAGGCACTTAACAAGCTACAATTACACAGAAAAACCATACTATTTAACGGAACCCTACTAGGTCAGCTTGGGAGACAGAAAATAGTAAGTTGCCTTAAATACAAATGGGCGTGATCGACATTTTTATTCCTAAGTTCTAACCGATTCTCTAAAATTCAAGCATCCCTCTCGCCCTGTAGACCTCACAGTTGTCGCTAAATAATTATGTCGGGACAGAAATAACAAAACGAGGAGATAAAGATAAACTGGGGTGGACTGCTAGCAAGGGTCTAGACACCTGCTGTGACCCCACCCCACCAACTCCAATGCAGGGGTGATGCCGGAGGCGGCGGCGGGGGTCGGGGGGAGCAGTGTCAGGTCCCAGTGCATTGGCCCTTGAGGCCGACCGCGGACCCCGGGACTCTGCGGGGGCGGCCCAGGCAGCAGCCCCATCAGGCGCTGCAGGTGCATTACACCGGGAAGGAGCCAGGCTTTCTGGGCTAGCCGCGCCCGCCAGCCCGAAACCCCGGGAGCCGCCCGGGGAAGCACAGGGACACTTCACCTGGCCCTGCAACTTGGCGCACAGGAAAATCAGCCCCGGGGTTGTAAGACTGAGAGGGAGGTGCGGGAAGGATGCGGGCTGGAGAGCAGGAGCAGGTTCTGACCAGGCTGCAGTAGCTTCGTCCCCGCAGTCCCTGGTCTTGAGTCACGCCCGACCCAGGCCACCTCTCAACTGCTCTCCTCTCTCCTGGCCTGCAATCGGGAGGGGAGGCACGGGACATTAGAACCGCAATGGGAAATGTGGTGACTGCCCGGGGGAAGAGCAGCAGCCGGCGCCCCGCGCTCCCCGCGCAGCCTGAGGCTCACCTGCTAAAGCAGCGGGGTCGGGCCGGGTCCTGTGGTGCTGATGCTGAGACTGCCGAGTTGGGGGCGCTGCGGCGGCCGGGTTACTGCGTCTGCATCAGGGGCTGCAGCCGCAGTAGAGCAGGCCACCGCCGGCGCTTCCCGATCTCCAGACTCTGAGCTCTCCAGCCCCCTGCTAACAGCTGGGTGGGTCACGTGACCGCGGGCCCACCCTCCCGCCTCCCTGCGCTCTGGGCCCCAGGACTAGACTGTGTTTGACTGTCACGGCCTCAGAGCCTGCCCTGCCAGGGAGGGGGGAGGGGGGACCAGGAGCCCCAAGAGCAGCAGAGAGGGCGGGACTCAATCAGAAAGTGGCTCTCTCAGAGGGAAGAACAGAGCTTTAAGGCGCCAGGCCCAGCTTCCTCCTGGCAACATTTTTACTGACCCTGGTGTTTGGTCGCTTGTCTGGGCCTTGGTGCCTAGGGGAGAATTCCCTGTAGAGATCTGTGTTCTGCATCGGGTTGACTCATGTGTCCAAGTTGTTCCCTGATTTTAACCGATCGTGTTCCTAAGCCAGACTGTGCAGCATGCTCACACTTTGTGGACCAAGGGTATACAGCAAGTAATAAAGCCAAGATTCCACACCAGGGTTAAAAAACTTTTTGTGGGGGAGAGGATGATGCCCACCTTACTGACAGTGCATCTGGGGCTGTAACTCGACTGACCTCGAATAGATTGATAAGAAAAGGCCGTATCAAACTATGAGAAGAAAGCCCACAAGGAAATAAAGGCAGTAGGTCCGCTGGCAGGAGAAGACCTACAAGCATTTCCCAATAATCAGAGGAACACGAATCGAAGTTTTATAGCCTCTATGGGGGGATTTGGCAATCTCTCTCAAAATAAGAACATGTGTAGACTTTCACCTGATTCCACCTTAGGAATTTATTCTACAGAGGGAAGGGTGCAGTGTGAAATGAGCAGGAGGTCCTCTATGGCCATATGATCTGTACTAGCAATGGCTAGAAGCAAATGTCAGCATGGTGACACACACCTGTAATCCTATCTTTAGGGAGGCTGAGGTATCAGCGCCAGTTGGAGGCTAGCCCACGCTACATAGTAACACCTTTTCTCAAAAAATAAATTAAAAGATTGAATAAAATTCAGCCTATAAATACCATGGAATGCTATCCAGCATATTTTAAAGATGAGATCAGTGTCTGTGTACTGATACAAGACTTCCAACCTACACCAAATAAAAGCCTAAAGCAGGGAAAAGTTAGGTGCAGAGCAGTGTGTGTGTGTGTGTGTGTGTGTGTGTGTGTGTGTGTGTGTGTGTGTTGGGAATTGGACCATTTATCTCATGACCAATGGAATGGGGTGGGTTGGCCTGATGGGTATGGTCTTCTCTGAAGATACCAAATGCTTTAGGAATGGAGGGGGGAGGGTCACACAGCCACTAGGATGGTGGAAGTCTTCCAGATGCCATGGCTTGGTGACCTGGTCTGGACCTTTCCCCATCCCTCCCTGGTGGGTGAAGAGGCAGCGGCACTCCTTCATTCTGTATTTGTGAGTGTGTTATATCAATTACATCCTTTAATAAATAAGTCCTGATCCAAGACTTCCATGGACTACCACGTGTGTGTGTGTGTGTGTGTGTGTGTGTGTGTGTGTGTGTGCAGAAAGTAATATATACACTTGTACTTCCCTTTGCAAATGCATAGATTACCTTTGGAAGGATTCATAAGAAATTGTCACTGGGGATTCCACAGTGGAGGAGAGCTGGGCGACTGGCTGCTAGGAAAGGGGACTGTTTACCATGTCTCCTAACTGTGTGTGTACTGGGAGCTTGTCAGGTCAGTGAACAGACAGTGGGGGAAGGATGAGGGAATGAAAGTGGACAGTGTAGAACAGACGATTGGTTCACAGACGTGGAACACAAAGGTGCCTTATTGTTTATTTACTCCAAACAAGGAACTGTGGCCTAATGCGTGTGGTTAATCAACATCCGAATCTTGCCATAACTACTGAAGTTAGTCTACAGAGCTGAGGCCAAGGAACTTACTTGCATTCTGTCCAGCTTTCTGCTTCTCCTTGTGGATCAAACCTTGACACTGCTGTTTGAAGTGTGTCCCTTATCTCCAGAGTCTGCACAGAGACACTGTTCCATGGTGTTAGCCACTGCTGTTTGAAGTGTCTCCCTTATCTCCAGAGCTGCACAGAGACACTGTTCCGTGGTGTTAGTAGCACTTATGAAGCATCAATAAGACACTTTTTTCCTTGGCTTTGTACAGAAGAGACAGACTCTGCTGCCATTTAAGTCACATAAATAGAAATAAGGGAACAGAACAGTCCAACAGATACAAAAAACATCCAAAAATATCAGTTAGGGCTTTAATCACTGGCCTCTACTAATCATGTGAAGTCTAGCTGTGTGCAAATTACAAGTTTGTGAGCTAGCCTACATAGAAAAAAATCTCCTAAATAACATACAATTGTTACATAGTCAATTATAGTCTATCCGGCATGCTCAGAGGCCTGAGAGCTGGTAAATAACAGTGCATTGTATGCCACTTTATTCCACAAAGTAGGCAAAGCTTTTTCTTCTCCAGGACCAAAAAGGGAAGGTAGGGGTACAGTAGTGAGTCTAACCTTCATGCATTGTCATGAGGGACACTCATAAAAACTCTTTAGAGAAAACCCTATGGGTGTACTTCTGGTGTTATAGATAAGCGGTTAAGATGGAAATTATCTGGGAAACTGCATAATGTACAATCCCAACAACATCATAACTGTTGCTGATATAACCTCTCTTCCCCACTTGGATTACTGTTAAGAACATACACAGAGGCCAGTGAGCTGGCTTAAATAGTAATGCACTTGCTTCAAAGCCTAATGACCTAAGTTCAATCTCTAGGACCCACATAGTAGAAGGAGAGAATGGGTTCCTGCAAGTTGTTCTCAGACCTCACATGTGTGCCATGGCATGTACACACACACACACACACACACACACACACACACACAGAGAGAGAGAGAGAGAGAGAGAGAGAGAGAGAGAGAGAGAGAGAGAGAGAGATTGTAATGAAGTTTTTTAAGCTAAAAAAACCCAAAACCTTAACTAGCTTTTCAGTTAGTTTGGCCCACAAGCAATCAGTTGTCCTGGACTGGAAGAAGAGAAGAAAATGTCCTGATACTAGTGGAAAATGTCAGTGTCTGATAGGATCCTGTCTGTATATGGACTCTCCATGACAGGCTGGAGGAGTTGAGATTATGTTTGGAAGTATAGGCGTTGTGAAGGAAGGGAGTAGAACCAAGGGCAGAGGAAGCCACTGGTCTGCAATGCATTGCCCATCAGAATGTCATGCATGTAACCACAAAGGCCAGGTCTTCACACTCCCACCTTTCTCCCTTAGTAGAAGTGGGCTGCCCTGGAAAGGCCATCACCTCTTGGGGATAACTCACTATGACCGAGGCAGAAGACACTGATGGCTGGAGACTGACCATCAAACATCTGGAGGAAGCACTCAGTGGTTACCATGTATCTGTGTTTTCAGTTGGGTAACTTATGAATAAATGTACTACCCATCTTCCTTTACAAGTGTTTTTGTGAATATAAGTTTTCGTTTCCCTTGGGTAAATACCTAAAATTGAAATGAGCGAGTCACGTGGCTTTAAATTCATAAGTAACTGTCAACTGCATTCCGAAGTGGATTTTGCCAGTTTTCATTCTAACTATTCTACCAGAGTCAGCTTTCTCGACATTTATCTGGTCTGGCGAATGTGTGGTAGCTGCCCATGCTGCCTTGTTTGGATTTTCTCTGATGATCAACATGATGACCCTCCTTCCCTATATCTTCATTCAGGAAGTACTCACATTCTCAAGCCGCTTATCCAAAACTCCCATTTTGGTTTTGCATCCTCGTTAGCTCACATAAATCCATTATGTTTGAATGCAAGTCTATCATATTTGTGTACGGAAAATACTTGTCAACTCTTGTCTTGCCTTTTCATCTTATTCATGATGGCTTTCGAAAAGATTTCAATATGGGTGACATCCAATTTATTCCTGCTTTTCCTTTTGTGATTAAAGTTTTCTGTGTCCAGTTAAAGATAACTATGGGCTCGGGAGCTGGCTTAGTGGGCAAAACTGCTCGAAGGTCTCATATAAACTGTGAGCCTGAGTTTGAATCCCTGGACCACTGTAAAAGCTGGAGGTGTGGTACAAACCCTCGTAATCTTGGAGTTTCTATAGAGAATGGGAGGCAAAGACAGAAGACTCCCCAAAGCTCACAGGCCAGCTAGACTGGCCTACACAGCCAAAAAACAACAGCAAAGATACCTGTCTATAATAAGGCGGAAGGTAAGAACTAACATCCAAGATTGTCCTCTGACCTACACACACACTGTGGCACACTGACACATTCACATAGATGAATGTGCACACACAGTACACACACACACACACACACACCCTACATATTCACACACATAATCTTTGCCTACTTAAAGATGGCAAGAATTTCCCCTGTCTTTGCATGCAGAGATTGATAGCATTAGATTTCTGCTTAGGACCCTGATCCATTCCCATTTCATTTCTGTGAAAGAGAAGAAAAGGCCAATTACTTTTTAGATATGAGTATTCAGTTGCTCAGTACCATTTGATTACTCCCACTGAGTTACTTTGCTGTTGTAAAAAAATCAATTGGCTGTATAAATGCAAATCTATTTTGGCTATATTGTTCCATGTATTTATCTTGTGTCAACAGTGCATTCTCGTGGCTGCTGTAGCTTTTTAGTGAGTCTTAAAGTCAGGGAGCTTAAGTCTTCCAACTTTGGTTTCTTTCAAAACTGTTTTGGTTGGTCTACGTACTTTGTACTTCCCAATAAATTTTAGAATCTTTTCATCAGTTTCTATTATTAAAATCTTGACTGTTATTACCTTTAATATCCAGCTGATTTTGGAGAAAATTCCCATCTTAACCTGAGTTTCCTAATATATTGCCATCACACGCAGCTTTCTATGTGGTCCTATATAGGCTCTCACATTATCAAGATACACACTCTGTCAACTGAGCCATCTCCCCTGTCCAACCACTGACTCTTGCACACAGCTGCTCTTTCACTTAAAATGATGTTATGCCAAAAAAAAAATCATAAGTAGGAAATACATTTGACTACACCTGGCCTACATCATCAAGGCCTGGCAGAATGTCACTTCGGGAGTTGAAACTGAAGATCACAGCTTGGGAAAAGAGACTTCAGCTTTGAAGTGTGCTTTCTAGTCCGTGTGTATCACTCTCACTGTCAAGTCAAAAGATTATAAATCAGCCAGGCACACCTTTAATCCCAGCACTCGAAAAGCAGAGGCAGGTGAATCTCTGTCAGTTTGAGGCCAGCTTGGTCTGCATAGCAAGATCCAGGCCAGGGCTACAAAAAATGAGTCTCTGTCTCAAAAAAAACAAACAAACAAAACAAAACCCAAGAAATACTCAATTCAAACTATCGTGAAGGATGATAATCGTTGACTGTGCTAGTTGGCTTTTATTAACTTAGCTGAAATCATCTGCAAAGAGGGAGCCTCAGCTGATGAATTGCCTCAATCTGTTGGCCTGTTGGCAAGTCTGTGGGGCTTGATCAATGATTGGTGTGTTTCCTGACTTGGATTCAAACATAAGGAATTCCTGTGAGGCAAAACCAAAAGGAGACCATTCTTCTATGGTGTCTTCTTTAGATCTTGTCTCCAGGTTCCTGCTCTGACTTCCCTGCATGATGGACTTTCTTCCCTATGGTCTGTCTTCCACAGGGCTTCTATGGCTCTGATAAAATACCATGACCAAAAGCAACTTGGGGAAAAAAAGGTTTATTTCATCTTACAACTCCCAGGTCACACTCCATCACTGAGGGATGTTATGGCAGGAACTGAACGGAGGCCATAGAGGAGCACTGTTTCCTGGCCTGCTCCTCAGGGTTTGTTCAGCCTTCTTTCTTATACCACCCAGGACCACCTAACCCGGGGTGGCAGCACCCACAATGGGCTGGACCCTCCTACATCAATCATTAATCAATAAAAGGCCCCCACAGACTTGCTTACAGGCCAGTCTTTGATGGCATCTTCTCAATTGAGATGAGTCTAGGTTTGTGTCGTGCTGACAAAAACCAGCACGTGATCTTTCTCACAGGAACAGAAAGCAAACTGCAACCGTGTGAAGTGTCACTTACCACTTACATACACTTTGGGTCACTGGTTTGCATTCTCTCTTTGTGAAACCATGGGGAGCTCAAATACATTGCAGGTCTTCCTTTCCGATGTATGTGCTCTCTAGTTCTCTTTGATCCACTTTTGCCAGGACCTCCTTACGGCACTAAAGAGGAACAGTGCAAACGAATGTGTTCAGTCCCTTCCCGTGGCTCCTGTTACTCAAGAGTCAAGCACATGCAGGCTATGGATGAGTCAGAAAGGACACTACTGCTGTTCAGATGAGATCAGGCACACTCGAGTGCTACACCTGCAAACTCACACAAGGCAGTTCCTTTCCATTTCTCCTGTTACTCAGAACTCCATCACCATGACAAAATACCAACATAAATAACATGCGAAGAGAAAGTGTTACTTTGGATCATGGCATCAAAGTTTCCATCCACGGCTACTTGACTCTGTTAGTTGAGGAGGCAGTTGTCTCCAGCACAGATGTGAGATAAATACTTCTTGTTGAATTAGTATGTTGAGGATATTCTTAAAATAATAGCTCTGGTTGAGTTGATCTGGGTATGTTAAGTATAGCATGAATCTTAACAGGTCTTATTAATAAAAACAAACATGGAGCCAGGTATTGGGGTGAACGCTGAAAGATCAGAGAGACAGAACAGGCCACAGCTAACCTCACCTCACCAATCCTGTTTCCTCAAACTGGAAGCCTCTGAATCCTCATCCGGAATGATTCTCAGCTGAACTGCTGCTAAAAGCCTAAAAGTTTAACCAGCTCTAGTTCCTGGTCCTCACACCTTATATACCTTTCTGCTTTCTGCCATCACTTCCTGGGATTAAAGGCGTGAGTCACATGCCTGGCCGTTTCCAGTGTGGCCTTGAACTCACAGAGATCCGGATGGATCTCTGCCTCCCAAGTGATAGGATTAAAGTTGTGTGTGCCACCATTTTCTGGCCTCTATGTCTATCTAATGGCTGTTCTGTTCTCTGATTCCAGATAAGTTTATTAGGGTACACAATATATTGGGGGACACAATACCACTATAGTTGAGTTCCTTAGAGGCATTGAGACTTCTGTCTGTACTTTCGCATCTGCCCATGAAGGAAAGCTCCAGGAGACGAGCTAGCCATGCTAAGTAACTAGACAACCAGACACTAGACAAAGTATGTGAACCTGCCATTGTCAGTGGACAACAGGCAAAGCAGGAGCCCGATGCTCAAGCTTTCTACTTACGGGCCCATACGGAGGAAAGAGCTGCGTGCACTGTAGCTTCTCGAGAGGCTACGGCAGGGGAATTGCTTTACCTCAGGAATTCCAGGCCAGCCTGGGCAGGAGAGGGAGACCTAGTCAGAAAGAAAGGGGGGAGGAGAGAAAGGGGAGAGGAAGAAAGAAAGGAGATGGGGGAGGGGAGGAAAGAGGGAGAAGAAGAAAGGAGAGGAGCAGTCTTACTGCCAGGGTGGGTTTGAGGGTTGAAGGAACAGGTTCAGGGAGGTCAGGGTAGCTAGGATTTGTGAAGGAAGAGAAAATTAGAGAAAGAACTTTGGAGACTGCATAAGCTCTCTGGGAGTAACACCTGGCCATCTGCTGTGCATGCAGGAGGTGAGATGCACAGGCTGGGCAGAGAGCCACTTGACAAGGAAGGCCATTACTGTGCATGCAGGAGGTGAGATGCACAGGCTGGGCAGAGAGCCACTTGACAAGGAAGGCCATTACTGGGGAGCTTAAGTAAGTCCCAGGAGTCACAGGATGCCAGGAAGTGTTCACACGTCCACGAAACACATTCCTCCTGTGGATTGTCCGGAACAGCCACTAGACACTGCCTGCAACCCACCTTCGGAGGAAGAGTAACAAAGCCCCAGAGCTGAGCAAAGTCCTGCACCTCCGAAAGGAGTTTCCAAAAACCTGTTATTCCCAGCGTAAAATCCAACATACAACAAGTCTAGCATCTGAATTACAAGACAAAGGAGAAAACATATTAATCAACAAAAACAGACTAAAATTAAAAGAAATAATGGAGTTAACATATAAGAGTACTTTAAAACCAGTATTAGAATAATCTGAATATATTTATGAATTTAAACACATAATATGAGAGGAATGGGACATAAAAAAGAACCAGAGAGAAGAATCTACCCTGTTTATTTGGATCCACAGATGTGAAGCCTGAGGACACAGAGACTGTCTTTGTATGCATATATTTATTGTATGTTCTATTTGGGGAATATAAGGGTTACACACAGACAAATATATTGAGAAATATAAACAAGTTTAAAAGATGGTCATAAATGAAGAGCACCCAAACAGACTATTTAAAACTTATCCCTGACAATTTGGCCTTTTCTTATCTAAAAACCACAATGCTCTGACTTTAAGGGTCTGAAATACAGGCAAGTTAGAAACCGTTTAGCACAAAGCATGTAGGGGGTCTCTTCTGCTCAGTGCTTCCTTTATGTATGATAGCTGGGGGGCGTGTAGAATATACCTGTCACTGTGCAAATCTGACGAGGATGAGCCGGATGACTTCACGTGAAGGCAGCACTTAGGTGCAAGCCGGAAAGCCTCACAATTGCCTTGTGAGTAAGCTGAGAGGACTCAAAGGAAGGAGCTGACAGTGGAGCCATGGAAAGACGAGAAAGAACAGCACTAGTCAAGATTCAAAAGCCACCCATCTTCATCTTAACCACCACCATGCTTAGGACCATGCTTCTTAGAAGGTTACCATGGCAACAGACCTTTAGGATGCCCTGAAAGCAATTTACAGAATTACTGTGCATACTGAACATAGGGAACACAAGCATTTGTTGTTAAACTCTATTTTTAATCACATTTAGGAATTAAATAATCACACAAGCATTTGTTGTTAAACTCTATTTTTAATCACATTTAGGAATTAAATAATCCATCAAACCTTTTAGACATAAATTGCATTGGGTGAAAGGTTATATTTTAATCAATGGTTCATAATTAATTCAAAACAAAACATAGTTCATAAATATTCTGGGCCTAGTTTTAAGAACACACTTGTTATCTGCTTCACCTTTAGGAGTTGGATCAGTTTCTTTTTGTTGCTGTGATAGAATACCATGACCAACTTAAGGAAGGAAGAGTTTAGTTGACCTTAGGGTTTCAGGAGAGTCCATAATAGCAGGGGAGGCAGCAGGTGGCTGGAACAGGAAGCTGAGAGATCACATCTTCATCTACATGCAGGAAGCAGAAAGAGCAAACAAGAAATGGGGTAAAGCCATACCTCTCAGAACCCACCCCTGTAAGGAGTAGAAGTCCTGAGTGAATAAAATTCTGGGTGAATATGTATTGGTGACATGGGCACAGCCATGACATGGACCAAGGCCTCAGACCCATGGGAAATTGGCAAAGCCTTCTTCCTCTGGTCCAAGCACCGGTGTTTACAAAAGACTGACTAGTTCATAAAAACTAACCAGGGCAACCTCTTCCTTCCGAATGTGTTCAGCCGGAGATGGCTCACCCGCAGAGACCTCCTGCAAGACTAGCTAACGCCTCCTTGTGCTGTACAGAGTAAACACACGGAGGAACTTCTCTATGGAAATAATAGGTGTGGCTCCATCAGAGCTCACAGACCACTTGACTCCAACTTTCCATGTCTGTCTATCATTTCTTCATTCCCTCACAGCTCAGGTCAGGTTTCCAAGATCCCACCTACATTGTTTGGGGCACATCTTCAGTGATTACTGCTGCCAGCAAGGCTCTACCTTTTAAAGATTCCACAGCCTCCCAAAGAGCGCCACCAACTGGGGACCAAGTGTTCCAATATGTGACCCTACAGGAGACAAGTTTCATTCCAATCAGCACAGGAGTCATTCATTAATTTAGTTAATTGTGCAGATATTTTGAAGGGATGCTGCTAAGACCTGGTCTTCAATGATCAAAACCTAGTCAAACTTCAAATCAGACTTCAAGTTTTATCCTAACCCTTCCTTGCTGGCATAAAGTGTGTGTGTGTGTGTGTGTGTGTGTGTGTGTGTGTGTGTGTGTGTGTGTCTGTGTCTGTGTCTGTGTCTGTCTGTGTGTGTGTCTGTGTCTGTGTCTGTGTTCTCTCTCTCTCTCTCTGTGTGTGTGTGTGTGTGTGTGTGTGTGCGCGCGCGCGCGCACTCTACCACTGAGCTACAGCCCAGCCCTGATTATTTTTTTATATTTCTATGTGTGGAAATTTCCACCTTGTATTATGCACAGCTTAAAAATAAATTTGTTTTTAATATTCCAGTGATACTTGAAACCATTTTTTAAGACTTATTTAGTTTTAGTTTATGTGTATGAGTGTTTCAGCTTCATGTACATACGTGTACCATGTGAGTACCTGATGTTCTTGGAGGCCACAAGAGGATGTCTGATCCCCTGCAACTGGAAAGTTACACGTATTAGAATCAGTCATGTGGTTGCTGGGACTCTAATCCGGGTCCCATGGAAGTGTAACCTGGATCCCATGGAAGAGCACTTAATGAGCCAGTGTTCCAACCCCCACAAACTA
Organism: Peromyscus eremicus; assembly: GCF_949786415.1. Taxonomy (NCBI): domain Eukaryota; kingdom Metazoa; phylum Chordata; class Mammalia; order Rodentia; family Cricetidae; genus Peromyscus; species Peromyscus eremicus. The sequence continues at coordinate 70,566,791 of NC_081418.1, forward strand.
TTTTTAATAGCTAAGGTTTATCAAGTGTTTTCCAACATGAACTTCTTCTACCTGCAATGTTGTGGGAGACCAGCCCACACTTTCATGACCAGGGTACTCTTGAGCAGGGAGAAGTGAGGAATATTTAGATAGAAAGAGATACCTAGACGATGAAAGGAAAGATAGAAACACAGGATAGCCTCGGGAGGGCCTGGGTCAAAACCCACCAGCCCAGAACTTTATTCAAAAGGGTATTTTATAACAACGCCAAGGGGAGGGGCAAAAGACTTCCCCCTTGCTAGATACAGCCAAGTTTAGACCCTTCCAAACACCTGGTACCCACGCCTATGGTCCAATAATCCCCTCATGCAGTCCTGCTGGGTAAAGCCACCAGGAAACCTCAGTGGGCTCCAACACAGTATTAACACTGCTCACTTACAAAGTCACTTTACATGGAGAGCACTATTAGTTATTTCCCAGTTCTTCAGACAACCAAACAGTTGGTCTAAAGTGCTATAAGAATTTTGGCTTCACTAAAGGAACACTTCTCCCTTGCTCTGAGTGATTCAACAATGATTCCATTATTAAGAGAATTATGAAATTTCTCTAACATTACGAAAAGAATCCTGTTTGGGTACTTGTTAATTTTCCAAACCACCAAAACCATAAAAATCCAAAAGAAAAGAATTTTTTTTTTTTTTTTTTTTTGGTTTTTCGAGACAGGGTTTCTCTTGTGTAGCTTTGCGCCTTTCCTGGAACTCGCTTTGGAGACCAGGTTGGCCTCGAACTCACAGAGATCCGCCTGGCTCTCCCTCCCGAGTGCTGGGATTAAAGGCGTGCGCCACCACCGCCCGGCTAAGAAAAGAAATTTTAAAAAGGTATCATTTAATGGCATCTTGGATGAATTGCCTGGCTCTTTTAGAACTAGAAGAAAGGCAGATTCATAGCAATTTTAGTTTTTACATTTCTTGTTTCTCTTCACTTCCCTTTTCATTGCCCTTGACCCTGACTATAAACCCAGGCCCAGGTTTTCACTATTTATGCTCTACCCATGTACCACACACAGGTCCTAGTGCTTCTATAGGCAGAGTCTGACATTTCACTGTATAGAGTGATTTAGTCCTTAGGGTCGGGATTCACAGCTAGTTAACCTGTGAATTTCAACTAGTACTTATCTTAAAATAAAATTAAAAATGGAAACTATTATCGAATGAGTTTTTTAGATAACCTATCCTTACTTTGAATAGAAAGAAAGGGTTGAACTTTAAGAGTTACTGTAAATACTTGAAATCCACAGAAAGAGCAGATTGGCAGCTGCTTAGTCCTGGGGGCATCTGTTAAAGTGGACAGGAGCTGCAGATTACGTGGGACTTTGAGGAGTTAAAATAAAACGTCCTGTAACTGTGTTGAAGGTTATAGAGTTATGTGACTATCCTAAAGTTGATTGGTCTATTGAAAGCTCATGACCAGAATAGCAGTACTCACTTCTAATCCCCTAGTTAGGACGGAGAAGCAGGAAGATCATGATTTCAAAGCCACCTGAGCTATATAGCAATATCCTGTCACACATACGTAAAAAGGCTATTTTTGTTGTGACCCACTCGGTTTAATAAAGGCCACTCACGTGGGCATGAGTGTGGAGCCGGCCATAGAAACCTGAGTAACTCCCCAGTTCTGTATCACAGAAGACAATGACTTCCTGTCCTCAAGCAGACCCCTCCCCCACTCATACCACTACCTTCCTGGGTGGGAAGAATGGGGGGTGGGAGTGAGAAGAAGGTGGAGGGGTAAGTATGACTAGAATGCATTATATACATGTATGAGATTGTCAAGCAAATTAATTAGAATAAAACAAGGACTGTGGAGCAATGCACCTATCTTGAGGGGGGAAATTATTGTAGTACATATTAACTTTACTAAAAAAAAACTCGACTCTTCAAAAAAGAAATATCAGAAAACCAACAAACATTGCCTAGGTCCGAGGAAATAAACCACGAAGAGTTAATAGCTTTGGAGATATTGTTGCCATAGCAATAAAATGTTAAAAAAAATTCAATCAGAGTTGATTTACTGCTCAGTCTTAATGTAAGAATCAATTAACTTCAGCAAGCTGCTTAATTCTCTTTAAAGACTAGGACACAAAGCAGAAAGCCTTGGCTACTGCCACAGGAGGCAAGAAAAAAAATGTAGGGCATCTTGTGGAAGAATCTGTACCTCATAAAATTCAACCAAAATAATACAGGAGAAAAGAACCTGTAATAAATAGTCTCAGGGAACTATTGGCAGGAAAACTAACACGGATCCTCAGGATAATGGGCTATTACAGATGGGAATTAAATTGCAAGATCTTTTAAAAGTTTCTCTGCATGTAAAATGTTATCTTACTTAAAGGGAAATCTCATTTTTGTACTGTTATTTCTCCTGGTTATTTTATACAGTTTAATCACTATTAGCATTCTCTCTCTCTCTCTCTCTCTCTCTCTCTCTCTCTCTCTCTCTCTCTCTCTCTCTCTGTATGTGTGTGTGTCTTGTGTGTGTGTGTGCATATGTGTGTGTGTGTGTCTTTGTGTGTGTGTGTGTGTGTGTGTGCATATGTGTGTGTGTGTGTGTGTGTGTGTTAGGAGCTGCACCTGCCCATGTATAGTGGTGTGGAGACCAGAGGTCCATTTTCGGTCTCTCTCTCTTGCTCTCCACTTTATTTTTTGGAGGTACATTCTCTCTCTGAACCTGGAGCTGACCCTTTTGGCTAGACTGGCTGCAGCAAGCGCCCTGAATCCACCTGTCTCTGGCCTCTCTTAATGCTGGGGCTACAGATATGCTTATGGCACTACACCTTCACATGGGTGTTGGAGATGAAAGTCAGGTCTTCGGGCTGGCACAGGAAGCATTTTACTCAGTGAGCCATCTCCCCATCCCCGTAGGTTTAGTCACTGACTTCACTAAATTTAGTTGCTGAAGGGCCATCTGAAAATTACCTTAAACAGATTATATTTGGCAGAAAAATAACTGCATAACAATTCCAGAAAACACTTGATCATATGGGAAGGAGCCACTAACACAGAGTAGACCATTATATTCCAGTCTCCTAACCAGATGCAAAAAACAGGCTTGGGGTCACATGAACATAACAAACACCTTGCAAGAATAGAGCTGGCAAATAAATGAAAATGCTATATAAGAAGTCGGAACTAACCAAAAAGGGTGTCCGTACCCTTACCTTCTTTGTGATAATGAAATTGGCCCTCAGTACCTTGTTTTACATTGTGCTCACACCCATTTTACTGCAACTGTTTACTAAAGAAATTATCTGTTTCCTACTACAGCATGGAATTTTCAATTAATGAAATGCCTTATAAATTCCCAGAAATCCCCTAGTGGGGGATAATTTAGCTGTCACCAGAATAGGGGATAATTTAGTTGTTACCAGAGACCAACGGGACCCCATTTACTTTACTCTGAATTGCTGGGGAAAAAAATAAAAAAAAAAGTCAGCAAAGGTCTTATGTCATTTCTCTACAGACCATAAAACAAAATTGATGTTAGTCTAGCTTGCAGGCACTTAAGATTGGTTTATGCATTATTGGCTGACTCAATGCACTAAGCCATCCATTTTATATCAGAAGTTTTACCAGCAGCACAGGGACACAGGGAACTTGTAAACAAAGATTCCCCAGGGTGATTGCTTTGTGGCTCTCTCAGTGTTCCAGGTGGTTTTAACCTTTTCTTTAGCAATAATCTAAGGAAATGAAAAGGAACCATTCCTTTCAGTGCAGCCCAAGCTAAGGGAGAGAAGCCATTGTTGGCATCAGAATTAAAGCAACTGCTTCTAGCATAATTTATGTGTTATTAAAACACAGAAATATAGGCTAAGCATGGAATGATAGATGGTAAGAAACACAAGGAATGCTAACTGCATAATAAGGACACATTTTTCAGAGAGAGGGAATCATGTCAAAAGAGAATAGTCTATTATCATATTTGATATAAGATACCATGCATGTTTCACATTACAGGTTGGGTATCCCTTACTGAAATGCTCCAGATCTGAAGTATTTCAGCTTTCATGGGTTGTTGTAATGGGGTTGAGGAGATGGCCCAGTGTTTAAGAGCACTGGCTGCTCTTGCAGAGAACCCAGGTTCAGTTCACAACACCCACATGATTGGTGCCTCACAACAGTCTGCAACTCCAACTCCAATTCCAGGGGATCTGATGGCCTCCTCTGGCCTCTGAGGGTACCAGGCACACTTCTGGTGCATAGACAGACACACATGTAGGCAAAATACACCTATAGACACATAAAATAAAAATAAATAAATCTTAAACATTTCCAAAGTCTTTACCAATTGAGCATTCCTAACCTGAAAAGCCCAAACCCCAAATGCTCCAAGTCCTAAACTTTTTAGCATCATATTACACACTCATACACACAGACATGCACACACACACCCCACATTAAGAGAATAATTCACTTTTCTGTTAATCTGACTATGCATTCTTCTAGAGATGTGGTTTGTAGATAATTTCAAGGAGAATACTAAGTTCAGGAAAGCCCAACGCTTGTTACTGTCTCCTTTCACAGAAGATGCTCACAAAAGCTAATGTTCTGATCATTTTTTTTCCTCCCTGGCCATCTAATTTTTGCTCTAGAAATTTAGAACATACTTTTAACTCTGGGAAAAGAGTAATTCCTTATAGCTTATCCTTTTGGCCATCTGTTGATTCTCAGGACTATTATTTGAACACTGCTTTCTAAATACAAGAAAAAATATTTGTAGGAGAGAAAAATCTAGTCTACATTCAAGAGCAAGGATCTGGTAAAGTTCACAGTCTCCAGTTAATGTTTGTGGATTTTCTTCATTGGGATCTGCTAGTAAGGGGGTTTAAACACAAATTTAGACGCAAGAACTAATCAAAATTCCTAGGAAAAAATCAGCAATGCCCACTTTTAAAATGCCACATATGATAATGTACCCCACAGAAGGAACCATTGTTAGAATCCTGCCACCTTTAGGAAAGAAGGGTGCCTTTCATTGTATTGAAGACTGAGCTCTGAAACCAGGCTCTTTCTGCAGTTCTAACGCAAAGGAACTTGAGGGAACAGGAGTAAAGAGGAAAGACAGAAAAACAGCATTGTCTAACTCTTTGTGGTTCCAGAAATCGAACCCAGGACCCTGCACGTGCCAGGAAAGCACTCTGCTGCTCAGCTGTCCCTCCATCATCCTATCCCCAAGACAGCAGAAAAAGAATCCCATCAAATAGACCCCAAACTCATATTAACTTATATTATTATATGGGTTAGAGTTTGTGGGGTTTATCGTACTAAAGGGAATACAGAAATCACATTCATATGAATACTACAGATAGCCAGAGAGGGAAGCATGTTGCCAAAATTCCTTCCCTTGGGGAGAGACATACAGAGCATCTACCCCTCCTCCTAAAGTCCTGATGACAAACTGAGGTACGGTTCCATCAAAGTTCACCTGGGTACCAATGAATGATTTTATCAGGCTGGCTTACAAAAAAATGGGTGAGGGGCTACGGGTAGGAGCATGGCAGCCACACTGGGGGTGTGCACCCAGTAAGGACAATGGCTCCGCAAGCTGCATAGATGAAACCTCCCCTCCTCCTTCCCACCTTCTATCCTCTAGCCACTCCCAGAGACCCCAAGGCCACATCCAGTTAGGTTATAATTGCACACAACTGGTTGGGTGGTGGTGGTGGCTGGATAGTCAGGCGAGGGTCCCATGATCCTCCTGCCCCATCCTTCCAAGACGGAAGGTAGACAACAGTCAACAAGTCCAGCTGTGATGATCTTTGGTGGGCAGGCCCAGTTGGACTCTGGAAGATGGAAGCAGTTTGGCTGCAGCATAGTCCTGTACAAGGCATACACATCTAAAATAATGGCTGACAATTTAGAATGGAATTCAAGCTAAAGTGGGTAAAAATTAAATAAAACAACAACAATAAAATAACAAAACAAAAACAAAAAGACCACTAAGTGCTCTGTATCCTTGGAAAAGAAGTTACTTTTCCCTAGAGGCTTCATGACAGTGCTAATTTTCTTTTTTAAATGAAAGGTGAGAGGAATTTCCCCCATAACATGTCATCAAATCAACTGTTCCCCTTCTTGGAATTTTTAAACACCAAGAACCCACCCACCCCCCATCCCCCACACACATACACATTGTTCAGTTCTGTGGAGAGAGGGAGCATGCGGAACTCTAAACAGCACTGTGGAACTAATTTACTTCATGAATAAGTACAGTTCATGTGCACAAGCAAACATTCAAACAGCTAACTGCTTCATCTGCAGCAGAAATCATTGCTTCTTGTTATTTGTGTCAACTCAGGCATTCCGTGTAATCACATAAGGCATTTGATAACACTAATTTACTCAATAGGCAGAAATCATGTCCACCTGCTACACACACAGTCAAGTGCCAAACCTAAACAACAGTGATCACACCCGCCCTCCTGTCTTCCCTTCCATAAGCCCTGTGTGACATTCTCATCAACGACTGCCCGTAATGCTCAAGGTTTAATGCTAATTTGAAGGAACAGCTTTCCTGGCAAACCACAACAGAGCAGCTGCTCGGAGACAAACCACATCCCTCTACCCATCTCTTGCCACTGTCCATCTTTCCCACTCTATCATGAAACCTAGAATAAAATTGGAGAGGAACTATGGGTGTAGGTCAATGGGTTAGCATACAGAAGACTCAATCCTTAGCATGGAAAAAACAGGGAGGAACTGCAAAGCTACTTTAATATTGTTCTTTTTTTCATAAAATCAGGGTTGAGGGGGTGAATGAGGGTAAAGCACCTGCCTTGCACATCAGCTTCCCAGAACCCACATAAAAAGGCCAGTGGGCAAAGCGGTTTAGGTGTAACCCCACTATATGGGAGGCACAGACAGAACTCCTGGAGCAAGCTGGATAGCCACACAAAAGAGCTCCAGGTTCAGGGAGAGATCCTGCCTTCACTTGTTAGGTGGAAAAATCCAGGAAGACACCTGTACCTGCACACACATCTGTGCCCTCAACATATGTGAATACACATACAAACAACACACACATGTACATATGCGAAACATTTTTTTACAAAACCAATTGTTTCCCAAATAAACTTTATTTTCACAAAGAGTATCACATAGACATAGAAATTTAAATATGACACATGGAACAGTTACGAGTCAAATTACATACATGTGAAGTCACAGTTGGTGTTTGATTTTTCCCACTAACGGGAGGGTGCAAAGACACTGCTATTAAAAAAAAAAAGGCAGATGGCTTATACAACCATTATTACTGGTATATCTTTCTTTCATACGTGTTTTAATGTTTAGCTGAGGACTGATACAAATTTATACAATTGAATAATCAAGATTCTTTCTCTGTCCTTGCTCCAGCACAGACGGCGGCAACAGCTTTGGTGAAAAGCAGCCTTCAAGACACACCACTGTCCTGTCATGAGAGTCACAGGCCTTCTCACAGCCCCCCAGGTTCAGAAAAATGCTAGTGCTGACAACCATCTTATGGTTATACCTGGCATCTTCAAGAACAGGTCTTAGAGTATGTTCTTCCCAGTAGCATGTTTTGGTGGGGAAAATGTCAATGCATAATTAGTAACTTCTACAAACAACAGGGAGTGATAGGAATGGGTGAACTAAGACATACATCTGACCCTCCTCACAGGTCACAGGGGGTGGAGGATGACTGAGGCAATTCAGAGTCAGTGTGATGATTATTCTATGAAAACACACATTTCTGAATCCTGAGGAGAGCTGTGACCTGCCAGGAACAGCCAGAACTGTCCCCAGAGGTAAAGACGCAAAGGGAAATGGGGCCCAACAGATACAAGCAAACTCGCTGCTTCTTCCTTAGCAGAAAATAAAAAAAGTGAACTCAGGGACAGAAGACACATCTACAGCTTAACCACCAGCGCTGAGCTCCTCAATCAACTTCCAGACAGCTCCTCTCCTCCAGAAAGTACTACTGTAAGACCAACGGCTTCCCGTGGGCATCAGAACAGCAACAGCTGGACAATAGTGCACTCGACCCGTTCTTATAAACTAGAAGAAACTATTTCTAACTGACGGAGCTCTGGGAAGTCTGTTGTAAGTATTTGAGATAACACAGGCCTGGAGAGATGGCTCAGTGGTTAAGAGCATGGGCTGTTCTCCCAGAGGTCCTGAGTTCAATTCCCAGCAACCACATGGTGGCTCACAAACATCTGTAATGAGATCTGGTGCCCTGTTCTGGCCTGCAGGCATAAATGCAGATAGAACACTGTATATATAATAAATAAATCTTTTTTAAAAAAGATAAACAATTTGATTAAAATCAATTTGAAAAACAGAATTAGTCATTATTTTTAGAAGTCAATTTGAGATAAAATGATAAAAATCAATTTTCAAACCAAGGATAAGTGTATTGATAGTAGTTGGTATAGCCCGGCCTCATTTTCAATGAGTCAGAAACAGGAAAAGTCTAGTTGATTTACCAACTTCTCTCATGGTTTAGTGTTACTGCAAAGTAATATACCAGCTGTAAACTTTACACACTGAAGAACCAGGAGGCTAATCTGGTAGCCTTAAAGTAAACATTGACTCTAAATACAATTCTCTGCCATGCCTACCATAGTTTGAAGCATTGATCACAAGGAAACAAACACATAAATTATTTGTCTGACTTATTTTACTAGGCCATTAGCCACTATGAAGTCTTGGCAGAACGTTTCAATGCACACCTATTCATGAGTTGCTAACTCCATCATTCATCCAACATTGCACATCTCCACAGTGAGGCCATAACTGTTAGGGAATGAGGGGCCACCATATGTCTCCTCAAGCAGGGACTCAAAGGCAGGTAAAGAAAAAGCTACTTCACTATAACATGAAAGTAGCAAGCCCTGGACTATTGTAAAAGCTTTTAAACACATCAGTTGTCTAACTTAGAGGAAACAGAAAGAGGCTGCAGTGCAGGGAACTGTTTGTGTTCCAACCTGTTCATAGGTTGCGGCATGTTTCCAGTTGCAATACGTCACTGTTAGAAGGAAGCAAGCGAACAAGCTTCGTGCGAACATGGGAACGGCCCAGAAGTCTTCCACTCAAAGATGACTGTTTCTTCCCAATAACTTACCAGAAATATGTGGATATTTACAAAGTCAATGGGGTTTCTTAAACAACAAAAAATAATATAAAACTAAAAACAAACAAAGCAAGAACAGAATGTTAATGTTAAAAACTACAACTTTCTTTAAAGGTGCCGCCTTCCCTTTACAGATGGACGCATATACAATGGCAGGTGCGTCCCTACAGTTCGTCATGCACATAGGTGAATTCTCTAGCCGATATAAATCCATCTTTGTCTTCATCTTCTTTATCAAAAATATCCTCCACCAAAGCATCATGGTGGCTTTCATTCACCACTGCACCGTGCTTCTCAAACTCCTTCTTTAGATACACTTTAACCTACAAAATAACAGCTCTCGTTAACAAATAATCCACACACATTATATCACTGTAATGATATAGAGCAAGTACTAAACAACTCTGTGACCCATTCCTAAAGGAGTTAAAACAACCTTTGCTTTACAGGTATGATGGAGACATCAAATAGTTTTCAGAAGTGAAAATAATGCTTATATTATGCATATATATACACACACATGTATATTTACATAATCTTTGTATCAAATACAACGTTTTTATTAAAACCTATTACCTGCCTTTTTGCCTTTTTTTTTAAAAAAAATTGTGTGTGTGTGTGTGTGTGTGTGTGTGTGTGTGTGTATGTGTGTGTGTCCCTCCATCACTCTTACTCTCACTGCTTGAGATGCAGTCTCTCACTGAGCCTGGAGCTCACTGATAGCCACCCTGGCTGGCTGACAAGTCCCAGGGAGCTCCCTGTCTCTCTGCCTCCCCAGGGCTGGGATCGCAGGCAGATCGCAGGCATGCACTACCACACTCTGCTTTTCCCATGGTACTAGGGATCCCATTTCAGGTCCTCATGCTTGTATGGCAAGCACCTGAGGCATGGAGCCATCTCCCCAGCCCGTTTGCTTGTTTTAAGCCGGATTCCCTTTCATTCTCATAGTTGCACATTAAGAAGTCAACGTTTAAGAATGTTTATTTCACAGCTCATTTAAATTGGTGTGTGTTCTGAGGTGTTCGTACATGTGCTTGTTCAAGTGGGGTTGTGCATGTATGCACATGTGTATGCATGTATACGGAAGTCAACCTCAGATATCATTTCTCAGAATCTTGTTTTCTGAGACATGGTCTCTCACCTGGAATGGCAGAGTCAGCCACTGGGACTGGCTAGCAATCTCCAGGGATCTGCCGGTCTCCTCCTGCCAGCTCTGAGATTATACACACACACTTCCACACCCAACTTTTGTCCCACCTTGGATTCTGGGTCTGGAACTCAAGTCATCATGCTTGAGTGGCAAGCACTTCACCGACAGCTATCTCCTCATCTCCCATCTAGGGGCATTTTTAATTCCTGGATTATCTACCAATACTCTCTGACTCTGAAAGGTATTTATTACTATTCTTCAGGACAGAAATGCCTTTTTATTAACTCCACACAGTACAGTCTCATTGACACAGCATTTCGTGTGACGTCTCATGTTCTCAAGAGAACCAAACATCAAACATGGTGGTGAACTAGCTTGACTGATCTGCTCACCATGGGATGCCTATGGTAAATGTGCTCATCCACTCACTGAAAGTAGAGGAAACAGGACATTAAGTTTTATGAAATTTCATGTTTGTCTTGGTGTTTTATTCAATTCAGCTTTTAGATTGCTTCTTGTATAGATTTAATTGAAAATAAAAATGTAGGCTTTAAAAAATGTTTGGGCAGCATTTTAAAGTGTTGATAGAATTAACATAACTTTAAAAATGTTTAAATATGCCATGCCTATTACATTGTTCACTATGTTTAGCTAATATTTTCACAGCATTATACTAAAACTACCAAAAAAATACTTTAAAGAGATTATTAGTATCATAAAATCTTCCAGAAGTTGGTGAGATTTGATTTTTTTAATGTTCTTTTAAAGTTTAACTTATAGAAGAGGAAATTTTTTAAGATCTATTTTTATTTTATGAGTGCTTGCCTGCATGTCTGTATGTGCACCACATGCGTGCCTGATGCCACAGAGGTCAAAAGAGGCCATTGGGCATTGGATCAGCTGGAACTGGAATTACAGACAGTTGTGAGCCATGTGGATGCTGGGAATTGAACCTGGGTTCTCTGGAAGAGCAGCCAGTGCTCTTAACCACTGAGCTATCTCTCCATCCCAAGAGACACATTCTTGTTTTTGTTGTTTTATTTTTTCGAGACAGGGTTTCTCTGTGTAGTTTTGGTGCCTGTCCTGGATCTTGCTCTGTAGACCAGGCTGGCCTCGAACTCACAGAGATCCGTCTGGCTCTGCCTCCCGAGTGCTGGGATTAAAGGCGTGCGCCACCACCACCCAGCAAGTGAACTGAAGTTTTTATGTACTTTTTTGTTTTTGACTCTCAATAACCAAAGAAAACTTTAAACAAATTATGCTACATGTTTCCTGGCTTACTTGAATGCTATAATTCACTTTGCTGAAACTAAGAGATAAGTGTGTAATAAGAAATACTATACTGCCAGGCATGATAGTGCATGCCTTTAATGCCAGCAAAAACAGATGGATGTCTGAATGTGAAGCCAGTGTGGTCTACATAGTAAGTTTAGGCCATCGGGGATAGTTACATAGAGAAACCCTTTCTCAAATTAAAAAAACAAAAACAAAAACAAAAATTAAAAAAAAAACACACAAAAAATACAAAAAATATTATATTAATCAAAAGCTAAGTTTTAATATATATAAATTATATATACATATCAGAAAATGCTCTTAGAAAGATTCTAAGCTTTTATAATCAAGAGGTTTGAAATAATTATGTGCTAGAATCAAATCGCGTAAAAAAAAAAGCCAATTTTTAGGAGAAAAAAAAGATATAATATGCCTGACACCTTTTACATTGTGCCCCATCTAAGTCTGTCCAGGGTTTATTTCTAAGTGGTTCACCACAGACGTCACCCCTCTACTTCCTCCCCTCCCCCTTGGCCCCTGCCTGGTCACCTCTTTTCTCTCATCAAATTCTCCCACTGCTCCTCTGGTTCCAATTTCTAAAATGTGCTTATCCACAGAAAGTTCAGCTGGCCCCCGTCTGTCACAGGCTACACACAGGCAACGCAGATCTACCGGGCACAAGGTCACACTCCGTAGGTGCCACTGTGCTCCACAAAGGGGCAGCAACACACCGGAGCAAAGCTCTGTAAGAAGCGTGCACCGGGAAGACAACGCATCCATTCTAACCAGCAGAATTCCCACGCTAATATATGACTAGGCGTAAAAGGGAATTGATTTTGAAGGCCATATCCACTTGGGACTTCTCCAAATTTCTCTACTTTGGATCCCCGAAACATGTGTAGGGGGGTGCCTCAAATCTATGCTTTTCTGGCCCTATCAAAGAACCTCTAGAAACGAGTCAAGTCATGACAAGAGCTTGGCTTAAGTTCACCTAATGCCTGTGTAACAGTTGTGAAAAAAATATTTTGTCATTTCCAGTATTCTCCCCAGAGAGCTTCTAAGTATTTCTGGCTTTCCTTCAATAGACCTTTCTCCGAAATTCACTGCAAATAACCAGAGCGTTGTCAAAAGTGGCTGCCAAGGAACAGAGCTTTCTCTGATGGAGTAAACAAGCAAATAAGGCACAGTCAGCAGCGTGGCCTACAGAGTGGCCATTGGGACAAACTGTCCTGTCGCTGTGCTCCTCGGCCAGCTTGGGTCAACGGTGCATACTGCCCGCTCCTGCCAGAATCCAAACAACGCTGCGCGCCTGAAGGATGGCTGCCTTTGGATACACTGGTTTCGAGTCAGAATTCCAGACATGCCTTCTAAAGTAAGATTATATTCTCCCTTTTCATCTGAACCCATGGCTACGAGTAGAAAGAACTGTGTGCCTGGCTGTGACCATGCCACATCAGCAGGATCTGATCAGGACCCTGTAAACTTGAAAACCAAAGCAGAGTCGTAGGAGTGCCTATGCTATAGTTTCCTATTGTCTTTAAAAACACAATCAAAGGCTGGGGACATAGCTCAGTGGATAAGACCATTGCTGTGTAAGCATGAAGGCCCCAGTTCAAATCCCCGGCACTATAGAAACTGCGTGTACCTGTAACCCCAGCTTTGTGGAAAGGAAAAGGGAGATCCCAAGAGCTTGCTAGCCAGCCAGCCTAGCCAAAGGTTCAGTAAGAATCTCAAGGTATTAAGGCAGACAACAATAGGGGAGACACCCAATGTCCTGTTCTTCTGGCCTCTGCATGTACACCCATGGGTGTACACACTGCACATTTACAGGTATGAGCCATATATGCAAACCACACACATAAATGTACATATAACCAAAATGCTGTTTGCAACCCCCATGAATCACTAAAATGCAACCCAGCCTGTACCATCACTTGTCATCACATCCCCACTCCACCAACTTGGACCAGTGATCTTAGTCCTCCCTCCTCAAACTCTGACATGTAAACAGACACCATTTGTTTAGGGTAAAGTGATGTCATGTAGTTGGAATGAAAGTAAGGAGAGGGCTAGGGGAGGTAAAGGAGGCAAGGAGGAGGGAATGGAAGTTATTATATCCGTCTCAGGATATGGTCTGTGAATAAAGGAAACTACTAAATAGTATGTACATTTTTTTTCTGCCTTTTGTGTAAGTCAACTAATGATAAATATTTGCTTAAACACCGGAAAATACATTGGAAACTAATAAGCCTGGATGGGGTGGAGGGATCCAGTGAAGGATGAAGATGACATGGGCACAGTAAACACATTTTTTTGTTTTGTTTTGTTTTGTTTTCTGAGGTGCTGAGGATTGATCTCAGAGCCTTGCACATTCTAAGCAGAGCTTGGCCAACTGAGTTACATGCCCAGCCCAAGACTTCTTAATATATATTAACTTGGATCAGTTGATTTTTTTAAGTCACAAGAATATGTTACATAATTTCTTTTAGTGAGAGAAAATTACAACTTATCTTGGGTGTTGGGGGAGGTATGTAACTGTTAACACTACATCATATGAAACTCAGTGACACGGATTCTAAATCCCAGTGCTTACGAAGCTGAGGCAGAAGGTTCACCAAGTCAAGGCATGCTTGAACACTGGGAGCTCCTATCTCAATCAAAACAACACACAGCAAAACAAAATTACAAAGAAACAAACCCACTAGTGTCCAGGAAGATCTCTTGGCTCCCAACAACTTTGTTTGAGACACCACTTCCTGGCTCTGAGAGAGAAACTCATCCAAACATTAAAAAGGACTGAACATCGCTGGGAGGCAGAGCCAGGAGGATCTCTGTGAGTACGAGGCCAGCCTGGTCTACAGAGCGAGATCCAAGACAGGCACCAAAACACAGAGAAACCCTGTCTTAAAAAAAAAAAAAAAAAAAAAAAAGACTGAGCATCCATCCACCTGGACATGGCACACTGGGAACTATAATAGGAACCACAGGGCATGTGTCTGTCTCCACTTTCTTCTCTACAAAAGCCAGTGACTGAGAATGCTTGGGATGTGGAGAAATCTTTCTTCCTCCCACCCCAAAGGGTAGGACTTCAGATGGCTGAGGAAGATCCCCCTGTGGAAAATCCAGAAACCCAGGAGCTAACTTAACAAACTCGGTCACGTCAACTGCGTGTTGGAGAGTACTATGAAACACACAGCCAGTCCTCCGCCATCTCAAACAGGAACTGTCCACATGGGGAACTTCTCGGGGCTTACGTGTTTCTCCTACACTCAGAACGGTCATGAAAAAACGAAACTTCCCAAGAGCCAAGGGTGAAGACGAGACACAGTCAACACTAAGCAGAGGGAAAAAGGAAGTGGCCGGAGACTGGACATGCTTTCTCAGTCAACACAGTTCCTACACAAGGGTTGACTACAAAAATGGAAACTTTCGAAGCACTTTAGGAAAAGCTATGAATAATTTTTTATGTAAACAAAAAGAAATTTTTCTTATTATTTACTTATTCTTTGAGAATTTTATATAGTAAATTTTATCATATTTTTCCCAACCCCTCCCTCCACCCAATTTCATGTTCCTTTTCTCTCTTAAAAAGAAAAAAGCCACTAAAAACCATGGAGTCTGATTTGTGTTGGCCACTACTCC
Organism: Peromyscus eremicus; assembly: GCF_949786415.1. Classification (NCBI taxonomy): domain Eukaryota; kingdom Metazoa; phylum Chordata; class Mammalia; order Rodentia; family Cricetidae; genus Peromyscus; species Peromyscus eremicus. The sequence continues at coordinate 70,581,987 of NC_081418.1, forward strand.
TGAGCATGGGGCCTGCCCTGGAGTACGACTAACACTCATTATCACTCCATTGAAGAAAATGGAGTTTCCTTTTCCCAGCAGCTAATGTATTTCTGAAAAGTAGAAGAAAAACAGCATAGAGGCAGAGGGTAGGGTCACCTCATGCTTAGAGAGTTTCCAGTCATCATTGAGATCCATTTCTTGAAACGATTCATGGGACCTTGGGCCATTTCGAATCTCCAGGAGGTCAATGTTGAATATCAGTGTGCTCTCTGGGGGGATTTTGCCTGATATGAGGAGATAGGGAAATTTTTATTTAGAAGATCTGAAAGTATTCATAACAAAATCAATTGTGGCAACAGACATTTTAACTACATTAAATGAAAAGGCCCTCTAGGATTGTCACAGGCGGTGGAAATCACTCCTTCTATAATTACACTTTACCCGGGAAAGAAAAGCAGACTCAAAGAAGGAGTTACCCAAACTGGCAGAACAAAGGACTCTAGTGTGGAGTAGTGATAAAACATATGCACATATGCAGATGTTCCCAAAAGCTCCCACGCTAAGTTTCAAATATAATTAAGGCCCTTCACGTTACACGTCAAGAATGACTTTTAAAGGGCTTTGAGCAATTCAGACGTAATTATATTACAAGAGATTTACTAATTTAGATCAGAAAGTCTTGACCTTCGAGTACACAGGGTTGGTGCTGCCGTGCCGTGCCTACCACTGGGAGGCAGTATAGAACAGTGTGAGCTCTGTTCACATCTGCTGCCTCTAGGCATCGATTCCTTCTTCGTAAAATGAGATTGATAACATTTTCTGCCTTAGGAGTCTATGAGAAGGATAAAGGGCAAAAACTTACGCAAAACTAAAATGCTAAGTATTATTCTTAATAAATAGTAAGAGCCTGATATAAGTTATTAAGATATAATTTTCTTACAGGCCTTAAAAATAATAAAGGAACATTCAAAATTTTCAACAACTTAGGAAATACCTCCCTGACATAGAACTTCACGCATTTGTTGAAGACATTTCATCAGAAAAGGAAAATCCAAACGAACTTCTGTAAAGGAAGCTAACAAATCTTCAAGAGTTTAAAAAAACAAAACAACAACAACAACAACAAACCTGTTAAAATCTCAGGTACAAACAAAAAAGCCCAACTAATAATCAAAGAAACAAACCCTTCTTGTAATTTGGGGCATTTTTTTTTTTCAAACTTGCTTTCTTATAACTCTATTTAATAGAAAGGTCTGGGCACACCCATTAAACAAGTCTTAGCTATGTCCCCATGGAACTTTCCTCAAAGTTTCACGAAAGGCCATTAGTCAGTTTCTAAGAGGACAACACTCACAGTGCGAGCCAAAGCTTACCGTTCGTGATGGAGACAGGGAAGGGGCATGCACTTAGGTCGGTGGGAAAGCTGGCATCTTTCCAAGGAGGCATGCAAGCGTGTGTTAAAACACTACGAAACTAGTGGCAAATACACAGTAGAAGAATTAGTTTCATGACCCTGAAGGAATGACTGCATGCTATGAAGTACAGCTGAGTTAATGGATGGACAACTACGACCGCGCTGCATACATCAAGTTAACAGTAAAAGAACAAAGACACAGGAAAGAAAGACTACATCTAGGCACTAGGGAAACCTTTTTTTCCTAACTACTGGGTTTCTTTCTGTGAAGAATATAATCAGAACTGAATTCGGTTAATAACCAAGCCTGTGGACCATGGCTTAGACAGCTAGTCCTACTTTGGAGTATATCATATTCATATACAGTACTTAACCTCCTTAGGAAACCGGGGCAAGGAATCTTGGTCCCTACTTTGTCAATGGAAATGCTTTGCTGAAGAATGGTGTGAAATCTATTTAAACCACATCAGAGTGATTCTCTATCTGCTTCTGATAGCTTCTCACAATTTTTTCTTCACTGTATAAGTACTACATTTTCTTCATAGAGAATTTGGAAGATAGAATCAGAAATAAATATAATTCTCAGAATCACAATACACTATGAATATTTTATTCATTGTGATACACTTTCAGTGTGCATATACTCCCCCTTATACTCACAGGGAAAGCTAGTCATACAGAAAATCTACTTGCTACTTTTACGTTACACACATTTCATATGTAACTTATATTTGGCTAACCTCTGATGATAACACTCAGGTTGGTTTCAATCATTTTAATGTAAGAAACAATACAGTGGTAGACATCGTGGTCCACTAACCTGTCTCTTCAGATCTGGCCATTGTCTCAGAGCAGATTTCAGTGAAGAGACATCTGGGGCCAGCTGATAAGCATCACCAAACAGCCCTTGGAGAGCTGTGTAAACTCAGCCTAAACACCAGGTGCATCTGTGCCTTGGATCCAATTGGCACAAAAACTGTGTGGACCAGCCAGCCAGCTTGCAACACAAGGAGAATTATTTTTAATTCATGTCAATATATTATTTTAAAATAAACTATTGAGCTGGGCACTGACAAGGCAGAGTCAGGCAGATCTCTGAGTTAGAAGGCCAGTCTGGTCTACAGAGCAAGTTCCAAGACAGCCAGTGCTACACAGAGAAACCCTGTCTTGAAAACACAAAAATAAGTAAGTAAAATTAAAATAAGCTATTGAAAACTTTACAAATATATTTGAAAGCAAGAATGAAAGGACTCCCAATGAGATCTACAGTGTGGAAGACTTCCTGGCTGTAAACTATATCTATCTATCTATCTATCTATCTATCTATCTATCTATCTATCTATCTATATACAGCCACACATCAAATTGTATCCAACGATCTATATTCCAAAGGTCCAAATCATCAAGACACTTGTTGGATGGCTTTTCTTGTTGCATTGTTAAAGTGAGTTTATGGGTTTCCATTTGGGAGGGAGGAAACATTCAGAGACGAACAACAGTGATGGTTACACAATTTTACCTTTTCCTTCTTTGCCATAGGCCAGGGCAGGAGGAATGATGAGCTTTCTCTTCTCTCCCACACACATCCCCTTCAAGCCTTGGTCCCAGCCTTTGAGAGCCTCCAGGATGCCCAGGGTGAACCAGATGGGCTGACCATTGTTATGTTTGTGGCTACCAGAAAGAAAACACATCCAAATTTAAATAAATTTGGATCTTTTTTCCCCCATTAGGAATTTAAGCCAGAGTCCCATGAATGCTAGATGAGCAATCCATACATGAGAGATATTTTTTGTGACTTTAAAACAATGATCACTGCTATGCTTCATTTTGTCTACTCACCAGTGGTTAAGCTTATGACCTCAGAAACTAAAGAAAACAGCCATTCTTGGATTGGAAACACACACACCCAAGTCTACTTCATAGCAATTCAATTAATTCCCTGCTCACTTTTCTTGATGCAAAATTCATAAATTGAGTCAGCCTGAGAAGAGCAGAGGAAATAGTAAAAATAATAATAACAATTAATTTGAACATGTACTTTAAAGCAAGTATTGTTGCAAATTCGTCTCTAACTTCAGTGATAATCCTGTTGTTGATAAGTATTCTTAGAAGATTATCCCCAGGATTTGCTCCTCTGTCTCTCAAACCACAAGGAGCTCAAATCTACAGCAGTTGCACATAACCTACTGTATACATTAAACCATCTTTAGATTATACATACTATAATGTGAATGCTATATAAATAGCTGTTATATTGGATAATGACAATACAAAGTCTGCAAGTGTTCAATACATACATACATACACACACACACATTTCAAATATTCTAGATCTATACTTGATTTGAATTAAGGGACACAGAACCTGCAAAGGGCCAGCTAATCTAGTATTATCCCTTTGTACAGAGAAAATGGAGGTTAAGTGTACAAGCATTTGACTTTAGATATACCTAACCTCTCAGTTCAAGGTCTTAATGACAAAGTTATACTTTCCCAGGAGGGCTACAGACCAAGGAAAAATTCAGGGAATGTCTTGAGTTTGAGAAGGAAGATAAAAGGCTAGGAAAATTACTGCTAAAACCTGAAGGTCCATTTGCACCCAGACACAGAGACAGGAGTATCTTATCTTTTTTTCTTTTCTTTTTTTCCTTTTTTTTTTTTTTTACAAAGTAATTAGTCCATTCATTCTTTTTGTTTTGTTTTGTTTTGTTTTTTGTTTTGTTTTGTTTTTCGAGACAGGGTTTCTCTGTGTAGCTTTGTGCCTTTCCTGGGACTCACTTGGTAGTCCAGGCTGGCCTCGAACTCACAGAGATCCGCCTAGCTCTGCCTCCCGAGTGCTGGGATTAAAGGCATGCATCCCCACCGCCCGGCTCTTTCTTTCTTTTTAAATCTATTTAAATTTATTTTATGTGCATTAGTGTGAAGGTGTCAGAACCCCTGGAACTGGAGTTACAGACAGTTGTGAGCTGTCATGTGGGTGCTGGGAATTGAACCCTGATCCTCTAGAAGAGCAGCCAGTGCTCTTAACCACTGAGGCGTCTCTCCAGCCCCGAGACAGGAGTATCTTCCTTCCGTCTACAAGCCTTCCTGATGGCCAGTTGACTGATGGTTCCGATGCATGGAAAAGGCTGCTTTCCCCCTAAATCTCCACTTACACCCAGACCCTCTCCAAAGATCTACGATGGGGCTACTCAGAAAATCCTGGAGCAGTAGCCCCTCAAGTCCTGGAAGGGAAAGGAACAGGAAGATGTCCTAGCATCCTGAGAGACCAGCTTAGTTCAACTACTAGAGAGCAAGGAAAGTGTTTTATTTCAGGATAACTTTTTGGTGTGAATAAAATGTCCTTGTGCTAGGTTTATGGGTACCATGGTTACGAAATCTGGGTAAATGGCATTCCTTCTTGTGGTACTGCATGTTCCTTCATGATCACGGGGCAAAAAGAACGGAGAAGCCGCAATCATCTGCACTGACTACACTTGGCCACATTTTTTACAGCTAAGCTAGTCATCACACAGATGACGGTTCTGGCAACACAAAACACTCTTTGGAGACTTATTTAGTGGTATTTCTCCATTAAAAATACCAGTTCTACCCAGTAAGCCAGGCCTAAGACTTTACATCAATGGCGGCATGACAACAGTCCCCTCCCCAAGTACCAGAACATTAGCAGTGAACTGCTACAAAATATCTGCACAGGTCGTTGGCCCTGAGATGGGAAAGAAATTAGGCTAGACAGGAGAGAGATCAGACTGAAAGCAAGGATGTAACTGAAATTTTGAAGTGCAATGTCACAGTATCGGTTACTAACTGCTGTGCCCTGGCCTTACTGGCAAGGACAAAGCGCTGACAACCTGTTTTGGGAACCTTTTACCAGAACAGTGTTCAGAGAGAAGTGTCATCCACTACCCTCAGGCCTCACAGAAGACCATGTCTCAAAGCAGTTTATTAAAACAAAACCAATCTAAGGACCTAAGGTGAGGTAAAGCTTGGGGCTTAGCTCATATGATTCCCTCATTTGCAAAGTCCTCCTCCAGCTCTGCCTTGATAATCTCCACTCATCACTTTCCTGGCTATTCTTCTGTTCTGAATGCCATCTTTACCCTCCCCCCCCCCCTCAGCACAACTAACCACAGGCTCCCCACACTTTGCCAGTGCTCTCAACATTCTGCACTCTCCACCAACTGAGTCCTTTCCTATCTCCCCTGCCCTACAATTGGAGTACTGCTGGAGGACCAGAACTTGTTTTTAGCAAACTTTGCATCTCTAGGACCTGAAATGCAGCTTTCAGTGAGTGTTTACAAGCGGGATGAATGGATGGATACAGATGGTTAGAAGGTGAACTTTCTGAATGTCCCTAAGGAAGTGCTCGTTAAATACTTTCAGAATGGAAATCATTACACCTGTGAACATTACCTGCCGCCTTTCTTTGTTTATAGAAAAGAAATGCTAGCACAAAGCACCTGGAAATCCTCCCACTATGACTTCTATAACCACACCTACTCCATCAATGAAGCCTGAGTTTCTAGAAGAAAGGAATGTCTCCTGAAATCACCATCCTGTACTTTGACCAAAATGCCACCTGCCAGAAAGTTAAACAGGTCAATGAAACAGCATTTGTGCATCTTTTAGAAGCAGGCAAATAGATGATTGTACATTTTGCTCTTGAAGCAAAATGACACATTTTAGTATTTCTTATGCCCAATTAAAAGTGGAATCAGGTATTTTTACCTAAGGAATGGAGTTTGAGATAGAAAATTCTGTTAAGCCTTTTCTACTTACTGCTTAATTATAACCTAAGTATTTCTGTAAAACTTCAAATATTCTAGATCTAATTTTATAAAGAATAAAGTTAAAGGAAATTAACTTACGAAGACTACATGTCTCCAGAAAACTCTTTCAAGGCCTTGTTCTCTAGAACTGGCTTTTGACAATTTTTCCCCCAAAGGTAAGCAGGTGTTTCAGTTTTTTCTGTTTTCTGAGGTAAAGGAACTGTTAGCTTTACAAGAGGAGGGCTGGTGTGACTGGGTGGGTTCTTTATCGTTCTGCCTAAGAGGCATAATTACTTACGTGGAGTGAAACAGGGAGCCGTCCTTTTCTAAATAGCCCTCGTAGTGGACCAACATCAGGTCCCCTCCCTTGGTCTTGCGATGGCAGATGAACGGCTTCTGGAGAACTTCGATTTTCACTTCTGGCTCCGGGATCAAAGCTCCACTCACAGCCATGACCCCCAGTGTCAAGATCGCGTTCCACAAGAAAAACCTCATGTTACCAAAGCAGAGGAAGGGCCCCCGACTTCATAGAGTTAAAAATGTGCCGAAAGCGACGTCGGCCTCGGGTAAACTCAGGACTCCCTCAACCCTCCCAAGAAGACGTGGCACTTTTACTACCAACTTTCCCACACACTGAGAACTCTCCTTTAAAGAGTTAAAGCCCCATCCCAACGTGATTGGCTCTGATAAGGCGGCTGCTTTGGAAGAGCTGTCTTCCATTGGCTGGCGGTGCTGTCCATCAGGCTCCCCTCCAACCAATGGCGCTGCAACAGTCTAGTGCTTCGGTGTGGTGTTGGGTCAGACCGCCGGATCCAGCCTCTCCGAGAAGTCTTAGAGCCCCCGGATTAAGAAATTCTCCCACCCTGGGAGAGCAGTTTAGTGCAGAGCTATCAGGAAACTCCTTGGGGGAGGGCTTCGTAAAGGGCTCCCACTGAGCCACTGAAGAGCCCCGGGCCAGGTGACAAGGGTCTTTTGGAAAGACCGGATACTGGAGAGCACCCACCTCCAAGATACCACAAACAATGGCTCAGTACTGTGGCTTACTAATTTAGACCGTGAACTCTAAGGATGAGTAAGAATGCTAAAGTTCACAAAGCACATTCTGGTGCAAGATCCTCACTAATTTAACATGGTTATTATTATTATTATTATTATTATTATTATTATTATTATTATTATTATTTTACCATTTAGACAGTGTCTAAGTTAGGCTTTCCATTCTTGGGTTAAAACATCATGACCAATAGCAACTTGGGGAGGAAAGGATTTTTATCGATTACACCTCATATCACAGTCCATCATCCAGGGAAGTCAGGACAGGAACTCAAGACAAGAGTCGGGAAGCGGGAACTAATAGAGAGGCCATGGAGGGATGCTGCTCACTGTCTTGCTCAGCCTGCTTTCTTATAGCACCCAGGACCACCTGCCCAGTGATGACACCACTCGCAATGGGCTGGGTCCTCCCCCATCAATCAGTAATTAAGAAAATGCCCTACAGACTCGCCTGCAGACAAATCTTATGACGGTTCAGAGCTCATCTTTCCAAATTACTCTATCTTGTGTCAAACTGGCATAAAACTAGCTGGGACAGAAGATAAACAAATTTAGGCTAGAAGTTAGTGTCCTGCTAAAGGCCACTTGGCCACAAAGAATTTGCACTCCACCTTAAGACTAGACCTGATTCATTTCACAAACATCACTGTTAATGACTGCTATGATTCATCACTTGAGTGGCCTTACCATTGAGTAAATATTGGCTAAGGGCATCTCTCTTTAAAGAAGAAATAGCATTCGTGTTTAAATTACACAGCTTCAAGTTCCTAGTTCTACATTGTTGCCCTAACTATGTAGTCCATTGTAGTGGCCCGAAAAGAAACTGGGAATCATCAAACGAGGATCTCTAGATTAAAATAAAAGCGAATAGGGCATTAAGCAAGGTGTGCAGTTCAAGTAAATAACCAATTAAGTAATATATTATTTACTAAACCTGTCATCCTTACATTAAGGAAAAACAAAATGCCCACACCCTAGCACTTCAGAGCATACTTCTGTGACATTAGCATTTGGGTTGGATTGTGCTCTTTCTAACATTTCCCTTCCACTCAACCTGTGATTAACACTTTTCTTGGCTAAAAATCCTAACAACAGCGCATTTTCACACTTTCATGTGCATAGGCATCCCCCTTGGGGAGCTTGCGAAAATGCAGACTTTGATCCAGAAGGTCTGGCATCCGGGCGAGATGGTATTTTTAACAGAACCCCAGGTGAAGTCAAAGCCAGCTGTCCAAAGACCGCTCGAGAGGCCCTGCAGTTTGGATAGCGCCTTGTACCGGAGCGCAGCCGGAAACGCAGTGCAGACTTGACTCATCCGAGGGTTCCGGGTCTCGGCCCGAATCGTTCTACACTGACAATCTTGACCTTCAGAGCTGAACCCCTGGGGACTCGAATCCAGGGGTGATCCGCTACCCACGTCCGCATCCGCGCCCCGCCCTCCAGCCCCACCGCGGCGCGGCCAGACCCCGGCGGCGCGGATTTGGGAGGGAGCGCGCACGCGCGCGCGCGCGCGGCGCCATGAGCATGCGCGAGCGCGCCGGGGCGGGCGCTGTGGGCTCCGTGGCCGCGGAAAGGCGCCTGCCCGCGACCGCCGCCTCAGGAGCCGCGCCTCCCTCGCCTCGCTCCGCCGGCCGCTCCGCCTCGTCCACAGCGACCGACCGCGCCTGGCGCAGGCGCAGACCCCGGACCCGAAGCTGCTGCTCCTCGGCTGTCGCGGTGACCCCGCCCCCGGGCCCAGGATGTGAGGCCGGTCCGGTGTCCCCGCGGCGGGCCGGGGCGGCGTGGGGCCCGCGGGCGCCATGGAGGGCGTGCTGTACAAGTGGACCAACTACCTGAGCGGTGAGTGCGGGCCTGCCTCCGTGTGCGCGGTGCGCCAGGCGGCGCCCTCCGCCGGCTCGCGGCCCGGACCGACATTGGGGTGCAGCCGGCACCCGGGGCCCGCCACGGGGTCCACCCCAATCTCGCGAATTGGGCGCGGGGGTGGGGTGGGGGGGCGGCCTCGCCTGGGCCCTAGGCCTGTGGCAGGGTGCCGAGGGAGTGCCAGCAGCCCCTGGTATTCTAGAGTCTCCACAGACTCTCCCTACGCACCTTCAGGGTCATCCCCCTGCAGACCGAGGTAGCGGAGCTCTAGCTCCGCAGTCGGAAGCCCCCGAAGTGTGCGCTGGCGTTCGGCTTTTCTCTCCGAGTATTTCTTTTGTTCCAGACTCTGTCATAAAATGAATGCAGATATTAGCAACCGTGTCCTTGCCTTGCCCAGTACAATGGCTTAAAAATAGCACCCTGCCCCCTTCTAGCTCTTGGAGGCACTTTCCGCAACTATCTAGAAGTTAGAACTATTCCTCAGCCATGAAGATGATTCTCAGTGAGCGTTGCTTTCATCTGATCAGCAAATAATGTTTAATAAGTTATATGCTATATGAACTGTGCTGGATGCGTTTTTAAAGTTGAACTTTTTATTATGGGAAATGGGCTAACATTGAACGTGTCAGTGAGAATGCAGGAACCAGAAATCTTCCCAGCTAGAGTTGGAGTTTCCCCACCACCCTTTGATGGGGCAGTTCTGTTGTAAGGACAGACGTGGCTGCTGGGAAGAGTTGGCACTGTACCTTGGAGGAGGTCACAGCACAGTACAGGCGGAAGTACACCTGTCGGCGTGTACCTGAAATCTCCTCTCTGGGTAGCGCAGTAATTAGCACCTAGTTATTTCTTTCTCCTTTAATCACTGCCAGAGGGAGTGATGGGAGGCGTTGCCTTTAAAAAGGCCTTCATTTCAAGGATCTTCAGTGATGTCAGCGGAGAGATTAGGTTAGATGCGGATTACTCCAAAATGGACTTCAGTATGTTGAATTCTGGGAGTCCATTAGCATGCTGTTTATCTGAGAGGAGGCTTGACCAGGCCATTCTCCTGTTGAGGTTGTCCTAAACTATGAGAGGTAGTGTATGCATCTTAATGGTAAATCTTTACATCAACTTCACCCCCTGCTGACACACACACACACACACACACACACACACACACACACACAGCACTTTCTTCTCCAGCTCCAACTTAATGCCCTTCTTCCTTTTCCTCCCGTTTCTGTATGGAAAGTTTGGGCAATAAAATGCTCCTTCCCCCCATTTTCTGTATCCTTCACTGGGCCAAGATTTTTCTAGAAGAGTCTTTGGGAATCTTTGTTCTGGGATGCCCATAGCATCTGTTTTGATGTTGAGTCTACTTTTTTCTCCCCTGGGTTAGAATTCTTAGTACTGTTGAGTGGTTCCTGGGTGAAGCCTAAGGATGGCACTGGAGCCGTAGCTGCTGGTTCTTTTGGCTTGCCAGCCAGCTCGCCCGTCATTAAAGGCCCTCACACCCCTGGCTGCTCCTCTGGATATGCAGAGAATTGTGGTTCAGCACATTGTCTTTCATTGGACAATGAGCTTACTTTGGGAGAGGATGGCTCTGACTTAGGAAGGTCACGGGGCTCCTTGCTTCCTCTGCTCCCCTTGGCTTGTTGGTCTCCCACAAAGGGCCGTTGGAGTGTGAATGATGCGCTTCGGGGGAGACGTGACTCCTTTTTTGCTTCTGAAGCTTTGGTTTTTAAAATATTTTTTATTAGTTCTTTGAGAATGTCACACAACTTATTTTGATCATATTCATCCTGCTTCCCTTTCTCCAATTTCTCCCAAATCCACCTTTTCCACCAATACTCCCTACAAGTTCTCCTCCTCCTCTTCCTCCTCCTCCTCCTCCTCCTCCTCCTCCTCCTCCTCCTCCTCCTCCTCCTCCAGCTAGTGTTGCCCAAATGCTCTCCAGTGGGGGCCTGCCAGGGATCATACCATTAAGGAAAACTGACTCTCCGTCTCCTAGCCACCATCAGATGCCAGTAGTTTCTCAGTTAGTGCTGGGATTTCATGCCCTGCCCCCAGTTCCGCTGGGATTTTGTCTGGCTTGAGCTTGCACAAGTCTTGTGGTGTTGTCACAGTCACTGAGTGCCTAGGAGCAACTGTCCCATTGTGTCCTTGATGTTATCTATCATCCTTGAATTTGACAGTCTTTTCACCTACTCTTCCACTAAGACGCCTGAGCCTTAGGGGTAGGGTGTGATGTGTTTGTTCCATTTAGGACTGAGCACTCCAGTCGCTTAAGTCTCCACACATCGACCAGTTGAGGGTCTCTGTGTTCATTGACTTCCACAATGATGAGAAATTTCTCTGATAAGTATTAAGCAATGCACTGATCTATGGGTATAGGAATAAGTCCTTAAAAGTTAGTTTAATGATATGTCCTTTTAGTAGATAACAATATTAGAGTCTCCTCTTGGGCCTGTTACCTATCTAACCACAAATTCTTAGTCTTATTAACAGTGCCAGGAATGGGTTCCATTTCACAGAGCAGGCTTTAGATGCAATCAGAAAGTGGTTAGTTATGTCCATAACGTTCATGCCACTGTTGTACCAGGGGGCATATCTTGTCAAGCCAGTCATTACTGTAGCTCATAGGGGTCACAGCCGAATGAGACTGAAGATTGCATTTTTCTTCTACTCGCATGCATAGCACCCTCCAGCGCTAGGAAAGCTAGCCAGTAGGATGCAGTTGAATACCAGCTTGATTACTGTGCTGTTACTCAAATATGTGGTGTATGAAGCTTATTTTAAAAAACTTTTTTGATTATAATTTGCATATATATATATATATATATATATATCCCGAGGTCTTCTAAAATTTTCTCCAAAAAGAACTCATAACCTATCCCTTTTATGTAGCTTGTGTATTTCTGCTTGTGAAAAGCTTCATAAGAGATACTAGGTGTCTGGTGAAGGGTATGGTAATGCACACCTTTAATCCTGGCACTCAGGAGGCAGACGCAGGTGAATCTTTGTGAGTTCAGAGGCCAGCCTGGTCTACATAACGAGTTCCAGGACAACCAGGGCTACATAGTGAAACCCTGTCTCAAACAAACAAACAAACAAACAAAAAGAAGGTGTTGAATTTGAGTAGATAACTTTAGTATATCCATTCAGCCATTGAATCTTTGGAGAATGTATTAATTACTCTTTTGTGGTGCTAGGGATCAACCCAGGCCTAGTGTTGCTGAGTACATGCTCTTACCATCTGCAATCCCTGATAATGATTTCATTTCCCAACTGCTTACTCATAGGCACTACACTAGGAACAGGGGAAGTAAGCAGACAGCTTTCTTGCCCTGCTTGTGCCTTATGGTCTGGTCTGTAAGAAAGATTGGATTAGTTAGAAGCAGGTTCCAAATGTGTGTGTGGGCTCAGGGACAGCTAGGAGGTTGGTCTGGGTTGCTGGGGGAAATTGCTTTATTAAATAGAGCCAGAAGGTGAGTCAACCTACCTAGGCACGTGGACCAAGACAGCTGTGCAGTAGCAGTAGAAGGTGGTGCGGAAGAATCTGACACAGGAGCCATGTGTGAAGGCTTCAGACAGATAGGGACCAGGAGTCTGGAAGAGGAAGAGACAACAGATATGCTAGGGTATTTGGGAAGCCTTATCATGACCTGTGTAAGCCGTGTGGTGTGGTGTGGTGTGACTGTTTATGTACATGCACAAGTGTGCAAGTGTGTGAAATTTAAATGAACTATTCTGCTTGCAGCATTCAAAGTTTTCCAGTTACAGGTCCGGGGTCATAGCTCAGTGGAAAAGCTTGCCTACCATGCATAAAAGATCCAAATGTTTTGTTTTTGCCAGATGTGCTAGTGGCACATGCCTGCAATCCTAGTACTCAGGATCCTGAGATACTGTAGACCAGCCTGGGCTGCATGGTAAGACCTTCTCTCTTTACATACGTCTACTGCACTTCTTGTGTTTTGACAAGCAGTGCCGTTATTTTATAGGTGTCTATTATTGAAAGTTAGAAGCATCAGGTCTTGAGAAAAGCATCTAAATTTCTAGCATGCATGTGATTCAAGAAGGCAGGAACAGAAGAGAAAGCTCTTTCACTCAGTTACCAGTTTTATTTAATGCTCCTTGTGCTTCTTCAGTGAAAAATGAAAAGCTTTAGGGCCATCTTCCTCTTTAAAGTACAGAATATTAGACACTCAGGGATTTGTTGTTGAAAATTATTTTCAGATGTTAGAAAATTAAATTTGAGATATATATTGATTGATTTTTTTTTCAAGACAGGGTTTATCTGTGTAGCCCTGGCTGTCCTGGAACTTGCTCTGTAGACCAGGCTGGTCTTGAACTCATAGAAATCCACCTGCCTCTGCCTCCCAAGTGCTGGGATTAAAGGCATGCACCACCACTGCCCAGATAATTTGGGATATTTAAAAGGAATCAATATGTGTTGTGACATGCACAGTATACAACCACCAGGCACTGTTTTCTCCCTGTTCATATCTTTTAAAACCTAAAATGTGGTCAGTAACGTCCGAGCAGGCTGTTGGCTAGAGTCAGTGAGAGCTGGACTCGGGACAGCAGCTCCATCACTGCCAGTGCCAGTCACTTGACCTTTCTTGAACTTTAGTGTCTTCCTCCCCTGTAAAAAGAATGTGGCTTACTAGTTTAATTCTAAGACGTTTCAACACTTACAATGTGATACCTGCTATTCTGAACATTTTGCGTTTGAACCTTACATGAACTTTGAGAATCCTTTATCATTTCCTTTTGAGATGAAGGCATTGAATCACAGCATTAGATTGGGCTTAAGGTCACACAGTTAATAAGTGGCTCCAGAGTCATTGCTCCCTTACATAATACTGTCAAAGGTCCCTCTGGCTTGATCATTATATAATGCTAGCTGATTCATAATGTACCTATATTTGAAGCATGTTTGACCTAGAATGCAGGACTATTTGAGGGGAGGAGCTAGGGAGGAGTTGAGGAGTGAGGGAAGCTTTGAGTACGGAATACTTGGAATACTCGGCATATGTTTAACCACAGAGAGTTTCCAGCTGTGCTTTCTGATTTACCCATTTTCCTGCCCACTTAGCAGACAGGAGAGCTGTTACCTCAAGCTCTAACCAGTTGCAAGTTTCTTGAGCAGGTTAGGCACAAACACATTGTGGCACTGCACTCCAGAAACAACAAAAGCTTGCATCATGCTGGCCAGGTGGCTGCCAGTGAGGAGGCACTGTGATGTTTCTCCCAGGTGGTAGAAGTAACTCTTGCCCTGTATCTTTATGTTGTATAATTGCCAAGAGGACATCTAGAACATGGTGACCCAGAGTAGGGGTCATGGTCTCACAGCTACTTGTTCACGTTTTTCTATTGTTGTAATTGCAACATCCTCATTGAAATAATTCAGATACCATAAGATTCACTCATTTAAAATATACAAGTCAGTAGCTTGTGTGTACACACACACAGTGCAACCATTACTACCATTCATTTTAGAGCATTTTCGCGGCTCCTGCAACCTCCGTTCCATTTGTATAGACTTACCTAGTCTAGCTATTTTCTTTTTTTTTTTTTTAAGATTTATTTATGGGGGCTGGAGAGATGGCTCAGAGGTTAAGAGCACTGGCTGTTCTTCCAGAGGTCCTGAGTTCAATTCCCAGCAACCACATGGTGGCTCACAACCATCTGTAATGAGATCTGATGCCTCTTCTGGCCTGCAGGTATACATGCAGCCAGAACACTGTATACATAATAAATAAATGTTTAAAAAAAAAAAAAAAGATTTATTTATTTATTATGTGTACAGAAGAGGGTGCCAGATCTCATTACAGATGGTTGTGAGCCACCATGTGGGTGCTGGGAATTGAACTCAGGACCTCTGGAAGAGCAGTCGGTGCTCTTAACCTCTGAGCCGTCTCTTCAGCCCTCTAGCTATTTTCTATGTCATTTACTTTCCTTGCCCTTGACAGAATAGCTGACAGAAACAACTTAAAGGAAGAAGGACTTATTCTGGCTAACAGCTTAGGGAACACAGTCCACCATGCCTGGAAAGGCATGGCAGTGTAAGCTTGCCCTGGCTGTGGCATCAAGAACATGTAGCAGCTGGTCACATTGCCAGGCAGTCCAGAAGCAGAAAACTTGGATCAAATGTGGAGCTGGCCTGTTATCTTCAAGCCTCACCTCTGCCAGCTAGGTCCCATCCAGAAGGTTCCGCAACTTCCCAGAACAGTTTGAAGAGCTGGATTCTAACTGTTTAAACAAATCACATGATTTTAGGATTTTATTTTGTTTATCCATTTTGTGGCATGTATTGATTCATTTCATACCACTAAATAATACTTCACTGCACACTGATTTGCGTATCTATTCTTCAGTAGATGACATTCTTTCACATGTAAATGTCTAATAATTAACTTTTACACACGGAATTTTGGATTCAGTGACAGAGTGTGTTGTTCAGTTCTTGCTACTGTGGTGAAATCCATGTGATAATTAACCCTATAAAGAAAATGGCTTGTAATATTGGAAGTTCTGGTCTGTGATCTGTTGGTCCTGTTGTTTTGGGCCTGTGGTGAGGTAGCATATCATGGTGCAGTATATGGAAGAGCAGACCATTTACTTCATGGCCAAGAAACAAACCAGATAAAGAAGGTTCTAGGGTCCTACAGTCCTCTAAAAGAACATTCCTATGTCCTAGAGATATCCCACCAGACCACACCTCTTGACAATTTTCAGTTTCAGTAGTGCCTCAGTAGTATGGCTCTTTCCTGCAGGCATACAGTTGTGACAACAAATAAGCTTAGCAGCATAGCTAGCAGATATACACACACACACACACACACACACACACACATACACACACACACACACACACACACACACACACACACACACACACACGGTGGTGACCTCCCCACCAGGAGTGCCACACTCTCTCATTTTGCTGTATGATGTGGTTGGGTATATTGGGGGTGATCAGAACTGTGAACTGAAGAAACTGGGGATCATTTTTCTCAGATTTTGTTCTTGGTGTTTAGTCCTTATCATTTCCTGTTATCATCACTTTGGTTTTGTTTAGAATGAGCAAAAGTCAGCCAAGTTCCTTTAGAACCAGATTTAAGAGAGATGATTTTATGTTGTGTACCAGACGGATGTATAAGACAAGTAAGGCACATCTCAGTGCCACAATGCCTGGCTGTTTTCTTGGATCCTGCGTCAGGCTTGTGGAGTATGTGGCAGCACCTGAAAAGATCAAGAAATGTGATATATATGAAAAATACTGCTACAGAGAGCTGTTCTCAGTATTCTGTCCTAGCACAGGAAACTGAACATTTGCTTGAAAATACACTCCATTTCCTTCAGCTAGAAATGCTCTAAGACAAAAAGCTGTCCTTATTTTTAAAATCAGCGAAATGATTTCACAAATCTCTTTCAACACTATTACTCCCTTTTCATTTATTCATCTGAGAAACCCATATTGAGCTTGAGTTTCTCATCCATCAGACCCTTTGAGAGTGCTAGGACCCCTGTTTGGAGCAGAACAGAGTCTTTGTGCTCAAGAGATTGTAGTCTGACAGAGGGCCTTCTCAATCATGGAAATTCGCTTCCATGATTGTGGGTTTGGACATACAAATTTTTATGTAGCTGCCCCAAGGCTGTGACTTGCCAAGTCTTGGAGGATCACATGGTATATAGCTGTCTCTAGAGGAGTTAGGTGTTAATCTTTCACTCTAGTGGCTTTCCTGAGATTTTAACAGCAACTTTGGATTACCTCTGACGGCTCAACTGTAGGCATTTTGGGCCATCTGGTTTGGCATTGCAGGTGACTTTTGCTCCTTCCCTCTGTTGGCCTGTATTCACCTCTTAGAGAGAGATCAGCCTTAGCTGTTGTTGTTTGATCTTTGGATCTTTGGTGGGGGGCCGGCCACCCAGCTCCAAATAAATCACACACAGAGGCTTATTCTTACTTGTGAATGCCTGGCCTTAGCTTGGCTTAGTTTCTTTCCAGCTTTCCTTGACTTAAATCATCCCATCTACCTTTTGCTACCTCTGGGCTTTTCTTGTTTTCTTACTCTTACTCCATGGCTTGCTGTGTAGCTGGGTGGCTGGAGTCCTCCTCCTCCTCTGGCTCCTACCTTTTTACTACCAGATTTCTCCTTCTATATATTCTCTCTGCCTGCCAGCCCCG
The DNA here is from genome assembly GCF_949786415.1 of Peromyscus eremicus. Lineage (NCBI taxonomy): Eukaryota > Metazoa > Chordata > Mammalia > Rodentia > Cricetidae > Peromyscus > Peromyscus eremicus. Next base: position 70,599,238 of record NC_081418.1, read on the forward strand.
CCTATCCTTTCTCCTGCCTTGCTGTTGGCCGTTCAGTTCTTTATTAGACCATTAGGTGTTTTACACAAGCACAGTAACACAGCTTCACAGAGTTAAACAAATGCAACATAAACAAAAGTAACACACCTTAAAATAGTATTCCACTACACTACCTGTGACACCAGTGTAAGAAGCCAGAAAATAGGAAGAAAAAAAAAAGAACAAAAAAAGGAAAGTATAAAATTAGCTAACAGAAACAGGCACATTTTTGTCAGGAACAAATGTTAAGAACCCCCTTTTAGCAGCGATGAAGGAAAAGCATCTTGGAAGAGGTAAGATGCAAGGGTGGGTAGACTTGGTGTGGACACAGGTAAGGCACAGCACTGGATTTCAAAGGGGGAAACAGAACCAAAACACATTCTTTTCCAAAAGGAGGAAATATTAGAGGGGTGTGAGGAGAGAGATTATTACACTAAACTGGAAAGTGTGGAGTTTGTATGGTAGACAGTCACTCAGGACTTCAGAATGGGAAGAAAGAATGGGTAAAAACAATCTTTAAGGAAGACTAACCAGGCTGGACATGACAAGTGAGTTAGAGTGAAGTGGAGGTGGGGAGAAGGGGAGAAGGGCAGTATTCCCTTGTCACTGATGAGTAAGCCTAGGCTCACATGATAAATAACTTAAAAACACAGTGAGCCCATTCTGCATTACCATCCTGTCTGTGACCTCACACTCCATGTCCCAGTGTGGCACAGTGGGATGCTGAAAACACAGAAATATTGAGAGTGGAGGGGCTCAGTGACTGGCCTGGAGGGTGAGGCAGAATTGGGCTTTCGGCTTACAGCTTGGATGTGATGCAAGATGTGCTCAGAAAGACACCAAGTGAGAGGGAAGATGATGTCATCAGTTTGGAAGGAGACTTTGAAACTACTTAGTTTGCCTCTGCTAGCTAGTTGCAAAGAAGGCTCAGAGCAATGAGTGTCTTGCAGCAATGACTGCGCCAAAATGTTCTCACTCTAGTCTGGTGGTACATGCAGAAAGCATGTAATACACGATAAAGAAGTATGCAGTCTGTTTGCCCAGTGTACACAAGAGAGACAACAGAACAGACTCCACAGGAGGCTCCAGAGAGTTTTGAATAACTGTGATTATACTTAGCCCTTCACTACCTGCATCCCCTCCCTCTGTAAGCCTGTCCCTTCTTGAGGTCTACGATCTTTTCTCTAGACTCTAGGCCTGACAATTTTAACTGCTAAAATCATGCTCTGTGGATTAATTAATGTTAACTAAGGAGCCTGTAATTTGGCTAATCACAATTTACCTGTTATGATAAGGGGTGTTTCTTCCCTCTCCTCCCTCCTCCTCAGTTACTGACTGTCCTGGCACAGAAGCCCAAGGCTTTCCTAGCCAACTTCTCTGTGGGGCTCTGCTAGAGATGTTGAGGTATAGGTGGGCTCTGAGGAGACCTGGTGTGGCTGAGTGCCAGGCCAGATGTTGAAAGCCATCAAGGTTGTTGTGGAGGTCAGGGTTACTTGAGATCAGGAAATGCTTTGCTTCAGTTTAAAATGGTTCATTCTTAACACATTTATATAATATAAACAATATATGTTTGTGTTACCCACTGTTCTATGCTATGAAGAGACACTATGATCAAGGAAACTCTTATGAAACAAAGCACTTAATTGGGAGCTTGCTTACAGTTTCAGAGAGTGAGTCTGTTATCATCATGGTGGGGGAGCATGGTGGGAACATGGCGGCACGCATGGCAGCAGACAGAGAGAAACACTGTGCCCTGTGTGAACTTTTTGAAACCTCCAATCCCACCTCTCCAACACACACTGCCTCCAACAAGGCCACACCTCCTAATCCTTCTCAAATAGTTCCACTCCCCGATGACTAAGCATTCAAATATGTCAGCCTATGGGGCCATTCTTATTCAAACCACTGCAACACTGTATTATAACATGGATTAAAAACATGGAAACTATAATTTTATGGTAAAAGTTAAATTTTGCCTTACTGCTTCAGAAAATTTGTCAATCCTTTAAGAATTTTAATTTCAGTTTATTTTCTTAACATTAGTCACTTGGCCTTAATAATCTAGGGAAAAGCTGAATTTTCTGTTGCTCTCTATGAGGGCAAAGATTTACATATTTTAAAAGCTTGCAGCAACTACTAGGAAACATTCAAACTCAGTAGAAGTTTTGTGGGAAAAGCTAAAGCTGAAGTTAGTAAAGGGGCTCAGGAGGTTAGTTAAGGGGCTCAAAAGGTTAGTTAAGGGGCTCAAGAGGTTAGTTAAGGGGCTCAAGAGGTTAGTTAAGGGACTCAGGAGGTTAGTTCAGGGGCTCAGGAGGTTAGTTCAGGGGCTCAGGAGGTTAGTTCAGGGGCTCAGGAGGTTAGTTCAGGGGCTCAGGAGTTTAGTTAAGGGACTCAGGAGGTTAGTTCAGGGGCTCAGGAGGTTAGTTCAGGGCCTCAAGAGTTTAGTTCAGGGACTCAGGAGCTTAGTTAAGGGATTTTGCTGCCTTTGCTCCACCAATCTGGCCCATTTATTGTAGTCAGTGGCCTCTCCTTTTACTGATCAAAAAGTACATTTCCTTCACATTATTTTCTACTTTATTTTCAGTATATGATTTAAATAATGCTCTTCTTTTTTTCCCCCTGGATTTCTATACAGCAGCATTTCTTGTGAATTTAAAAACTCACAATGAATCGATGTTTTCTTTTTATGATTCTTCCTGCTAATGGCGAGATTATAAACACTTGGTTCCCATTAACACCTTAATTGGCAGATTTTTTTTTTAAGGCACTCTGGTGAGTTTATAGACAGAATGACTGATGTACTCAAGCACCTAGCTTCTAAAACTGTGGGTCTCAACTTTGTAGAGAGTTGTATAATTGAATGGGAGGGAGTTGCAACCAAGGTAAAAAGGTTTTTGCCCACAGTCCAGGAATCAATTCAAAATCAAGTACACTCACCTATGTTGCATGTCAGACCTTCATTCCATTGAACACACATGTGCACTTACACTGTGCATGTTGCCAGACCACATATTGTCTACAGATGCTGCTTGAAACATCTCAGCCTAGATTGAAAACTAATGTCACCAGGAACTGGAGTGTTCTTACTAGGCATATCAGGTTTTCTGCTCTTTAAAAAGATGTAGTGAATGGTTGCTGAGGGATGGAAAATTGTACTCCTTTGGAGACGTGGCTGCTACTAAGTTGCCTAAGCCTCAGTGAATGGCCCTACACCCATGCACATGTGGGAAGCACTATTTGGACTCAGCTTACCAATAACAACAAAACATGAAAGACATGAAGTTGGGAGAGAAATGTGGGAGCACTAAGGGGAACTGGAGGGAGAAGATGGTGGTTATGACCAAAATACACTGTATAAATTTTTGAGACTTTCAAAGAGTAAAAAAAAAACATTAAAAATACATAGCAGCTTGATTCTTTTCCTACTGCCTGTATGTATGAAATTAGTATTATCTTTGGATTGAATTCTATTAGAATATATTTTACTTTCATATTTTATTTTATTGTATTGTATGGGTATAGGTGTTTGCTTTCATATATGTCTGTGTACCTCATAAGTGCCTCATGTGTACCTGGTGCCGGGGGAGGTCAGAAGAGGGTGTCATATCCTCTGAGACTGGAGTTACAGATGGTTGTATGCCTCCAGGTGGGTGCTGAGAAATGAACCCAGCTTCTTTGGAAGAGCAGTTGGTGCTCTTAACTGCTGAGCCATCTCTCTAGCCTCAGATTTTCAAAATTCCTATTTGAATTTCTAACTTGAGTTTCATAAAATCCAGTCAGTGAATTTTGGCTTGGTAGAACAGAATTTTCAGCAGTGTCTAAAATGGCCCTGAAACACTTCTGCCATCTTATACTGTGATGTATTTACACCAAGTGGCATTCTCTGCCTTGACCATTATAAAAATCAAAATAAGTTGAGTACATAGTGGGGTATGCCTTTAACCCTAACACTTAGGAGTCAGAGGTGGAGGGTCTCTGTGAGTTTCAGGCTGTCCAGCTCTCCATAGTTAGTTCTAGGCCAACCAAAGTTATGTGGTGAAGACCCTACCTCAAAAAAAGGTAATTAACTAAAAAACATTGACGATGCTTTGTCCTGCAGTGTCATATATTCAGCCAAGATTTCATTTATATAAAAGGAAACCAGCATATATCGCTTATTAGTATGCAGATTTACTTCTTACCTTTTATGTAGGGTTATATGTATACTAAAAGACTTGTTTTAAAATAAACCTCTTAATGATTTATTATCAGTAAATGCTAAAGTTACACATAAAAATAAATCATAAATGGAAGTGTAAGAAGCCTTGCTCTAGCATAAGGTAGCCATTTCACCTGATGGCATCCTGCTGTTCACTTGTTTAAGAGAATCATTATTGGGCCAAGAAGGAGGAGCCCCCTTTAGACTCTTTCCTATGGTTACAGTGGAAAAGAAAACAAAATACAGCAGCTATTCAAATGCCCACAGATACTCACCACAATTGGCCACATACTGGGCCATAGCACTCAACCTTACCAAGTGGTATCAAAAAAATGTTCTGTGTCCTTAACAGAAATCACTCTATCAATAACTAAAAGGATGTAGAGATCCCCAAATATGAGAAAATTAAATATTATACTTCATAGTAACATAAACAAGATCAAAAAAGGAAGTCCCTAATTAAATTGGGAAATACTTTGAAGTTAAAATGAAAATACTTCAGTGGCTGGTCAGGTGTGATGGTTTGAAATGAGAATGGTCTTCATAGGCTCATATATTTGCATGCTTAGTCACCAGTTGGTGAACCAGTTAGGAAGGATTAGGAGGTGTGGCCTTGTTGGAGGAGGCTTGAGTTTTCAAAAATCCATGCCAGGCCCAATGTCTGTCTGTCTGTCTCTCTCTCTCTCTCTCTCTCTCTCTCTCTCTCTCTCTCTCTCTCTCTCTCTCTCTTCCTCTTTCTCTCTGCCTGCCTGCCTTTAAATCAGATGTAAGCTCTTAGCCCCATGCCTACCAGCCTCCATGCTCCCTGCCATGATGATAATGGACTAATCCTCTGAAACTAAGTAAGCTGCCAATTAAATGCTTTTTTTTTTTTTTTTTTTAATGAGTTCCTTTGGTCATAGTGTCTCTCCTCAGAGTAACAGAACAGTGACTAAGATACCAGGGGAGACTTGACCTTAAAGAGTAGCCCAAGAAAATCTGGGAAAGGACAGTGTTTGTCCCTTGACTATTGTACTATTAGAGACCTGTGCATTTGTTGAAATTTGGACTTGTTTCCTAAAGGATACATTTTGCTTGATAGAAATTTTAAAGTCTTTCAGATGCTTGTTTAATGAGGCATCCCCTTCCTCAGAGTGGTCCAGATGAGCTGCTTGTCATACACTGTATAGTGCACTCGTCTCCATGCATTACTCAGACATGGCTCATGTGTTTCTTCTTTAGTTTGATTCTTTAAAGAAGTAAAACATTTGTGTTTAGAAATTTTGATTTTAAAGTAGTAGTTCTGTTAGAATATTGAAAAAGAAAATTTAGTGCCTGCTATGGGTGTCTTTCTGTATGCTGTGAATATGTGTTGCTCTGATTGGTTGATAAATAAAGCCATTTGGCCTATGGCAAGGCAGCTTAAAGGCAGGCAGGAAATCCAAACAGATAGACAGGAAGGGAAAGAAGAGGCAAGGCAGATGCTGGGAGCTGCCGCCAGGAGAAGCAAGATGTAAAGTACCGACCAGTAAGCCACAAGCCACGTGGCAAAGAAAATATTTATAGAAATGGGTTAATTTAAGATATAAGAGCTAGCTAGCAAGAAGCCTGCCATGGCCATAGTTAAAAATAATATAAGCCTATGTGCGTTTATTTGGGACCAAGCATCTGCAGGATGCGGGTGGGAAAGATTCCACAGGACTGGAGAAAACTTCTGGCTACAAGTGCCAAATTAACACAAGCAATATAAGTTCGCATCTAAATGTAAGTACATATTTTGAAGAAAATTATGGGTGTGTGTGTGTGTGTGTGTGTGTGTGTGTGTGTGTGTGTGTTTCAATATTAATTGAGTTGAAAAGCTTTTTAGTTTAAGATAAAGGCAGCTTATTTTAGCCAGGTATGATGGCATGTGTAGTTCTAGCTACCCTGGAAGGCAAGGCAGAAGGATCCATTGAACTCAGGAGTTTGAGGCTAGCATGACCTGTACAGCAAACCTCTGTTTCCCAGAAAGAATGAATTGCAAATGATTGTCTGATGATTAAGTGTAAAAAGCATCCGCTGTGTGAGGAAGGGACAGCAGACTGTAGTTTGGGAGTGGTGGTATTTAGGACTTTAGTTTTTTGTTTTATTTTGTTTTGAGACAGGGTCTTGCTATGTAGCCCTGGCTGTCCTGGAACTCATGATGTAGACCAGGATGGCCTTCAACTGACAGAGACCTGCTGCCCAAATTCTGGGATTAAAGGCCTGCACCACTATGCCCAGCAACTTTAACAAAATTTTAGTGGTATCTTGTCTCTTTCAGAGTTTTACACTTCCGTTGAACTGCTTTTCTGAGTAGCTTATTTGATGTTACAGTAAATGGTTCTTGAATTTTATTTTCAAATTGTTCATTGCTTCTCTACAGAAGTGTGGTTGGTGTTCATACATTGAATCTTGTTGAACTGACTAGATTTGCCTTTTCCTATCTCATATGGATACCTTTTATTTCATTTTCTCACTCACTGTCCTGCCTAAAACCTGCAGTGCAATGTTCAGTAGAAATGGCAAGAGCAGGAACCCTATCTTGCACTGATCTTAGGGAAAAAAGCTCTCCATCTCTCACTGTTGGGCATATTAATTATAGGAAAGCCTTTTCTAGTCTTAGTTTTGGTTTTGTTTGTTTCTTCTTTTTTATCATGAAAGAACTTTAGATTTTTGTCAAGTGCTTTTTGTATGTTTGGTGAGTTGATTCTTTAGAACTCTTGTTTGAAGAAAATTCCTATTCAGCCAAGTTTGCAAAACACAACAAAAAATAATAAAGATGTGCACTACCACAGAGGTGCCAGATCTCTGTGAGTTCGAGGCCAGCCCAGTCTACAGAACAAGTTCCAAGACAGCTAGGTCTACACGAGAAACCCTGTCTCGAAAAACCAAATAACAACAACAACAACCAGGACATTGATTACCTCACTTACCTGGAAATCCAAGAGTGTCTTCCCTTCAGGCATGACATACTCTGATTGAACAGCATCCAAATTTCCCTCTTCTCCCTCTGCCCCTCAAATTATTTGCCTCCCTTTCCCCTTATGTGACAGTCATGCTTAGGTACCTTGTAATGACAAAATGGCTTCCAAGTATCCTTAAAGTCTAGGAAAAAGGGACAGTCTCCAGTAATTTCTGTCTTTCTCTGATCCTAGAGGAAGTTCACAGAATGCTCATTGAGCCAGTTGTTTATTCTAGAACTCACTGAGGTTGGAGTATGTGAAACTCCAGTTACACCTGTTGCATACACATACCTATCTTGAAACTGGGCAACTTCACCCAAATTATGTGAAGTGTAGAGAAAGGGGTTTGCAGCAATGGAAATATGCAGGGTGAATGCTGAATTTCCAAAAAAAAAAAAAAAAAAAATGTCAAGTATACTTTCTGCAGTGGCGTAATCCAGAATTATACAAAGCACAAATTTGCATTTGTATATTGTTTTCCCCCTGAGTGCCATCTCCGGTGATAAGAGGGTGCGAGCTAAACCGCTAGAGTTTCTTGGTTCATCCTTCCGTGTATATAGTTTGAAAACATGTTTCCTCCTTAATAGAGGATAGCAAAAAGGGGCTTAGGTTAGGCAGGAAGATAGTCAGTTGGCAGGATAAGGAGCAGGGAATCGTACAGACCCATAGTTTCCACCAGTCTTTTATTACCTTGAGTCTTTATTATCTCTCGTTTCCAGGCTATCTGCAGAATATCGTGAAACATGAAGTAAATCCATAGCCACCTCACCGTCCATGCATCTTTTCTTGTACAGTTCGTTTTTGCTGGATGGTGGCCCAGTTTGTCAGCATTGGGCACTAAAGAGAACAGTGTGTCCAGCACTAATCGGACTTTCCATCACAGCATTTAATGTCGTCTAACAGGAATGGGTTTCTTAATGTGTCTTTTGAGACTTCAGGAACCTTGAGCTTCTAAAACAGCTCTTCTTTGTCACAGTTTCTATAGTTCCAAGTTAAAGAATAAAATGGTGACATATTGAAATTCCCTTGAATAATTACACCTCCCCCCAGGTAAACATAATTTACAGTAAGTAAGAAGTTGCTTCAGTCATTAGCACAGTGAGGGGGTCCCTGCAGGTGTCATTCAGGGAAGTGAACCACTCAAAGAGATAAGAATGAAACCCCGGTGCAGATTGACTTTGTCAACCTGGATCAGACTTTGGAGAGTCTAATAGCAGGCCATTCATAGTCAGCATATTTAAAACATAGTACAATTTGGAGAAATGTTTCCAGGCAACAATCAGTCCAATCAGTCCAGTTCCAGGTGCACAATAAAGTTTAAGGTGTGACTACATAGAAACTCTTTCACAAAGTACATGTGACCATGAGGGTGGGTTCTATAGCTAAAAGGCCTAGAATCTAGTGTGGTCTCTGACCCATAGCATAGAGGTCAGCAGGCCATAAAGCATGTGTGACATCTCCCCTAAGGATAGGTAATGGTCTAGGGAGGAAAGAGTCTGGAATAATCATTCTGGGGAATTAGGGTGACATCTGTTCCTTCAGATAGCAAAAAGGTCACTAGGTCATTAACAACATCCATTCTCAGCTTTCTGGATGGAATGTAGGTATTTGATTTGTATCTCCTCCCTTGAGGAGACACCCCTGCGTGATTAGCATTCCTAGCTCTCTTAGTGCTTCTCTATGAGCACAAGGACCTCTGTGCCTTCACCAGTGCAGGCCACCAGCAAGTCTCAAAGCTCACTGCAGCTGAGCTGTGCAGAGAGGGGAGGACTTTCAGCATTTTAGGATCCCTGTAAGAGAAAGCTAGCTTAGTACATTCTTTTTTAATTTCAAGATGTTATTATATTATTATTATTACAGAATCTGGAATCACATTGTGATTAGTGTTTTATCTTTGTTTAATTGGCAAGTTTTTAAAAAATCTTTGCTACATTGAAAATGCTCTTGAAATTGATGTGGTGGTTTATTTTAGTGTCAGTTTGAGCCACAGCGGGCTGACGTAGTTTGGATATGGAATGCTCCTCAATGGCCCATGTGCTTAATTAAGTCTTGGTCCTCAGCTTCATACTGTTGGCAGGTGGCAGAAACTTTATGAGGAACCTAGGAAAAGGAAGTGGGGTTACTGAGGGGCATATTCTGGAAAAGTTGGATGCTGGTCCCTCTCCTGCTTCCTGCTACCATAAGGCAAGCATCTTGTATCAACAAGCTCTTGGCCACTACCATCATGTACCACTTCACCACAGTCCAGAAGCAGTGGAGTCCCAGTGACCATGACCTGAAACATCTGGTAAAATACTAAGCCCAAACCTTTCCTCCTTGCAAGTTGATTTATCTTAGGATGTTTGTCATAGTAATGGAAAATTGAGGGGCTCAGATCCTCAGACGTTTGGGGGAACACTCTGGATGGGTCTAGGGTATTTTTAAATAATATTAGCCCTTGAAATGGCAGATTAATTAAATAGAATGCTCCTCCAATCATGTTTATAGGGCCTCACCTAGCTGCTTAAAGTCTAGAATAAAACAAAAAGGCTGAGTAAGAAGGGACTCCACCTGCCCAGCTAGAATGAATGGGGTGGGATATTGACCTTCTTTGAAACCTGCTCTGTGGGCCCCAGCTTTGCTGACTGCAGATCTTGGGATGAGCTGATTCTTTATAGTAATTCACTTGGTATGTCAATATGTGATCCTGTTGCTTCTTTTTCTTGGAGACTGCTAAAGCAAAAGTCCTAAACTTGATGAAATAGTTATCAGGTATGTCTCAAATGCTTTCTACACAAAAGTTGTGGTATGTTTCAGGGGCAGGAAGTGTCCACACAAGTCAGAGTGGCAGGAGTTGAGCTCTAAGTGAAAAGACTGCTCTATATCAGGATGGCTTTCTACCAACAGGGAGCCAAAGCTTAGGAGTTTTTGTGTGCACAGAGGCAATATAGGGAGGCATGATTTTCTCCTTAGTTCTCTTGTGTGTAGTATGTGCCTTGAGATAGGTTTCCTTATCTATAAATTGAACAGATTGGCCTAGGTGATTTCAAAGACTTCTTCCCTTTTCAGATTCTGAGAAACTTTGTTTCAGTGAGGGCGAAGCGGCCTAAACAGTGGCGTCGATAATCAGATTCTTTTGCAGACGTGTAGTGCTTCGGTGATGCCAGGAGAGCCGCGGTGTACTCCGATCAATGATGGCTTTACTGGGTTGTGTGGATGGTGGCCATCACGTTTTGTTTCTGTAGAACTTGAAGTTGAGATTACAAAGTATCTCTTCCAACATAAATATATTATGAATTCATCTCAACAAGTTTGCTAGGATTGTAGGCGTGACCATGATAAGACCATAGGGTGCCTTATAGTCAATAAAGGGTCTTCCTCTCTAGGCAGAAACTTTCAGTACAGAAAGGCTAACAAGAGGAATAGCTGCAATTTTTGAAAGAATATTTATCTTTGGTGAGAAAAAAAATCATACGTCAGGATATTTCAGTTCAGGAATTATTGAAGAGTAGATCATTGAGAATTAATGTTCATCTAGTTTTATTTAAGGAAGTGAGAGAAGTGTTTCCTGGCAGGATTGTGTCTTGTGTGGTTCTTAGAAAAGCAGGCTCTGGTGAGTGGGAGGGACATCTCACCTGCCCTCCCAACTCCTTCCCTTCGATTTAGTGCAGACCACTCAACCTGGGGGAACAAGGAAGAGAGGAGTGGTTCCAGGAAGTACAGCATCTCCCAAACTTAAATAAGTATCATGTGGACAGCAGTTGGTGTTGTACCCATACCATACTACAAAAAGTTTTTATTTTTTTATGCATGTGAATGTTTAGCCTGCATGTATGTTGCTGTGCTTTGCTCGGTGCTCACGGAGACCAGAAGAGGGCATTGGATCCTCTGGAACCATGTGAGTGCTGGAAACCAAACTGTGGTCCTCTGCGAGAACAGATATCTGTGTCTGTTCAGTCCTTGGAGCTCTGCTCAAAGTCCCCACAACCTTCTCTCTGGATGCCTCAGCCATAGTCAAGTCACATGAGAGAAAGGTAATGTGGCACTTCAAAGAGGAAAACTATACCTAACTAAAGATGCCTGCTGGGAGTGTGTGTGTGTGTGTGTGTGTGTGTGTGTGTGTGTGTGTGTGTGTGTGTGTGTTTCAAAATAGTCAGGGCATTTTATGAGGAAGATGAAGTTTGATTCATCGCAAATCAGTTTGGTTTGTTTGGAATTACAGGGCATGTAAGAAGACTAGCTAAGATGCCTGCTTCTGCTGTATATAGCTTGTCCCCATACCCAGATATTGACAGGAGTAGAGCTAAATCTTGAGGGTTTAAGGTTTCTGTGCTTTGGTTGGCCAATACTAAATGGTCAGAGCAATCTGTCTGAGAGCTCTGTAGACCGATTCATTAGTCTGGACACCACGTTCCTTTTTCTGAGATGTCACCATAATCTTCGCTGCACAGTTTCTAAGTTCCTGATAATTCTTAGACAAAGGGGATGGATGTGTGAGAACAATGATGGTCAGGACAGTAATTGTTTGTCTGAAAAAAAATGAAGAATCACAAATTACTAGAACTGTGTTAAAGGGGGGCAGGGAATGAAAATAAAAATCTTGTGTAAGTCTTATTACATATCACCGTCACTTTTTGTTTTTGAGACAGAGTTTCTTTGTGTAACAGTCCTGGCTGCCCCGGAACTCACTCTGTAGACCAGGCTGGCCTCGAACTCACAGAGAACTGCTTGCCCTGCCTCCCAAGTGCTGAGATTAAAAGCGTGCTACCACTGCCCAGCTTCACCATCACTTCTTTACTCCTGATCCTTCCCAGCTTCTGTATCTAATGTGACTAAAGTATATACCTGTAGGACTGTTTGTTTCTCATTTTACAAGAATAGGTTCAAACGGACAAGTTTAACCCACGTCCTTCTTAGAAGCAATGAAAAAGGCTTCACATCTGGGAGTTGGTACTCTGCATTATTAGGTCCCATTTCTGTGCCTGGGTTGACACTTTACACACCAGCAGTAATTGTGCCTGCTTTTCCCCTGTTTTTAGGTTGGCAGCCTCGATGGTTCCTTCTTTGTGGGGGAATACTGTCCTATTACGATTCTCCTGAAGATGCCTGGAAGGGTTGTAAAGGGAGCATCCAGATGGCAGTTTGTGAGATTCAAGGTGAGTGACAAGCAGCTTACAACTTTTATTTTTCTTTGTACCTCCCTAGAAGAATGGCAAAGCCCTGGCCCCTGCATGCCTTTCTTGTTGTTCCTGCAGTACACACTGGGATATGAGGTACAATGTCCTTGCAGTAGAGCCTTGGTAAGAAATCTAAAACTACAGCCAGCTTTTTCAGGATGGGTTAAGTCAGAATAATGGGAGCAGCAGTTTCACACTCAGACAGTACCCATTCCTTTCCTGCTCACATGGGGCTGGAGATTGTAAGGTGTCGGTGATTTACTGTAACATCAAATGCTTTTGTGTTTAAATCAGGATAGACATACATACCCATCTGCCCAACCCACCTCCCAATCAAAATAAGCAAATACTTACAGGGCCAACAAATAGTCTTTACTTCTTAGCTTTAGACTCTTGGACAGTGAGATGTGTGGCTGAGAAGAAAACTGTTCGATGGGAATTTGGGGAAAGTGAAGGAGAACATGTTTTGCTAGTTTCTTCTCTGGAAGGATTCTGAGACCCACACTTTGGCCTGACTGCTGAAGGAAAGTAGAAAAGGGGAAATAGGTTCTTGATTCCCAATAACTACAAGGAGATAAAGATTGTACCCTTGCTCATTAAAGGTATATTAGTCTGTTTTCTGTTGTCATAATAAAATACTCAAGTATGGTAATGTAAAGAAAATCATTTTAGTTAGCTAATACTATTAGAATATGGAAGTCTAAAATAGAAGAATGCTAACTCTGGTTAGAGCACACTGGGTAGGTCATACCATGGCAGATGACATCATGATGATAGACTATAGGGAAGGCAGGTATCACATGGGAAGCCAGAGAAACCAGGGAGGAGGCTTTGTTCCTGTATAATGAACCCCTCAAGTACTAATCGGAACCCCATGAGAACTGTGTAATTACCTCCCAACTGCTAGGATTAAAGGTGTATGCCACTACACCCTGCAAGGTTTCCCTTCCTGATCAACAAAGCTGTCTAGAACTTAGTGTCACTAAAAGAGTTGGTAAGGACTGACCCATCTCTCTGAAGAAGCTTCAGGAGGCTAGAAAGGTGGTTAAAAGCACTTGCTGCCCAATAATAGGGACTGGAATTTAGATTCCAGCACCCATGTAATAAGCCGGGTATCCAGCACACTGCTGTAACCCCAGATCTGAGTAGGACAGACACAGGAGGATCTCTGGGGCTTGCTGGCTGCTACCTTAGCTATGAGAACACATGTTCAGGGAGAGGCTCTGCCCCAAAGGAATAGTTAGAGTGATAGATGCTGTGGGATGGTCTGTATGTCAAGTGTGTTGCTGATTGGTCAATAAGTAAATCACTGATTGGCCAGTGGCCAGGCAAGAAGTATAGGCGGGACAAGGAGGAAAATAAAGCTGGGAAGTGGAAGGCTGAGTCAGAGAGACACTGCCAGCCGCCACGATGACAAACAGCATGTGAAGATGCTGGTAAGCCACGAGCCACGTGGCAAGGTATAGATTTATACAAGTGGATTAATTTAAGCTGTAAGAACAGTTAGCAAGAAGCCTGCCACGGCCATACAGTTTGTAACCAATATAAGTCTCTGTGTTTACTTGGTCAGGTCTGAGCGGTTGTGGGACTGGCAGGTGAGAGAGATTTGTCCTGACTGTGGGCCAGGCAGGAAAACTCTAGCTACAAATAGAGGAGAATAGCTGACCTCTTCTGGCCTTGGCATATACACAGGCATATGCACCCCCCCCCACATGCACACATAAGTGCACAGATAAGTGCATAATAAATCTTAACAGAACAGAAAGTTGGGGTGAAGCTGCCCAGGCAATTCTTACCTAGTCTGATCCCCTCCTCCATTGCTCCTAGTTCATTCTGTGGATAACACTCGCATGGACCTGATCATCCCTGGGGAACAGTATTTCTACCTAAAAGCCAGAAGTGTGGCAGAGAGACAGCGGTGGCTGGTTGCCCTAGGGTCTGCTAAGGCCTGCCTGACAGATAGTAGGACCCAGAAGGAAAAAGGCAAGTACTGATGGTTCCCTTGTCTGAGAACCGTGGGAATTACCCAGAGGCATCTCTGGGTTCCCTTGCCCAGCATTTGATATTGCTGGAATGCTATGTGTCTAAGCAGAACTCACAGCAGGGTCCCTACATAATTCTAATTCTGCTTTCTTACTGTGGTAGAAAACATGAAGACTTTGGAGCCAGACACACCTGGCTTGAATGATGTATCAGTATTTCACAGTTGTATGATTCTGCCACAGGTCACTTAATTTTTCTGAGCTTCATTCACCTCACCTTTGCAAAGGTGGTGGTTTCTGCCTTGGAAGGATGACTATGAGGTCTGGTGATGACATGAAATGTTATCACAAAATTTGGTGTAGAGTAGGTGATCCAGAGAAGCCTAGAGTCAGGGTGTTCTCTGCAGTATACACCTGCTATCCATTGTCTCCTCTATGGTGGGTGGATACTTAATTACCATGTTGCTGCTGCTTAATGCTCATTGATATCACTTGGTCTGGGCACCATGGCAGACCTTCTTTGCACTGGCTAAGAGTGTCAAGGCTTACTTCCTAGCCCCTGGTTGCTACTGTCACAGATCCACAAGCCTGTGTGTACACTTGAAGAGATTGGCTGTGCTGAGGGAGCCTTTCATGTGACAGATGGAGAAGTTCCTAACTCTGCAGGTAGACATAATAAAGTGGCCTCTTCCTTAGTTGTTTTGGTGCTAAATCAGAAACAAATTCTTGAAGCTGTTGGCTGGACTCAAAGCAGGTGATAATGTGTAACACTTTTATGAAAAAACAGAAGTGGCAGCAATTGTTTCTGATCCCTTAGCACCAAGGTGGTTGCAGAGCCTTACTGGTAACAGCTAGGTGCCATTAATCCTGGTGGGTGCATGTAGAACCAGTCCTCAGACAGAACCCTGTTCCCAGTGGGCAGATCACTATGATCCCATATTCCAGAGAGGCGAACTCAGACCAGAACTCTGGGCTCTGGCTCTGTTCCCAGTTCTCAGGAGAGGGGCTTCCCATACTCTTCTCTTTCTGAACCTATGATTGATTGTTCAGTACATTACCTCAAAAAACAGCTGGGGTATGCCCTCTTTCTATTTTTGTTCATCCCATATCTTTACCTATCACATATAAAACAAGTACCATAAACCTCATTTGAGGCATGAGTTACTTCCTCCACTTCTGTGCAGCTTACTAACTAGGGAATGGCTATTCCTTCTGGTAACTACTTTACCTTTTCTTGTTGTTAACTTAGAATTTGCAGAAAACACTGAAAACTTGAAAACCAAAATGTCGGAACTAAGGCTATACTGTGACCTCCTTGTTCAGCAAGTAGATAAAACAAAAGAAGTGGCCACATCTGGTGTTGCTGACTCCGAGGTAAAGTGTTATTTTAGTGATGATGTTCCTGGCATGCTACAGAAAAGTAATGTCAGATCGCCTATGGGCATTTATTCTCTACTAATTCCTGATTATCTTGGAATTGACTGTTCTTTAGAAGAAAGTGGCAGAATTCCACACAGAAATGCATGCATTGCAGTGCTTAGAAGTACACACTTTCTTACCCTCGAAGGAATGTAGGATTAATCCATAAAAATCCGCATAATATGGGGGATTTTTAGCTTTAGTATTAAGAAAAAAGAAAAAAAAGACCTTACTGAAGTATGTTTCTTCCCAGTTTGCACTGCTTTTTAAATAACTAGTCTTCCCTGTCTAACTGAACTCTGCTTACATGTGCCTACTGAGATGTCAGCATGATGTCTGTCAGTGCTGTCTGTCGTTCTTGGTGAGACTGACAGGACTGTACTCTGTCACAGTAAATGTGCTCTGAAGCAGCCCCGTGCTTTCAGAGGTGGACACGTGGTTTTGGTCCGCCATCACCAGCAAGGTTCACTGTTTGTTTGTTTGTTTGGAGTCAGGGTCTCACTATTCAGCCCGGGCTAGTTTTGAACCTTCCTAGTGAAGCGTCCTGAGTTCCAGGATTGCAGGCATGTGCCACCATGCCCAGCTGAGGATTGGAACCTTTAACATTTGTTAATGAAGTTGCCCTTTACTGTCTCAAAGCATCAGAAAAAGATCCATTAGGCTGTGTGTGAAATTATTCACTGAGGAAGAGAGGGTCTCTCCAGTGCCCTCACAGCAGCTATGAGCTACAGCCTGAGGAACCCAGAGCTTATGCCTAAGACTGTCAATTCATTTTCTTAGGTGTTAGAACACCATGGCACTAATACTGTTTGGAAGTCTTTGTGATAAAACTTTCATTTACTTTCTTTGGCTTCTTATGCTCATTCATCAGCTACCTTGTTGTGTTTAGGTACTGTGTTTGTGGGGATGAAGGAACAGAAAAAGCAAAAGCCATTTCATTCCTGTTTTTGTAGGATTTATATTCTAGAGCATGGACTACCAATCCACAGGTTCTATATCTGGGGACATTTTGAATGTCAGGATTGAGGAAATGCCATTGGTATATAGTGTTTAGAAGCCAGGGGTGCAGTTAAACATCTTACAATGAGCAGGAGAATTGTGCCTCACCCCTGCAAGCAGCAGACAGACAGATCTTAGTCATTATACTATTGCTGTGAAGAGACACCATGACCAAAGCAATGCTTATAAGAGAAAGCTTTTAGTTGGGGCTTGCTTACAGTTTCAGAGGTTTAGTACATTATCATCATAGCAGGGAGCATGGGGGAATGTAGATAGACATGGTGCTGTAGAAGTAGCTGAGAGTTCTGCTTCTGGATCTACAGGTAGCAGGAAGGGAGAGACACGGCCTGGATTGGGCTTTTGAAACTTCAAAGCCCACTCCCCAGTGACATGTTTCCTCCAACAAGGCCATACCTTCTAATCCTTCTCAAGTAGTGCCACTCCCTGATGACTAAGCATTCAAATATATGAGCCTACAGGCCCATTCCTATTCAAACCACCACACAGACATACACACACATACTAACTAACCCAAAGTCTCAGTGGTGCCAGGGTAGAAGCCTGATCTAGAGAGGAGGGAAAACTGTGAACATAGCAGTCTGTAATTGAAGAAAGTGCTCACAGTGAAAGCCTTGAGAACTCGATAACAAATACGGATTGCAACCAACAGCATCGCCTGGGACCTTTATTAAAAATACATATCATCTCCCCAATCTCTAGTCAAGAGTGTGGCTCCAGAAGTTTCATGAACACCTTACTCATATCAATATCCAGATGCAAAACACCCAGACAAGTAAACTACTTTAGAAGAAAAAAGTACTTATTAGGTGTTTAAATAAATGCCAGTTACCATAAACCCCCAAATGATCCACACTGGGAGCAAACAGTACACAGTGCCTGCATCTATGCCCCGCACCTAGTGCTGTACTAGCTTACAGTGCAGAGCCAAAAGAAGTTGCCATTAGCTGGAGCAGTGAGGGTATGTTTGATAACAGATAGCTTGGGCTAGTTCATTACTGTTGTTTATCATGATGTGCATATTTATCCAGCAACATCTTGATTGTGTACATTAGTATTTTTTGTGAATATAAACCTCACAAGAGATAATGCAATTGAGTTTTTCATTTTGTAGCAAGACAAAAGACTCTCTCTCTGGTTGTTATGTAGGAGGGAATCGATGTGGGAATGCTGCTGAAATCAACCTGCAACACATTCCTGAAGACCCTGGAGGAATGCATGCAGATTGCAAATGCAGCCTTCACCTCAGAGCTGCTTTACCATACGCCCCCAGGATCCCCTCAGCTAGCGGTGCTTAAGTCCAGCAAGGTAAAACCACCCAGCTCAGTTTCTCTCCAGAAACATTATGGAATGTTAAAAGTTAGAGGACACATCCTTTCAGGGTTAGTACTGCTTTTAGAGCAGTTTGCCGTATTTACACTTTGTATCTGCCCTTGGTCCCCTATGTCTAGTTGGTTATTTTTAGCAGTTTGACTCTTCATACACTTCTCTACTGTAGCCTCTTTTCTATGACCCCAAAGAGTCTTGTCTAGAATACTGTTATCCTTACTAGTTATAGTCAGCCTGGCCATTCCATTAGTCAACAGTAATGAAGTATAATTTGGGTTTTATCTAAACCTTGCAATCATTCCCTCATGGCCTATAAGCTCAGACCAAAACTTTTATAGCCCCTTCCTGTATCACCCACTTTTCCCCTTGACAGTGCCTAGCCTGAATGTACTGTTCCTTGTGCCATTTTCCAGTGCTGAGAATACTATCTCAGCTTCTCTCCCAGATTAGCCCCTACTCGTCTTCCATTAAGTCTTCCATCAGTCCCTATATTGGACTAAGAAGACCTCTCTTTCACTCCCCTATTCCCTAACTTCTGTTGAAGTTGACTTAAGGGCAGGAATGTCTGTAATGCTTACCTTCATGCCTCTAGTGTTGGGTATAATGCTTCACCATAATTTGCTATCTATTAATGCTGAATAAGGCTAACAAATTAAAAAAAAAGCTAGTCACTAGGAATTTGGCTATGATAATGAGATCTTTCAAAACCCCATCTTCCTTTCCTAAGATATTTGGATGTACCTTGTTTGGAGGGGCCCTAGAATTCTTTCTTTGAGGAGGGCAATATATATTATGGCTGTATTGACCACTTTCCTATGTGATGATGTTCTAAATAACACATGAACTTTCATTTCTTTGCTTTTTCTTTTTTAAAGATGAAACATCCTGTCATACCAATTCATAATTCATTGGAAAGGTATAGTAAACTCTTGTTTTTCTTCCTTCTAGAAGTTAGAAATCTATATACACTGTGTTCTTTATTTTTAAAGAAGCAGTGGTGTAGTGATGGTGATTTGAGATGGTACCAGGAGCAAACTACCTGACTCCCTCTGTGTGAAGCTCAACTACAAGTGGATGTGGCAGAATTGGGCAGATGTGGCTAATTTCCCTAGGAAATCGAGTCTTGCCATCACATCCGCTGACTTAGTCTGTCTAGAGTTGCTGAAAGTTAGAAGGTGTCTTGTAGAAGAGCTGAATGTTGGCTGCAATGTGCTTTTCCCCAGGAAAACTAGTGCTGTTTTATTTAGAAATGAGAATCTTAAATAGCTCTATAAGTTGATGGGTGACTTGCTAGCAAAATCTAGACTAGTACCATTACTCTAAATGATTCTTTGATTTAAAAAAATGTATACATGGGGTGCAAGTTTGTGTAGCTCAGTGGTGCAGTGCTCACTCAGCATGTGTGTGGCCTTGAGTCCTGTCTGCAGCACCTCCAAGAAGGGAAAAGCTCCCGTTACACAGTTGTCAGGGTCTTTACTCATCAAAAGAGTAAAGTTGTGTAGGCACTCCCATGAATTCACATAGTACAAATAATCCTTTTAAATTGTTAATAGTCCATCCTTTTATATGCTGTCGATATATGGTGTGTTCGTGTGCATGTGTGTATGTGTTTTGATTTGTTATTGCAAAGATAGTCCTCAATGTGGTTGTCGCTAATTTTTTCCTTTTCAGATACTTCTACTAGAAACATTTTTGTCGATTTCTATTTCTTTTGAGACTTTAGCTCTATGTATGCCCACAGTTTGAACTCTGAGTTTGTGTATGCTCTATGTATGCCCACAGTTTGAACTGTGAGTTTGTGGGAAAAAAAATAATTTTTTTTCTAGATTTGCTACAATCATTATGTGGCTTGGATGCTGTCCTGTTACTGCTTTAATTTGACTGGGTATATTGCATCCCTTTAATAGAATCAGCTGGTTCACTTAAGTGTTAAACAGCTTTTTCTGCTCCCCTGATGGGCACTCAGTCCCTTGGATGCATTGTGATCCTCCTGCTGACAGGAGAAATTTATGCTGGCCACAGCTGGAGCTTCAGACAGTTAACTGCTAAGCAAACATGTTTAAGTAGCCAGTGTGATGAGGAAAACCTCCCGGGGAGAAGTTGAGGAAAGTCAACTAAGTGTTAACTGTGGCACCTGGAGAAAGCTTACTGCACACTAAAGAGCTGCCCTGAGCATTTCCTGGTGCTGGTGGAAGCAAGGGGATTGAGTCACATGGTATAGGAAAGCCAGTAAGGCTCCTCTATTGATTGATCGATCGATCTGTCTGTCTGTCTACCTATCTATCTATTTAAAAAGAGGGTCTTAATCTATAGGGTAGGATGATGGCAGTCTTTTTACCTCTACCTCCTAAGTGAAGGAATTACAGTGTACTTGCCTTGGTGTCTGTGGAGACTGAGAGGTTTGGCTTAGTTTAAGAAATCTGTTTTTAATCAGTGTTTGGTGATTGTGGATCTTCCCATCCTTTAGAGTAATATCTGGGCAACCTATGGCAAATCACAGCAATTTCTTTTAAACCATTTGTTTTAGGCAGATGGAATTGAACAACTGTGAAAATGGATCTTTAAATATGGAAGTAAATGGTGATGAAGAAATTCTAATGAAAACCAAGAGTTCCTTGTATTTGAAATCCACAGAGGTAGATTGCAGCATGTCAAGTGAAGAAAACACAGATGATAATGTGACAGGTACAGTCAAAAGAAAGTTTGGCAGGCTGTATTGAACAATAGACTTAGGGTCTTCCTTACACACAGGAGGGCACCGATTCAGATTAGCCTCCAAACAGTGTGCTGCTGATCTAAGCGAGCTTGCTACTGCAGGTGACATAACTGTACAGCATTCTGTTACTCCATCCAACACTGTTTAGAGGAAATACAGAGTTCTTGGCACTGATGCTCGTGGATGTGTTTTGGTGGGTGTAAATGGTTCACTGACTTTCCCACAATATCTCAGTCTTTTGAACCCAGACTGTAATGTCAGACTTGGTATGTAACATTAGAGCAGCTAAGTTTTTCAATCTCCTGGTTTCTAGTAGGGCCTGAGGATGTCACAGTTTACCAACTACCAAACTTCTGTGAGTTAATCAAGCCAAATTCCAGGTAATATATGTGTAGTTGGGAATAATGTCCTTTCAAATTTACTAATTGCACTGGCACTAATCACAAAGCCCTGTCTTCATATCAGCCAGATTAACTATACTAGAACTTGTAGTTGTGTGTTAAGTGCTTACTAAATGATTTTAAGTCTGAGTACTTAACTCAAATAAGTTAATTTCTTCTCTGGCTGTCTTAAAAGATTCTCTTATTTTTCTAGCCCAGTCAAGGTTTTTTTTTTTCTTTTTTTTAATTGTGTTAATCCTAGAAGCTGTTAGATAATGATCTAAGAAAAGTAACATACAACCCTTAAAAGTCTGATCTCTTGAGTAAAGATTCTCTATAGGAATCTATGGTCACAGACCAGTCAGATTTAAAGGGAAACCTTTGAACAGGGTTCTTTATGACATGATAGCAGTTTTCATGGGTTATTCTTACACTGTATAAAGTCATCCAAACACTGATTAGCAAATAATGTAAGTACTCAAAGGGAGTAGTTTGCTTTCTACAATCCTGTGGTTTTGATCACCCAATCAATGAATAACATTGCTCTAATTCCCTTTTCTATTTAAAAACACCTATGTGGTCTAGATAAACATTGAGCTCAGAGCAGGCATCAGGCATCAACTGTAATTCATGTTTAAATGAAGCTTGTCCACACATACTCTCTCCATGGAGATGTATCTCAGACTTCTTGTATTTTTGCACCCCAGACAGTATTACTGCCTAGAACCTTCTTAAACTACAAAATTAGTAACAAAAGGCACATGCATGCAAAACCATGGCAGGAAATAAAGGCGTTTGTGGTTTGAGATTTGAAGCAAGACACACACCTAAGTTTGTACCACCCTGTGCTTTCAGGGTTACTTGAAAAGCACCACAAGTCTTGATTTGGGAGTCACAAGTAAATGTTAGCAAGTGGGCAAATCCACAAAGAATATACTTACAACCAGACTGTCTATATTTGTAGGAGAAAGATCTTAGAAACCACTAAATGCCTCTCAAATTGCTATAACTGGTACCAAGAGGTCCTTAAAATCACATTTCAGGGGCCAGCCAGCAAGATTACTCAGTGGGTAAAGGCACTTGCCACTCAGCCTGATGATCCAGGTTGGATTCCCTAGAATGCACATGGTGGAAGGAGAGAACCCACTCCTCCAAGTTGTCCTCTGACCACACACATATACAAAATATATAAACAATACATCATGTTTTTGAAGAGTAATGAACAATAATGAAGTAATGGTGATGCACTGATGATTGAAAACACGATACACATCTGTTCTTCAGGTGCATATACGTGCGTGCATGTGTGTACATACATTTCCTGTTCTATGTTTTAGAAATTTTTACTAATGATTATGTGTTAATTTTTATACTAAATATATAAGAACTTTGTGATAGGCATTGTTTACTTTGTAGTCCAAGGTGAGATACTGAAGGAGGATGGAGAGAAAAACCTGGGGAATCATGACAGTGAGCTGGCACAGCCTGGATCAGACTCAGTTTGCTCGCCAGAATCCGTCTGGGAAGACAGCGAAGAAGTTATCCCAACTTTCTTTAGTGCCATGAGTGCCAGGTATTCCAGGCCCTTTAAACTCCCTGGCAATCAGACCCCAGTTTCCCTTTTGAAAAATCAGTTGTGATGGCATATTTGGATTATGAGAGTGGATTATCTCCAAAAAATTATGTTAATGGATTGTTTCATAATAGAAAAATAATGTCTGGGGCTACTCATGAAATCAGGCAAAGTGGTTTTCCCTAAAAAGCTGTTTCTGTGACATCTCTGAACTGCAGAGTGCTGATGTGGTTTTAATCTTCCGTTCTCCATGTCACCAAATTGTTCAGCTTTAGTGACATTGAACTTCTGGAAGACAGTGGCATTCCCACAGAAGCATTCTTGGCATCTTGTTATGCAGTGGTTCCAGTACTAGGTAAGACAGCTACAGTTGCATTATATTCATTAGTTTCTAGACTGCTTTTCCCATCATAGTTATTTCAAATGATATGTACAGTAAGTTGATTCTACTTAGTTTGCTCTTGACATCACATTCCACATAGTGAAAACTGTGTGACTTAAACACTCTTATATTTTCCCATTCCATTCTAATTGATTAAGTTATTGATCTTAGAGTGGTATAATGAAAACAGGGGATTCTGCTTTCTAGAAAATATACATACAAGCAAAGTGGAAGTAGTTCAGGAACAGACCTTCAAACCTATCGCTGCTATGGGGAAATATCTTACCAATCAAAAGAATTTTTTCAAAAAAATGTGTGTGTGTACATATATACATTTATGGTGTGTGTGTATGCACATGTGAGCTAGAATACATGTGTGCATAGGTACACAGTCATGTGGAGGCTGGAGGACAATCTTGAATGGTCTTCCTTATACCACTCATATTATTTTTTGAGACAGAATTTCTGACTGGTCTGTAGCTAAACATGTAGGTTAGGTTGGCCGGCCAAAGAGCCGCAAGGATCTTCCTGTATCTGCCTCCCCAGTGGCCCTACCAATATTGAGACAGTCAGCATGTGCCTCCATGCCCGGTCTACCAATATTGAGACAGTCAGCATGTGCCTCCATGCCCGGTCTACCAATATTGAGACGGTCAGCATGTGCCTCCATGCCCGGTCTTGGCGAGTGAAGGCAAGGGCTTTACAGCCATCTGCTCAGCCCGTCGTCCATGTTGGAATTCCTTTTTGTATGTGTCATGATGTGAGGATTGAGGGTCATTTTTTCTTAATCATAATCTAGCTATTTAGGAACCATTTACCAAGAAAACAACCACCAGTATCCTCTCATGTTGCTCTGACCATCTGCTCCAGAACCTGTAGGCCTATAAAATGGGTCTCTTTTCTGCTCCCAGGATTTGTCTATATTTCCTTAGTGTCTTAATTATGTAAAGCTCAAAATCAGAGATTGTAAGTCTTCCACTTTTGTTTCTTTTCATGATTGTTGAGGCAATTCTAGGTCCTTTACAGGTGTGTATAATTTTAGTTTTAAATTACATATTAAAGGGCCTCTGGGATTTGATTAAAACTGCATAGAATTTATAAGCCAGTCTGAGGAAAATTAATATCTTACACAACATTATGTCTTCTAGTCCATGAGTATGATATATATATATGTGTGTGTGTGTGTGTGTGTGTGTGTGTGTGTGTGTGTTATACATATATATATATACACACATGTTTTTTATATACAGATATATAAAACATATAAATGGATACACACACACACTTTGGTTGTGTTTATTTTCTCTAAACAATGCTTTGTATAACTTTGTGTTTCATTAGGAATAAACTTTGGAGTTTTATGGGTTTGATACTATTTACATAGTAGCATTAATACATGTAGATACATTGTTGTATGCTAGTAGTTGTTTTTATAGCCATGAAATCAGATAATTTTATAAAATGCTTTTTCTGCAGCTATTGAAATTTATGTTTTTCTGGTAATTACCTATAATGAAGTATATTTTTACATTCATTTACATTCACTACTGTTTTGCTGTGTTTCTACCTCTTACTTTGTGTTCTGTTTTGCCTTTTTTTTCTTCTTATTCTGGCTCTAGCCAGTGAAACTATTGCTTTTCAGTATGCTATTTTATTTCATATTTGGGTTTGTTTTTAGCTATGTTGTTTTGAACCATTTTTTAAGATCAGCTAGATAATTTTTAGAATTCATTATTTTTTCTCTGCTGCTTTTATATTATATTTTAAAAGTAAAGATTATGTTTAGCAAACATAAATAATTAAAATTAGAAAGTTAGATCTAGGAAAATTAAAATTAGTATAGTCAAAGCACATGTAATTTTAAGTTTATAGAAGATACATTAAAGTAGTAAAATAAAAATTAATATATCTTTTGAAACATAGCATATCTGAAATGTCATATTAACCTGTCATTACAGAGAGCCGTTAACGAGGTGTTTTTTGTTCCTTGGTGCTGTCTTTAAAATCTGATGGTATATTTAGACTTTCAGTTTAGACTGTGCAACATTGAAAGTGCTCAGCCGACCTAAAGGACTTCAGATGGATGCTCTGAATTTATGAGGCATGTTCCTCAGATGTTCCACACAGGACCTCGTTCCTGTGACTCATCTCAAAATAGCATGAGAGAAAAGCTGGGCAGCAAGTACAGTTCCAAAGCCTATGTTTAGAAAATGACTTAGAAGTCAGAATAATCTTGGGGGAAAGATCTTCTAACTGTGTTATTACTATACAAATATTTTCTATTGTCATAACATATATAAATGTTTCCTACATTTAAAAAAAAAAACTCTTTTTCAAAAATGTTTCTGATCCTTTCTTTCAGACAAACTTGGTCCTACAGTGTTTGCTCCTGTGAAAATGGATCTTGTTGGAAATATCAAGGTGAATATACTGGCTTGTCTCTGTAGAGACTTGTCAAAAAAGGAAAAAATCATTCACACTGGGAACTCTCAGTAGAGGAATGGCTGGGGTAGCCCTGATATGTGATAGAGACAAGCCTTTGGTAGGCTGGCCTCTTTGAAGATCTGAGCTGGATCAGTGGGAGGCACTCAGGTCAGCAATGATTGTATGCATTTTGGAGTTAAACAATAACAAGAGACATTTCTCCAAAAACATGTCACTAGCAATAGCTATTATTTGTATGGGACTCAAAAGACCAACTTCCTGGTGCATCTGTGGAGCCATCAACAATAGGAAGTCTGAGCCTCCTCAGAAAAGTGAGAGTTGTTTATATTACATCCAACGTTTATGGTTAAAATTGCTTTTTAAACCAAGCGTGGTGGTGCATGCAAATCCTAGCACTTGAGTAGTAGAGGCATGAGGATCTCTGAGAGTTCAAGGCTAGCTTGGACTACAGAGTGATTTCCATTATAGCCAGGGCTATGTAGAGAGACCCTGTCTCAAAAATAAAGTACAGTCTGCACTGCTAGGTATGATATGTTGAAGAAGTTCTGTGGAAGTTTCCCAGCATGTTTGGAGAGGTGGAAAGGTACATGGAGTCACTCATGCAAGTGATTGTTCAGGGGTGAGCAAAGGTACCTCAAGAGCATTGCTTAAAACCTTCGGCTCTTGGTGCTAGTTAAAGCCTCATAGAACTCTTGGAATTTTTAAAATGTTTACCCTAAAAACATAAGAAGATAGTAAAGTCTGGCTTTGGTTTCTTAGAAATCTTCTTGCTTATAGATTTGAATACTGATACTACTGGTAATGTTACCATTTTCATGGTAGGCAATAGTTTTGGTTTTTGTTTTTGTCTTCCAGAAGGTAAATCAGAAGTACATAACCAACAAGGAAGAGTTTACTACCCTCCAGAAGATAGTGCTGCATGAGGTGGAGGCTGATGTAGCTCAGGTTAGGAACTCTGCGACAGAAGCCCTCTTGTGGCTGAAGAGGTGAGGCTGTCAAGTGGAGCAAGGGCATGCTCCAGTTCAGCTCAGTTGAAATGGTACCAGCTCACTGTTGCCTTTGAGTGAAGGAGCTAACCAAAGGTTAGACCTTCCAGAAAGTCTGCTGAAGAGAACATCAGCTCGATAGTGACAAATATTGTTAATATTGGAAGTATTTGTAAGATCAAGATTCTAGACAGGCGAGCCAATGAGTTTCTCTTTGAGTGGCTTTCCATTTCAATGGCAAAGCCTGAGAAAACACTGAACTCACAACCAAAGTTTCTCGAGCCCTAAATCTGGTGTGGGGTTCTAGAATTTTCGTTTCTAATGAATTCTAGCTGATGCTAAAGCCACAGCCATAGCACTGTAATTTGGAAACACTGCTTTAGGAATGCCGAGGGAATGAGGTGGGTGTCCAGAGCTTTCTATAGGAAGCCAATCAGAAAGGGCCTCTGTCCATCCTGCCTGCCCCTTGCCTTGCTTGAGACACTTAAATAGAAGCTAGCATCTGCCATCTGAACTTTGAAAATAATATTTTTTCTCTCTTTCATTTTAGAGGTCTCAAATTTTTAAAGGGCTTTTTGACAGAAGTGAAAAATGGAGAAAAAGATATCCAGACAGCACTGAGTAAGTGTGCTTCATCATATTCTGATAATCTGCAATTAAACTTGAGATGGAGACCCTGGAGGTAGGGACAGAGCATAGGGGACATTTCTGCTTCCATGGGTTTGATTTTCTTTTCTTTTTTAATTTCATTTTTTATTCATTGCTTCTTATATGCTTTCTTTAAAAGGAATCTATGAGAATGTGACTTAATGGTAGAGCATTTACCTAGCATGTGTGAGACCCTGAGTTCAATCCCTGTCTCGTAAGAACAGAATAAAGGGAAGAAAGGAAAGTACCTATGCAGCAACCACGTCCTCCAGGTTGGACTTGGTAAGAATCAGTTTATCACCCTAGTTCATCATGAGGTTAGGTTTTCTTAAATGAGTCGGCAGGAATCAGTATTTGAAGAGAAGTTCACGTTAGAGTGCAGGAAAGAAGGTGGGAGGGGGAATCCTGAGGAGCTGGTCGTGGAGTGAGACTAGGGGCCAGCTCTCATCCTGCACTCCTCCACATGTCCATTTTGTAGTGCTAGAGCCAAGATTGCAAGAAAGGCCTTGTGAGAGGAGATTGACCTTGAGTCCCATCACAGTACACAGTACGGTAACTGCAACTTTAGGTGCTTCTTAGTAAGTAAATACTGATAGGTGGGCTATGGGTTGGTGCATCCATCAGAGTAGTTTTGACAAAGTAGACTTTATAGCATCTTCACAGTGCACTGATAATAACATGGCTGGATTCTCACTCTGTTGCATGAGTCTTTTTGTTTGCTTGCTTGGTTTGGTGTTATGGAGACACATAATTCTTTATGTGCTGGAATGTGCTCTCTCGGGTGCTGGAATGACAGGAATGTGCCAACACATCAAGCATAGCATAACTCTTGGGAGTTATGCGGAGGGAGTGAAATCCTTGTTATTCTAAAGCCTGGATAATTATAGTCTGGAGACACAAAGCCAGGTATTAAGTAGCCATGGTTATAAACAGAAAAGTGAGTTAATTCTGTGCCTGTGGGGAGGGTTACAATATTCTCTGTGGCACTTTTTTCAGTTTCCTAGGAGGTATCTTCCCTCTTGGCACAAGTTGTGAGAGACTCTGCCCCCTTAAGATTTGCCCCCCTATCCTGGCTGGAAACTGCTGGTGTGCCATGTGACAGTTGTGCCAACAGTTCTGCAGCACTTTAAAAATGGGCACAACTTAACTCCGTCAGTGCCATGTTACTCAGTGCAGAACCGAGATTATGAGATATTAAAGTACTTGCGTCAGACCCCATAGTCATCACTTCACACACAACACTAGTAACCTACCAGAAGTAGGGCTTATTTGTCCCAAATCAGAAGTAGAAAGCTTGTGTATCTCAGATGTCAAACCAAAATTTCCTCTTCAGACTAGCTTCTTAGCATGGAAATTTCCTGCTGGAAGGGTGCTTTACTGGAGAAAGGGCTAGAGATGATGCTCTGTGCCTGGAAGGCCGAACACGTGAGCCAGGACAGTGCTGATGGTGCTCTTTGCTGCAACTGGGAGAAATGGATCCCCATGCTCACGGGGCTCTGCTTGTGAACAGGGGGGCTTTGACCTTGAGGTTAGCCCTTCCATGCCATTCTGCATTTGTTTCTCCTCTAGTTGGAACTTTCTGTGTTTGTTTGTTTGGAGGCAGGGTCTCATGTAGCCCAGGGTGGCCTCCAACTCAATATGCTGCTGAGGATCCCCTTGGACTTCAGATCCTCCTGCCTCCAGCTCAAGTGATGGGATTATAGGCCTGTATCAGCACTCTTGGTTCATGCACTGCAGGGCTAGGGACTCAAACCCAGGGCTTCACATGTGCCAGGCAAGCACTCCGCCCACAAGCTGCACATCCCCCAGCACTCTGGCTGGAACGTTCACTTGAGTTGCAGACAGGACCCAGAAGATGTTGACTCTGTGAAGAGAAACTTGGAAGGACAGATGTTGCTGTACGACTGAAAATGATCGTAGCCAGTCTTAGCTCCGCCTCCCCCACTCTACCTTCAGTGCTGCTCTTGGAAAAGAAAGGGGAGCTATGAATTCGATATTTCATTCTGACATTCAGGCTCATTTCAAAGGTCTTGAATGGTGTCTTTGTAATAATGGTCGTTTCCACTGCCATTCAGTGTGAGGAGCTAAAATACCCTGGTCACCTCCCCCTTCAGACATGGCTGCAAACAGACATGTTTTAATTTTTAATTCTTTGACCATTTCATACCTATAGTGTATTTTGCCGTTTCTGTCTATACTGCTGTCATCCTTTTCCACTCCTGCTGAACCCCTTCTCCACAAATGTATTCACACTTTGAATTCCCTTTTGGAAGTATAAAAGTCAGTGTTTAGCAGGAGGGCCTTAGAAAAGCCAGTCACAGACCCAGACTCTATGAGCTCTAGTTTGTCAGTGCATGCTAAGGTTCTTAAGCACCCCGGGCAGGCTTGCTCACCCATGGCAAACATGGCCTTAAGAGGACCATGTACATTAAGTTGTTCACACCTTAAAGGCTCCTTGATACAGATTTCTTCTGGGACAATGGCTTTGCTTGTCTCATTTAAAATTATGGCCTCTGTAAGTGGAGCTGGTATCATGTCTGACTTGAGTTACGGTGGTTATGTAGATAAGAGTGTGTATGTGTTCAGGGTCCAGTGAGATGGCTCAGAAATAAAGGCACTAGCCACCAAGTCCAGTGACCTGATTTTGATCCCTATAACCCACATGGTAGAACTCTCACAAGTTGTCCACTAACCCTCACATACGCTGTTATATATAAACACACAAATATATCATAAAAATTTAAAGATTATACAATATGCTGCATAGAAGCAAATTAGCTCTCTTCTTTCAATTCTAAAACTGCCTTACTTGATAACAGCTACTATTAAATAGTACCCAACTATAGCCATAACAGTAGCTTCTTGGTTTTTGTTTGCTTTGTTTTCCGGCAGTTCTAGGGATCAAACACATTCTAGGAGAGTGTTCTTACACTAAGCTGTGGAATAATTCCCAACACCCGGAGGAAATCCTGAGGCCTTACTCTGCACCCTTTGCTCTTGAGCTTGGAGTTGATCGAAGTGAAACAATTTGGGTGATCTCATTCAACAGTGGTTCTGTGCTGTTAGTGTCTTCTGACATTCACTCAGGATCATCTCAGAGGATCAGATCACAGGTGATAGGGTTAATGGTCTGCCCTAGGACTGAGCCATTTGTAGATGCCACAATAAAAAGGTTTTGAAAATCTGTCTTGGCCGTGGAAGTGCAAAAGCTGCCCTGGGTTTCCAAGCACCATTGTCCTAAATGTTACTTGCTCTGCACTGTAACTCAGCAGGAAGGCAAATTCACACACCATGCCTCACGACAACCCATAAATGTCAACCAAGATCTGGGCCAGAACAGGAAGAAAAGTTTAAAGGCTACTAGGTCATGTATTTAATGTGAAAGGCCATCCCAGACAAGGACAATTAAGTGAGAATGCAGAAGCAGGTATTTAAGATCAAATAAAAACCTGACTAATTATTCTGAAAGCACGAAGGGGCAGGAATCAGGTCCTGCCCTTTGGAACTCCCAGCATGCCTTGTACTGGCAGGGTTGCCTAATGACAAGTTTGCTCATGATAGTATCCAAAGTTGACATGGGGCATGTCTGGATGCTTGTTCAATATCTGCCCTTGGTTACTGAATTGATGCTTGCTCACACAGTTTTCATCACTAGAGCTTCACAAGAATTCATAGAGGTCTTTCTCAGTTTAGTTTTGGTTTCTTGAGACAGGGTCTCTCTGTAGTCCTGGCTGTCCTGGAGCTCACTGTGTAGACCAGTCTGACCTCAGACTCAAGAGAGATCTACCTGCCTCTGTCTCCCGAGTGCTGGGATTAGAGCTGTGTACCACTATGTCAGGTTCATTTATTTCTTTTAGAGGCCAAAAAAATACTAAATACTACCAGATTAGAGAGCATACCTTATGATAATGAGAGAGAATTGCAGTGAAGATTAATGCTTCTCATTATTTAACTTTCTCTGTGTAACCAAACTAGATCAGGTTAGACTTCATCTTATTTCAATTCAACCTCACATGACACAGATACTTGCAGCCCTAGAAATCAGCTAAGAACTTTTGACTTTTTTATGCATTTTTAGTTTATTTGTTGATAGTGAATTTCATCAGTGATCTTCCTTGGCTTTTGTCAGGACCCAGCCAAAAGTGTATCTCCTCTTCTCCCTCATAGCATGTGGTTCCCATCTTGCAGGAGGAACACTCACTGTCAAGATCAAGGTGTAGACATGAGGAACAACCACTTCCTCTGACTGGGTCAGGTGGGAAGACACAGGTAGCATGTGGTGCACCTGTTCCCTTGTCCTTAGGCCAGCTGCTCATGCTTTTAGACTCACAGTAATCTTGTCTTCTCTACTTCCTGCCCTTTAGAGGGAGGGCGTGGAGAAGGCTTTCTAGACTGTTTGATATGGGGGCTTAAATGGCACAATGCAGGAAATGTGAGTACTCAGAGGTTGATAGAACACTGACTCCAGAGCAGTTTGCCCAGCCAGGTGCTTTGTAGCTGAGGGCTTGGAACCAGAACAGCACTGTTTGCTGTATACTGTAAGGAAGTGAGTCTCGTTCTGTTAGTTCCCTGTCACAGATGTAATTGAGATGAGGATGGGTTTGTTGGCTATACAAAATAATACTCTGCAGGGACATTTTCTGTGAAAAGGAGTACTGTGGATATCACTCTGTATAAATAAAATGCTGATTGGCCAATAGCCAGGCAAAAAGTATAGGCGGGACAAGCAGAGAAGAGAATTCTGGGAAGTGGAAGGCTGAGACAGAGAGACGCTGCCAGCCACCACCATGAAAAGTGAGATGTAAGGTACTGGTAAGCCACGAGCCACATGGGAACTTATTTAATTATCTTAATTTAAGATAGAAGAACTAGATAGCAAGAAGCCTGCCATGGCCATACAGTTTGTAAGCAAGGTTGGGTCTGAGTGGCTGCGGGACTGGTGGGTGAGAGAGATTTGTCCTGACCATGGGCCAGGCAGGACCAGGAAAACTCTAGCTACAAAGGAGAGTTTTTCTCTGGAACGTTGTATGTTAGTTAAATCTACCAGTATCTTTAGCCCCACATTAAAAACTGTCTATTTGTGTGTGAGTTTGCGTGTGTCAGGGTGCACAGCATGCTGCAGTGTTCTGTTTCTTCTCCATCCATACTATAAAACCAGGGAGGACATATGTTAATGTTTTCAGAACTGCCACTGAGCCCTAGGTAACTCAGAATCCATACTGTAAAGATCTTTGCTGTTTGATCCCAACTTCTTTCCTGTCCCAGTGAACTGCTCCTGGTTGCACAGGTTGGCCCAATTCCATGAGTCTTTCTCATCTGTGGCCATCACCCTCCTCCTGCATACCCTATCCAGCCTTCAAGATGCCTGAAAATCCTGGCTGCTGCACCGAGGCTGCGTTAGTCTCTGTTCCTTTGGCACTGTAATACCATCCGTCATACAAATGTATTATATGATATGATAATGGTGTGTTAAAAGGCCAGCTCCTTCTGGATCCATCAAGTTCTAAGAGCAGAGGGTTGACTGAGTGTAACTCATCTGAAGATCCACTGCTTTGCACAGTGTGTGGAATAGAGTAGATCAACACTGAAGTCTTGTTAAATGAAACAATATATCACTATAGATATTCAGAGATTTTGGTTTTTCAAGACAGGGTTTCTCTGTGTAACAGTCCTGGCTGTCTTGGAACTTGCTTTGAAGACCAAGATGGCCTTCAAATCACAGATCTGTCTGCCTCCTAAGTGCTAGGATTAAAGGCATGCATCGCCACTACCCGGCTACAGCAGATTTTCATAATGACATTTAATACACTGGCTGGATTAGGGTCACAGGAAAGCAAGGAGACCCACTACCTTCCCCCAGTAACTCCTGGTCCAGGTGGCTCCTCAGACAGCTGAAAGGGTTAGAAGGTGGCTGTCTTCTTCCTGGTTTTCCTCAGGGCTGGGTCTGGCACTGCCTCCTGGGCTGCACTCTGTACTGTGTGAGTCAGCATTGCTCTTCTCAAGACGTCATCACCAAAGCCCTGGGTACCATCTAAACTTCCCGCATGCCATCCCAGAGTCAGCCAAGTGTTGGCCTTACACGGAGGATATGTGTCTTGAACCAGGTCCTGGCCTGCTCAGACTGTATGCCTAAGGGGAAAAATTAAATGTAATCTTGGGCTGTCCTTTCAACTGTGTCTAAGAATTTCTCCATATTTGCATTTAATTTCTTTCCCTTCTGCATGAGCTACCACACTAATGCTGACATCTCATCCTGTTCCAAACTCTAGCTAGCCAAGGGAATCTGTTGTATTTAAAATCTTATGTGTTATAACATATATTGAAGTATTCTTTTATAGAAATACATTTTGTACAAATTCAAATTATGCGAAGTGGAAATGGTAATACACACTGAAGTTTTTAATAAAGCCTTATCCAAAAAATTGGAATAGAAGTTGGCTAAAATTACATAATTTCAAAGCTGTAGTAGGCTATAGACCTAAGGTGCAGCCACATGGCAGTGCTGGACTTAGAAGAGAGTGCAGTGTCCTGTGCGCTGCATTGCTTTCCCACATGGGAGCTCATATGTGTAGTTCTGGTACCTGTTTCTGTACATCTGCCCTGGCCAGAGCAGAGCATGATTGTTCAGCCTATCACAGTATCACCTAAGCCTTCACTAAGTGGTCCAGTGCCTGCACCAACACCGGATTAGCACAGGAAAGTAAATAGGTTTGGAATAGAAAACTCAGATGTGCTCAGGCAAAACATGGAGATAAAGGTTAAGCTGCTCCTGTGAGGCACTGTGCAAATAACCCAAGAATGCCATAAGCTCCTGGAGACAATGTGTAGACATAGATGAAACATATGAAGAAAAATCCATGGTGGGCTTCAGATTGTCTTCTGAGAATATATCTATTCTGTGGGAATGATGGGAAATCAGTTTTGAAATTTCTATATATTGAGTTACCCAATATTTCAAAAAAATGTATCCCTTGCATAAAATGCCATCTTTTGCTCTTGGGACTTTTAAAATTAAAATTATTATATACCAGTTTTAAAAATCTCACTTTAAAATATCTTGGGACCAAAGTAATAGGCAGTTAACTTTAGAATATAGCATGTAAATAACTTTATTAACAGTTCTCCATACTTACTTTATAACTACCTTCAGGCCAATCTTGTCTAGACATTTTGTTTTGCTTTGTTTTGTTTTGTGGGATGTTCTGTTTTGTTTTGAGATACAGTCTCCCTCTGTTGCTTAGACTGACCTCAAATTTTTTGGCTCAAATGTTTCTTCTGCCTTAGCCTACCGAGTGGCTGGAACTGTATGTAGATGTATACACTACTCGTGGCTTTTCCATAACATTTTAGAGGTTCTGGGCTTTTATACTGTATATCCAGGGCTACAGGGTATTAAGACAAATGTTTGCTATCTCAGGAACAAACATTAAAATTGGCAAGAACTTAGAGATTATTTCACTAAGGGAGAGATGGTGATTAGAGAAGGTATATAAGCCTGGCTCAGGGTTAGGCTACATTTCAAAGAACTGTGTTTTAAGTTAATTGCATCATTCCAATTGTATTTAGTCATAATTTTCTATATCCTTTTCTCCCTACTTACTGCTTTATATATGAAACTTTCCCACTATGATAATAAACCGAAGTTCAGATACAGTGACCCAATATAGGTGAAAATGCCTACTTTTCTTGAATGAAATAAAAGGGGGAGAGGTAGAAGGGAAGGGGGAAGTCTGTCTGCACTCCTTTCGTTTGTAACACTGGGTGTGTAAAACCTTGGAATTAGATTTGTATTACGCATACATTAGATAGTGCATTATGCAAATCACACCAGCATCTTACCATTCATACCTCACAAAATCTCTTTCTTTTCAAGATAACGCATACGGCAAAACATTACGGCAGCACCATGGCTGGGTAGTTCGAGGGGTTTTTGCGGTAAGTAATTCCTGTCCTCTAAAGTTTACGTAATCAGGAAGGTGGGTTTTGTTTACATGCTTGCTTAGTTTTGGAGACAAAAATTGCTAGCTCATTTATGTTTATAAGCCTTTGGAATGTGGAAATGTCAGCAACAGAAAATAGCAAGACTCACAAAGACTAGTGAAGACTTATGGATGAGAGCGTTTCAGTGACTTTAGAGTTGTGCCTCTGAAGTCTTGGGGGTGGGGGGCATGAAATAAGAAACTGGGCAGCCATGCAGAGAGAGCTAGATGTAGGCTGTGATTTCAGATACCACCAAGGAGAGATAGGTCCAGCAACTCTGTGGGTACATGTCACTAGGCAAGGCTAGTAATCCCTTCTTAAACAGTTGTTAGCACAGTGAAGATACTAGACACTTCTATGTGTGTTCACCTGGTTCCTGCCATTTCTTCTTCCTGGCACTTTGTTTTACCTTCTTAGCTTTTTAAAAATACATTTTGATTTAATCTTTTAAATACTTATCTAGTTTATATATTTCTTTAAATATATAGTTCTACTTAGACATATACCTACATGTTTATGGAATGTATTAATTAATTATATAAATTCTTACTTTTTACATTTAGCTATAGTATAATTCTGTAGTCTTTAGCCATACTTACTAGATTGTTTGTGGTGTTAAGGATCAAGCCCTCAGTCTCACAGGCTGAATAGGCACTATTACACCAGCCCCTGTTATAACCATTTTAATACCACGGGAGTCTGAGAAAAAATTTCCGTTTTTAGTGGCTGCATAATAGGTCCCATAATTTGTGAGTTTGTTCATATGAGCAGCACAGACTCTACTCACACATTATACTAAAATTCTTACTTCCCTAAACTAGATTGCTGAAAGAGTTGCCTATCCGAATACGAAGCATTGCATCTACAGCTTACAGTTTAGAGTACTCACCATGCACTAAACATTGTTTTCAGTGTTTGAGAGACATGAAGTTACTACTCTCCTAACACAGAGGTAACTCTTGTTTTCCCTGCTGTAGACAGAGACCTGACACACAGGATATAGCTAGCCCATCTGTAGCTATTGACAGCCTTAGGCAGGGTCCAGTGTTTGGTGGTGCTAGCATTTAAGCAATGCATGATTTCAAGCCTTTGCCACAGCACTGTCTGTAGATGGGTCAAGTCTGGATCTTCCCTAGCCTTGAAGCCTCACAATGACTCCTCAAATCATCCATACTTTGGAAGGCTGATTGCATTTTCTAGTATGCCAACTAGCCAATCTCAGTGGTTCAGAGAAAACATCTTTCCATTCCTGGAATCTAACTGATTTACCAACCAAATAGTGAACTTTAATCCTCAAACATGTCAAGTCTGAACAATTACCAGCCAAGCTTCTCCTACCAGCTTGCTGATATCCAGCTGTCACTTGACCTTCTCGTTTTCCTCTTCAGCCAGATTGGAGGGTTGAGCTTAGCATTGGCCCTGCCTCTTTTTTCCTCTAGTGCTGGTCTGGCTCTAGACTAGCAGTTGTTTCTTAGGAATTCTGAAGGCCTCAACTGTCATCTCTAGCCTCTGCTATCACTACTAGAAAATTCCATCCCACTGTCTATCAACTAACTGTACTTGCTGTCAATAGCTCTATAGTCTTTCTTTCTCTTTCCACTCTCAGATTTCACGATAAGCTTTTCTCTGTTTTCCATCATTTGAAGTGCAGGGCCTGCCCTTCAGTTCCGGGAGATTTTCTACATTGTGTTTTGAATAACTACCTTGTTTTCCTTTTTCCGTGTCTCTCTTTTATACTTACAGTATCTTCTGAATGTTAATTATGTGCCAGGCTTTGGGTGAAACAATTCTATATAATCTTAATCTTTAAAATAAGAAAAAAAGTTCAGCTACCTTCTGTGGTTGAGGAAAGTGAGGTTCTAGGAAGTTAAACACTTCGCTTAAATTCTTCACATGAATATGTGAAAAATCTGAGATTCAGTGATAGTAGCCACTCTTGCTTCACAAATGGGGAGGAAGGCTTCTCAAAGGCTTTCAGAATATAAAGGGAACCATTGTAGATCCTCTGCTGTTTCAGGAGGGCCAAGCCTAGGGAAATTCAGAAAGGGGATTTGGCAAGCTGGGAATAGCCAGACTAGCCAGACTGTATCAAGAGGTGGAGAGAGAACCTGGGAAGTTGTCCACCGAGAAGAGACAGGCTGTGGTTCAGAAGCACAGAAGGAGCCTAGGTTTCAGTCCTGGCCCCAGTGTTCTGAGACTGACTGTGTTTATCCAAGATAGAGATAGAGACTGCATGGTTCTTACAGATGATGATTAAAATATCAGTCTAGAAGCAAACATTACCTCTGTATGAGTTACTGTTCCTGCAACGGCACACCCAACAAAAGCAGTAAGGAAGGAAAGCTTGTTTAGGCTCACAGCTTGAGGCTCAGAGGCCACAGCAGCTGCTTCCAGAGTCAGGAAGCAGAGCGGGGAAGTCTACTGCCTGCTCTTTTCATCTAGGCAGGCCCCAGTCCATGGAGTCGTGCCTCTCACATTGAGAGTGGGTCTCTCCAACCTTAACTGACCCACCTTGAAACTCACTCACAGATGGGCTCACAAGATTGTCCCCTTAGTGATTCTGCGTGCCTTCAGGTTAACACTATTGTCATCATAAGTCTACCCTTTTTACTATAGGCTCATGGCCATCTCATCATTCAGTCCAACTTCAAAAGTCTTCATTTTGTTGTCTTTAACAATTCCAAAGTTGCTCAAAAGTCTCTTATGAGACCCAGGCAATCTCTTTAACTTTTAGCCTCTGTAAAATAAAAAGAAATCAAGCTACATTCTTCCAACATACAAAGTAGGGCACAGAGTAAACATTCAATTGCAGAAGAGAGGAATTGGGGCATAACATGGGAAAGTCAGACTAAAGAAAGACCAAAACCCAGCGGGGAAAACACCTAATTGTGCAGCTCCAAATGGAGCATCTAGGGATCATGATGGAATCATTGCACTCCAAAGTGCTTGGCCGCCCTGATCTTGCAGCTCTGCTACCTGCAGCACATGGAGCCACCTCTAATCCATGTCTCCAGCTTTCCTCAGTGGATATCTATCCCACGGTCCTGGCATCTCCAAGATCCTGAGTTCTCCATTGCAACTGGGCTCCACATTTGCAGCATTATATAGTGATCTCTCAGAGCCTTCAGGAAAGGAATCCAATCTTGCGTCATATAGCTTGGCCTCAGAGGCCATCTGGAATCTCAGTCAAGCCTACATGATTCCCTCACTCTTGAGTCTGTCATGGCTGTAACGCCTGTAACACAAGGACAGTATTTTCAAGTTTTGCTGTCAGCAGCAAGATGTGGCCTGGCCTCCCAGTACCCAGTTGTATGGGCCTCCATGTGCCTTACAGGATGACCATGGGGAAACACTTCCCTAGGGTGGTAGTTGTTTACCAGGGAACCTCTTTGGTAGTATTCTCAATTCAGCGTCTCTTTTCAAATGAATTTGTATTTATATAAGATGGGCCAGAGCATTCCACAGCCTAGATACTATCTGTCTTAGTTAGGATTTCTTCTACTGTGAAGAGACACCATGACCATGGCAACTCTTATAAAGGAAAACATTTAATTGAGGTGGCAGCTTACAGTTTCAGAGTTTTAGTCCATTATCATCATGCAGGGAGCATGGCAGTGTGCAGATAGACGTAATGCTGGAGAATTCTACATCTTGATCCAAAGGCAACAGGAAGTGAACTGAGTGCCACACTGAGTGAAGCTTGAGCAAAGGAGACCTCAAAGCCCACCCCTGCCCCCACAGTATAACACACTCCCCCCAACAAGACCACACCTATTCCAACAAAGCCACACCTCCTAATAGTGCCACTTCCTTTAAGGGCCATTTTCTTTCAAACCAGCACATTTCACTCCCTGGCCCCAAAAGGCTTATAGCCTTATCATAATGCAAAAATGCATTCAGTCCAACTTCAAAAGTCCCCATAGTTTTATATAACAGTCTCAAACTTATTTAAAAGTTTAAAGTTCAAAGTCTCTTCTGAGATTCATGCAATCTCCTAATCAAAATCAAAAGGCAGATTACATACTTCCAACATAAAATGGCACAGAATATACATTACCATTTCAAAATGTAGGGAAGGGAGCATAGTGACGAAATACTGGACCAAAGCAAGGCTGGGCAAACTCCAAACTCTGCATTTCCATGTCTGATGTCAAAACGTGCTTCAGATCTCCAACTCCTTTCAGCTTCCTTGACTACAACAAAACTGTTTTCTCTCGGGCCGGCTCCACTCCCTGTTAGCAGCTTTCCTCGGCAGGTTCCCATGACTCTGGCTTCTTCAGTATCTTGTGGTGTCAAAGGCCGTCCAAGGTTCAGCTTCACAGCTTCATGCAATGTCCTCTCTCAGCCTCCATTCAGGGACACTCCTGACACATGCCTGGCCTCTGCAGCTTTCCTTAGTCTTGAAGGTAAATTCCATAGCCCCTTTCTTCTATCCTTAACTCCAGAACCATGTAGCTGATGCTGCCAAGTTCTGCTGCTTGCTGTGATTAGAACGTGGTCCACTCGTTCAACTACATCTTCACTTCAGCTTTCTGTGTTCTATGGTTTCCTTCACTGCCTAAGCTTGGCCGTCTTGCAATTGAATCTGTAGACCAGGCTGGCCTTGAACTCAGAGGTCTTTCAGTTACATCTTCACCAGCTTTCTGTTTTCAATGATGACTTTCACTGCCTAAGTCTGGCTGTTCTGGAACTTGCTCTGTAGATTAGGCTGGCCTCAAGCTCACAGAAATCTGCTGGCTGGTGCCTCTGGACTACTGGGATTAAAGGCATGCTACACCACACCTGGCTCTAAGCTTTTCTCTTTTTTCTTTTTTCTTTTTGTTTGATTGTTTGTTTGTTTTTTTAAAGACAGGATTTCTCTGCAACTCGGTCTGTCCTGGAACTAGCTCTGTAGACCAGGCTAGCCTCAAACTCACAGAGATCTACCTGCCTCTGCCTCCCGAGATTGGCATTACAGGTGTGCACCACCGCCACCGGCTTCTAAGCTTTTCTTTAATTCCTTTTCACAAATTGGAAACTTAGCTGGGTAGGATCTTACCCTGAGCTTACCACTCCCTTTATTCCATTTCTTAATCTGTTTATCTCCTTGAACACAGAATTTAGCTCTATTCCACTTCCTAGTGCTCCTTTTCTCCTCAAATTTTATATTTTCTTGCTCCTCATTATAAATCTGTGTAAGAGTGACCAGTAATAACCACACAACAGAGTCAATACTAGGCTGCTTTGAGAGTTCTTCTGCTGATAGAATTAATCCAAATCGCTTCACTTTAGCCTCAGACAGACTTTTCAGACAAGGGCAAAAGGTAGCCATTTTCCTCACCAAAATATCATAATAATGATCTCTAGGCAACATACTAAAATTCTTCTCTGAAACCTCTTGAGCAAGCCCCGCCCCCCCCATTCAAATAACTTAGCACCATCGGCTTCCATGCTCCTACTGCTGTGGCCTATTAAGTAGTGCTTAAAGCATTCCACTGTTTTCCTAACCCAAAGTACCAAAGTCCAAATTCCTCCAAACAAAAGCATGGTCAAACCTATCTCAGCAATACGTAGACCCTGATACCAACTTCTGTCTTAGTTAAGGTTTCTAATGCTGTGCAGAGACACCATGACCACTCTTACAAAGGAAAACATTTAACTGAAGTGGCAACTTACAGTTTCAGAGGTTTAGTACATTATCATCATGGCAGGGAGCATGGCAGTGTGCAGGCAGACATGGTGCTGGAGAATTCTACATCTTGATCCAAAGGCAACAGGAAGTGAACTGAGTGTCACACTGAGTGAAGCTTGAGCAAAGGAGACCTCAAAGCCCGTCCCCACAGTGACATACTTCCTCCAACAAAACCACACCTATTCCAACAAAGCCATACCTCCTAATAGTGCCACTCCCTTTGGGGGCCATTTTTTTCAAATCATCAAACAATCCTATCTGATATTTCCTCTGCCTATGAGATTATCCCATTGCCTTTGAGTTCAGCCTTACTCAGAGACTGAGCACAGGTAGAATGCAGCCACATGATTTGCCAGAATATAATGTGAATGACCTCTAATCCAGTTCCCAGTAGAATTCTTATTTCCCTCTGAAACTGCATCGCCTGGACCTCGATTGCCCACATTCCTGTTGGCATACTTATCTTCCAAATACCCACCAGAACAGTCCACTGAGCTCTGCTTACAACATCCTAAGGCTTTTCTAGTCTGAAGTTCCAAACTCTTATGCATTGTTTCCTCAAACCAGTTCCAAGGGTCTAAGAAACAGGAGGTCAGTTTCATCAAGTAACAACCCTACTCCTGGTATCAGTTTTTGTATTTATTACTTTTAGCATCGATGCAACAAAATATCCAACAAAAGCAGTTTAAGAAATAGTTTATTTTGGCTTAGATTTTGAGGATCTAGTCCTATACCCTGGAGCGTGAGACAGTTGGTCACATTGCATCCAGCCAAGAAATAAGAGAGATGAATGTTGCTGCTTGGCTCCTTTCTTCTTGTTCCCATTGGGGACTCCAGTCCAGGTAATAATGCCACCCACATTTATGGTGTGGGTCTTCCTACCTCAGTCAGCCAATTTAGAAACTCTCTTAAAGACATGCCAAGTTTGTCTCCTAGGCCTATGTCCTGTCAGGTTAACCATCATTCTTACAAGTTCCTTCTTTATTAGAAAATATACAAAGAGTCCTAGGAAATAGTATCCATATTGAGAAATAATAGGAGATAAGAAGACAAATGAAGTGTGCGTGCAAGTGAGATACTAATAAAGTGCCCTGGAAGGCTAGACAGACAGAATGCGCATGCTTACAGACAGATGTGAGTACTGATTGTGAGGAGTCATGGCATTGTTCATCATTAAGTGGGCCCAAGTAGACCCCTACCTATTCTAGACTTGAAGTTATTTGATTTGGTGCTAAGACCATGATTTTAGGCAATCTGTGAATTATGAATTAGAAGGGCATTCATGTTTGTTTACCCTTGCTTTCCTCAGCCCTACTCTCCTCCCTCCCTCCTTTCCATGCCTACCCCGTGTGTGTGTGTGTGTGTGTGTGTGTGTGTGTGTGTGTGTGTGTGTAAATATGCAAGTGACAGTTGTGTTGCAGATCCTCACAGGTAATTCTTTTGCAGTTAGCACTGAGGGCAGCACCATCCTATGAAGATTTTGTGGCTGCGCTAACCGTAAAAGAAGGTGACCACCAGAAAGAAGCTTTCAGTACTGGGATGCAGAGGGACCTGAGCCTTTACCTCCCTGCTATGGAAAAGCAGCTGGCCATACTGGACACTTTATATGAGATCCACGGGCTGGAGTCTGATGAGGTGGTGTGACAGCTACAGGACAGCACCTCCTAACTTCAGGGAATAAAGTTTGCTAAAGTGTTGTGTTGCCCTAGTTAATTTCCAGCAACAGCTTTGATGCTCTCCAACTCCTTTCCTGGGGAGATAGACAGGAGGAAGCAAAACCTAGTGCTTTTATAGAATTGTTTTAATGCATATGTGTTTGGTGTTTTTAAAAATCAAGGTGCTAAATATTTCAGTTCAACAGACCTACTGGAAACCAAATCATAGCTGTCACAGACTTGAATAGCAAGAAATAAGAGCAAAATTGACAAATGAATTTGTTGGAATCACATTTTATATCGTTCTGTTTCAGTTATTAGTTTTAATGGACCACCCAAATCCAAGCGGTATGCAGGACTATAATCCAAAGCCAGTGTTTAAAATAGCTTAGAAATTGACTGAGCGTTGGAGGGAGTGTAAGCTTTGTCAAAGGACTTGCTGTGCAACCGTTTGTTATTTCTAGACTGTCCCGAGTGGGTTTCTTCTCTGTGACTCTGCTGATGAGAAGGGCAGTGTAGTGAAGACATTTTGACAGTTGTGGGAAAACACTAACAAGGACTGCCATGCCTGTTGTCCGGGGGGACAGTGGCTCCAGGAGATGACCTCAGCCCATGCTTGAGAACAGAATAGAAGGGTAGGGTAAGTTGTTTGGGTAACAAGTGCTACTCTTGGCCAATACATTTCCTGTATGTTATCTGAATTGGACATCATAACAAAACAGTGACACTGTAGAGGATTGCTATCCTACTTCAGTAGTAAAGCTTATAATAGGAAGGTCTACTCCCATGCATGGAGTATCTTGTTTCTCTTGATTTTATTTTATTTTTATTTATTTATTTTTTGCCTAGCTTTATGAACTCTCTTCAGCAAAAGAGCCAGGTGGCTTTAAATGTGATCTAGATCACCCCTGTATTGAAGTCACATGATGTGCTGTTTGAAAGAACAGAGTCCTAGAACTTACCTGAAGAACCCACTCTGGAGGTGAAACAGGAATTTTCTGGTTGATAACCTTCCCAGGCGATACTCAAGTACACAAGGTTGAAGGGCTACCCAATTGAATTCTAGTTTTCAGGATTCCCATTCTTCTGCAAGAACCAAATGATACATCCCCCTACCCCAGGAGAAAGAGGGCCATCATTCAAGTAAAGTAATTAAGTAGAGAGTGAGTAGACCAGCAGCTTGTGTAGCATTGCTTGTGGCATCTCTACAAAGAGTGCCCATGTCTCCCAGTAATGGACCAAGAGGGTGCATAGGGGAGAAGCCATGCATGCCTTCCCCAGGAGAGGCTACTTCCTCCTAGTAACAAGAAAAGTCATTCAAGCATGAGCAGTCCCCCAGAGAAAGGGAGCCCT
This sequence comes from Peromyscus eremicus, assembly GCF_949786415.1. Taxonomy (NCBI): domain Eukaryota; kingdom Metazoa; phylum Chordata; class Mammalia; order Rodentia; family Cricetidae; genus Peromyscus; species Peromyscus eremicus. Next base: position 70,643,109 of record NC_081418.1, read on the forward strand.
TACCAGGCACAGGTGAAGGGAGTGACCTGTGCACGTTGCGATTGCTGCTACATACACTAGGGCCCTGCAGAGAATTCGTGCAGGGAAAGGTACTGGTTTGGTCTGTCTTCAAGCAAGTGGGCATTTACTCAAATTAATGAAGCAGTAGAGCTGGCCACGGTGGTGCACGTAATCCCAGCTGTTGAGGAGTATGAGGCAGAAGTATCACTTGGGCCCAGGATGTGGAGGAAAACCTGGGCGACTAGCAAGACCTTGCCTCTTAAAATTTTTAAGAAAAAACCTCAAGTGAAGCAAGCATTTTGCCTACATGAGAAGTTCTAGAAAGTAAACAAACAGGAGGAAGGGCTGAAATTACTGACAATGTGCTCTTAGCTCCCACAAGAACTTCATCTGGGTCCTCTTCCTTGGCTAGTGGAAATCTGAGGGAGGGACTAGGGCATAATTTAGACCTCCTGCCCTTGACATAGCCTCTTAAAACCAGAAAAAGAAAAGGTAGCTAGTCTGCTTGTCTCCGAGAGTGGGTGTGACATCAGTGGGCTGTGCTACCAGGAAATTGATGCTAAGCATGGCTGCCCTAAGCAGCTGTGGGTGCCTCTCTGGTCTCTAGAGCCCAGGGGCCGGGCCCTCTGAGAACACCTCGGTCTGCACTGAGGCTCTCAGTGCACACAAAAGGAAAGCTGCCTTGCAGGGCAGTCTGAGTTTCTAGGTTCATTCCACCTAGATTGGTAGTCTTTGGTTGCTTCTCACTTTAGTTAAAGCTAGTGTTTTGTTTGTTTTTGTTTTATTTCGGGTTTTTTCTCTGATTTTCAGTTACTTTCTAAGAAAGGGGTAATAAAAAAAGACCCTGAAAGTGCTCCCGGGACCCCTTCTAAGAGCTCTGGCATCCCTAAGCCACTCTCACCCCAACAGGTGGAGAACGGGTATGTTTGTTGACAATGTTCGCCTGATCGTCATGGCTAACAACAGTTTTGGATTATTCTCCTAGCATCACTTTAAGGGAGAATCTGAAGAATAGGGAAATGTGTCTCCCTAGACACCAGCAGCATTGAATAAGGAGCATTGGCTGACCCTTACAGAGCACTGCCCCACCACCATTCCATCGGTCTGCTCTTCACCCCCACCCCATGAAGCTCAGCTCCACACTGGCTGGCATCAGTGTGCGTGTGTTGAACCAAACAAAGGCTTTTCAATTGTGACAAGCCTTTTGTCTTTTGAAAACATCTGATTATAACTAACACCTACTGAAAGATACTAACTTGGAGGTGTGGTACCTTTGAGGGTAGAAACCAGCTTGTAACTGAGGCAGAGGTGATTTCCATGGCAGCTCTTGACACAGCCTAGAAGGGAGCCAGAAGGGTGCTCTGGGGATGTAGTGGCTTGTTACTGTGTCCCAGTCATTCTGAGCGTGAAACTATCCCCCAGTGTCACTTCCCATACTGGGGAACATCGTCTATACCTCCTCTTTCAGCCTTGGGACTTTTTTCTTCTGTTATTGAGCATTGCTAGCAGTGAGCTACCCTTCCCTCCCCGCCCCCCTTAAGCTTGCTACAGGGATCCCCGCTCCTAGCCCTTGTTTCCTCTTCTGCAGCAGCAGCCTCAGCCCACCTGGCCCAGGATCTGTTACCTACCTACTCGAACTGCCAGAGCTTAGGGCAGAAGCCACGTTCACATTTGTAGCTGTAAGGTAGGGGAGGTCACAGTGGGAGAGCTGAATGCCATAGGGAAAGAGCGAGCACACCTCTGCCTTTGACTGGTCCATGTACAGTTAATGTGTTCACCCTGCAGAGTAGTGTTTTTAGGTAAGAAGTGTGTGGTGAGATTGGTAAATTCAGTGCACTTTGTTAATTAAAGTGAGAAGAGCTGAAGAATTTTTTTCTAAAGAAAACTAGTACAATTTTAAAGGTGATGTGTATGGAGAGACTTCAGATAAAGCAACAGAGAAGTGAGAGGGTTTTGAGCAATATAAAATATAAGGCATTTTAGAGACTTTCTGGAGAATAATTTTTTTTTTGTTTATTTCCTGCTAGACCCCTATGTCCTACAGGCACAGGGTCCCATTGTGTTGTGTTTTGAATCATCGATTCAAACCACTGCTTCTGATGTAGTCATGGGTTTACAACAGTTCACATCTCCACCCTCATGTTTCATTTCACTACTAAACATTTTTAAAATAGAAGGTTTCTAGATGTAGAATTTCTAACTAACTACAGTCTGTGTTGAGTCATCCCTCAGTTCAGCAATCTAGTGTGTTTGGCCGTAGAGATCCAGCCCTGAGATGCTTTGTGACACTGCAGTCTACATGCTTGTATGTGGCAGACTCCAGAAGTATACATGAAGTGCTGTATTGAGAAATGCGTTCTACTTCCATGTGATCCTTTGTAACCTGCAATTGCTTACTCAGGGGTTTCACAATAACAACATAAATATCCGATAGCTGTCCGATGGCATTTGAAGACTTTTTCCATAACAAGGTTATAGATGCATAATATTAGTTGAGGGTCCTTTCACTGCTCACTGGCCCTCCCCTGTGAATGCTCCCAGTCCAACCCTGTCCTGCAGACCATTTACATGATTTCTTGCACAGCTGCATTCAAGAAATCTAGGACATGATCAGCCAGTCACTGGTGATGCCTCTGATACAGATGATACATGCATTGATCTCTCTTCTCCATTGTCTATATATAGCCTTTAGTGGAAAGGAAAAAAGGCCACTACTCTGTAGGGCACGGTTTTCTTCTGAAATTCTTTCTTGTAAATTGTAAATCTTTGAGTCACTTTTTCAGAGTGAAAAGTGTTTCTAGCCAAGCTGTGGGGGGCATAATATCCTACTTGTTTGAAATGTCTCATGTATTTAAACTGTGGTCAGTATCCTCCTCACCTTACATTATACATACCCCTGGGTGGGGTGGTCCCCTCACCCTGTGGGGGTGGTTCCATCATTCCTGGCATGGATGACCTCATTACACAGCTGATCTCATCCACACAGAACCCCATGTGTGTGTCCACAGGTGTAGGTGGAGTCGGTGAAGAGAAGGGTGATCTAGACAGCAGATGAGCCAGCTACATGGCACGGGTAATGTATGATTCCCATGTGTCATGAGAATTTCACTAGAATGTCATTCAACAGCCCAACTACCTCATGTGAAATTGGCTGTGGACAATCTGTGTTAGGTGAGAAATGTGTTCAGAGAAATTTATTCTGGTTAATAAATTGAACAGAGTGGTGTCTCTATGAAGAAGAAACATGTTATACCAGATGCCAAAGGCTAAACTATACATAGATTTTCTTGGATTCCTTTCTACGTTAATGTTTAATTCCATAGTCTGTAACCTCATGAATGTTTGTAGTTTTGTAGAGCCATATGCTCTCAGTACCTGTCACAGAATCCTGTGTCAACCCCCTCGTCTCTCAGTATTTTGAATGAACATCATAATGCTGATAGGAAGCAAGTTAAACTATAAAAATGTCAACTTGTGGCTTCTTAATTTAATGGACTTTTACTTAGAAATGTATTGGAGCCTTTTAGGACCAATTGTTGAGTGAAAATACTGTGTGTAAATTTGTCTGCTTCTCTGTCCAAGTTGTTACTCTGTATTTCATGGGAAGTGGGGCAGGGGAGGGTTTTACTTCCTTTGGAGAATGTTTGAAAACATCCGTCAGATTTTTATATTCATTAATTACAATAAACATATTTTTAGAGTATTTTATTAAGTGTTTTTCAAAGGTATTGTATGAGTTTTGCTTAATTTTATGTGCCAAAAATATGTATTGTTTATGAAACACCCACACCATGCCAGTTATCATTCTAAGTCCTTGACCAATATTAACACATTTTCTCCTACTAACTGTAAGACAGATACTCTAGTTACCTTCAAGTTACAATTGGGAGAACTGAGGCACAGACTGGGAGGCCTTCTGCCTAATTCCCACAGCTGATGAAGACTGGAGACAGGCTACGAACCCAGGACTCCCTGCTCCGGGATCTTCACAAAGCTCTTAAAACCTCCAGCATCAGCCAGAGTAGTGGCATCTGCACTGGTAACCTGGGCGTTCTAGAAAGACCAGCCCTTTTCAGAAGTGGTTCTTGTCTTTGTTTTCAGAGCTGTGAGCAGCAATGAAGTCACAGCCCAGTGCTGCTGCCAGAGCCTAGGAAGTTCTTCCCTTAGAGACCTCCACTCCAGTGAAGCCAGATCCTTGTCTGCCTCAAAAAAGAACCCTAGAACTCCAGAGAAGCAAAATTAGTGTTCATCAAGCAGAGAGAAGAGACAGTGCATACTTCAGATGTAAGGGAGAGGGGTTGAGAGTTGATACTTTAGTTGTTCTTACACTCATGCAAGTACATCAGATGAGATACCCTCCACTCATTCTGAGGGTAACACCACACACCAGAATCGACCACTGTCATCATTCCAGGGTGACAGAAGGGAGCCTTTGGAACGGTGATGTTCACGTGGGCCCTGGTGACTGAGGACACAGGTTGCTTTGCAGGTAGACTCCAATTTGAAGCTGTCTTCCTTAGAGAACAGAGCCACCAAGTCTTTGCTGACATGTGTGGCCAACTGTAGGTCATTGTTCGGCTGTAGAGTCAGAATTGTTGAAATGGCTTTAATTGTTAAATGTTCAAAGTCCTTCATAGATCAATCACCTTAGATGCTGGGCCCTCATCCTCTGAGGCTTCATTGTCCACCCCTACATGTGCCCCAAGTTTCCTCAGTCACTGGGGAAGATGGGATGATGATCCTTCCCACTGGCTTTTGATTTAGGCCTATTCTTGCCTGTCCTCCTCCTCACACACTTGCATGGTCATAGAGTCCAGACACCCTGCAGACGACCTTTAAATTACACACGAGGTACAGTCCATTCACCTGGACTGTGATCTGGCAGCTCCATCCTAGACCCACCTGTCTCCTAGTCATCTTCCTTTCAGTAGTCCTTCCTTCCCCTGAGACCCCAGACCAAGCCTAGCTGCCCCTTAAGCGTTTCCAGCCAAATCAGGGGTGTCACCATTACTCTGGTATCTCAGGCAAGACATACCCTCAGCTCCTTTCTCCCTCACTCTGAATCTGCTTCGTCTTCAAGGCCTCCCTTGCTATCTGCATTCCTTAAGCTGTAAAATCATCTCTCAGTCCTCTTTCATCCGGATTGACATGTCTCCCAAACCTGAAAATGCACCCTTAGCTCCATGCCTTGACTCAAACCCCTTCAGGAAGTTGGAAAGCCACACCCCTTTCCCACTCCAGGAAGATATTTCCAAGCCTAGACACAAAAGTCCTAGCTATCAGTTCTCCAATACTCCTGCACGTCTAAATGATACCATATCAAGGAGGACTTGGGGACAGGAGGCATGACTTCCAACGTGACTGGGTTAATTCTTTGCTGTTGTGTCTAATTATTGGTATAGCTGCCAGTGACTCTGAGGTTGGTCTACCCTGCCTCTTATGGTGCTTTCTCTGTGTCTTTCAAAAGGATTTTGAAACAGTTTTATAAGCTAACAGTCACCTCAAATGGTGTTTCCTGATTCTTTCAGATGAATTATTTCTGCTACCCAGCTAGATGAAGTAGATGCCAGGCAGTGCCCCACACAGTGCAGCCCCCCTCTGCTGCCCCGAATATTTAAACAATGCTTAGACTGGCTGCTGTGGGGCCAGAGGGAAGGAGGGATCAGGAGGAAAGGAGATGATCAGGAGGGGAAGGCTGATTTTGAGTTTCTCTGTGTGGCCATGCATCTGTATATGTGTGTTTCTGTGTGTCTGTGTGTTTATATGTCTATGTGTGTGACTCTGAATGTGTCTTATGTATCTGTATGTGTCTGTCAGTATGTCTATGTATGATATTACTTGGACTTTGCTAATATTCCTAAAATGTTTGTGTCAATGATATTTTTAGGTGTCAAATTGTGAGTCAGCAGTATTACACCCAGTTCATGGTTCTCAGCTCTATACATACAGACTTGGTAGAAGGAGTCTAAAAATGCTAATGCTTGGGCCCCTCCCTATGTATCAGTCTTGGGAATGTAGCCTGTCCCTGCTGCTGTTAAACATTCCCCAATAATTCTGACATCCAGCCCTGATTGAAATCCTTAAAGCTCCTGGTCCATCCTTTACAATTATCTGTGGGGCCTTTCAGGATGAATCCAGACTGTAGAACTTCCTTCTTAGGATCTAACAAAACGGTAATTAAAATAGGTATAATTTTATTAATTTATTTATTTAGGTTTTTCGAGACAGGGTTTCTCTGTGTAGTTTTGTGCCTTTCCTGGAACTCACTTTGTAGACCATGCTGGCCTCAAACTCACAGAGATTCACCTGCCTCTGCCTCCCAAGTGCTGGGATTAAAGGCGTGCGCCACCACCACCGCCTGGCAAAATAGGTGTAATTTTAAAAGTTTAAAAAAAACTTGAAAAAGTTTCCAGCGATCAAGCCATAGAAGGAACCAAGACTTGTCTTTGTGCCTTGAACTCCAGAGTACTAGCCAAAGAAGACGACTAGATTTCCCACCAGGAAGAACAGCTCCTAACCCCATTGCCACTGAGGGAAAAATCCAGAATTTCATTGAAATCTCGGAGTTAGAAAGGAGCTGGTTGCTAATGGGAACTGAAGTTCCCTGAGAAAGCCTCGCCCACATTGATTCTGCTGACTGGTTAGGACTTCTGTGGTTTTGGAGAGTTGGGATGTTGCAGATGAAGAGCCAGATTGTCTTGGGCTTTCCTCAGCCCCTCATTATTATGCACCTGTGCATCTGACTGGACATGTTTCCATCAGGGAAACCTTTGTAATGTATTGAGTCATAAACAGGCCACTGGTTTCCACTAATTACCCCAAAGCTAAGAATGTCATCCAGGAGTATCAGAAACACAACTTAATTGTAACCCACCCAGCTGGTGTCCCCACCGATATATTTGGCAAGTACTTGATTTGTCTGTTGTTACAAATTCATGTAGCTGCTTCCACAGTGGAATGTGCTATCAGGGAAGACTGAATCTGTGTCCCCAGGCCACTGTCACTCAGATCTGGCTCATATTATACTTTGTCTTACTCTCTTTGGAGCAAGAGCTGTGGTCTGAGTTGACAAACTCTTGTGGTGTAATGGCATCCTTATGTCCTCCTCTGAGCCAAGGAATTGTGAGGCAGAGGTGAGGTGGGAATGAAGCTGGAGTGAGACAAGACTAGGCGGTAGCTCATCTCCCAGCTAAGAGGGAAAGCCACAAGGCATGCAGTCAGCGTGTCTTCTCTCAATACGTTACTTTTCCTAAGGAGGTGTGACCAAATGTCTGTTCACCAGGTAAATCAACAGCAGACCAAAGAAATGATTTTATGTAAGTCCAGCTTGGTAAATCAGTGAGTTCATTGGGCTTGCTTACAAGAATATGGGTGTCTTAGGGTGTATTTCTATTGCTGTGAAGAAATACCATGACCATGGCAACTCTTACAAAGACAACATTTCATTGGGGCTGGCTTACAGTTTCAGAGGTTTAGTCCATTATCATCATGGTGGGACATGGCAGCATGCAGGCAGACATGGTGCTGGAGAGGTAGCTGGGAGTTCTACATCTTAATCCACAGGCAGAAGAGACTGTGTTCAACACAGGACATAGCTTGAACAAAGGAGACCTCAAAGCCCACCCCCACAGTGACACACTTCCTCCAACAAGACCACACCTACTCCAACAAGGCCATAACTCCTAATTGTGCACACTCTTTGAAATGGGACCATTTTCTTTCAAACCACCACAGTAGGTGAGGAGGTAAGGGTTTTTTGTTTGTTTGATTGATTGTCTGTTTGTTTTAATGGGAGTATGGGTGAGGGATTACTTATGGGAGCATAGATGAGGGGTTCCTTACAGGAGCATGGTAAGGAGTTACTTAAGGGACCATCACTGAAACATCCCCCAAACAACTGCATCCCTGAAAAGTCCTACCCCATCATAGGTGATGAGCTCATGAAAGCAGCACCATGAAATTCCTCCAGGAAACTTTCCATCTCCAGTGTACTCTAGAGCCTGCCCCAAGACCACATGCTGCTGGGGGGTAGGAGGGACTAGAAGGCTGAAATCTCGGGTATATTTTGTTCTGCTATTATTGTTGTCATGAGTGACAAGACCAAGGCCATGTCATTCTGTAGTTCACCATAGCAATCAGCTCCATGATGGCCCCGGGCTCATAGTGTGTGTTAAGGAAAGAGCTACACCCTGGCACCTCTCCACTCAAAATTACCTCAAAGGTGGGAGTTATTACAAGTATCTGAAGACAGCAGAAAGCCTAATTCCTGTAGTAAAGCATACTTCTTGGGTTGAGACTGTCTTCCAAACATCAGTGTCCAAGGCTTTGTCCCTCCATGGAACCTGTAGAAGGCAGGGTCTACCACAAAGTCTTTAGGTCACTGAGGTGTGGTCTTGAAAGGGATCGTGGGACACACAGCACAGCCTCTGCCTCTGTACTTACTCTCCCTTGACTTGTAAGCAGCTTTGCTCTGCCACACACTCACAATTCTCCCCATGGTTTACAGGCTTGCCACAGGCCCAAGTCAATAGGACCAGTTGATTTTGGATGGAAACAAATAATAAACAACATAATAAACAGTCAATAAACCTTTTTTGTTTATGAGCCAATAATCTTGGGTGTGGTGGTTTGAATGAGAATGGCCCCCATATTAAACATTCTCATATGTTTAAATGCTTAGTCCCCAGTTGGTGGAACTGTTTAGGAAGGATTAGGAGATATGGCCTTGTTGGAGGACATATATCACTGGAGGTAGGCATTAAGGTTTCAAAAGCCCACACCAGGCTCAATCTCCCTCTGCCTGCTGCCTGAAGATCAGGATGTAAAGCTCTCAGCTACTGCTCCAACACCTTCCTGCCTGCTTCCTGCCATGATGATCATGGACAAATCCTCTCAAACTGTAGGCAAGCCACCAGTTAAATGCTTTTTTAAAAATAAGAGTTGCCTTGGTCATGGTGTCTCTTCACAACAGTAGGACATGTAGGTATTCCATTACAGTGGCAGACAGCTAATTAGCACACACACACACACACACACACACACACACACACACACACACATATATATATATATATATATATATATATATATATATATATATATATATATATATATGCTTGTTCACCCCTCCATCCTTCCTGTACAGACACAAGACACTGCCAGGAAGGGCTTATAGTTGACTGGTACCACAGTGTATGGTTGTGCTGGTCATTATGGCATCAAAATACTTTCAAGTAAATAAACTGAGCATCTCATACTGTCTGGCTTTCCTAGCCCCTCTCACAAGAAGCTCCATACAAAGGCTACCCCACAGTCCAGCACCTACAGGAGTAATATTAGACCTAGCAGGGACCCTCTGACCCTGCAAGAGCTATGGCCATCATCTGTACTGCTTGATCTGTGTCATGCTGATTGTTGAAGATTTTTAGTGTTAACCTCTGCAGGAAAACAGAGTATAAGCTCACAAGGGAAGAGAAATGGCAGCCAAGCAAAGCGGGAAATATAACAAGGCACATACCCTAACACTGTATGAAACCAACAAGGGGGGTAAACAGAGTAGCACACCACAGATGGGAGCAATTTTTTTAAAAAGTGATCTGGCAACTATCAAGTGTGCTGTGGTCAGAAGAGGGGGCTGTGTGGGGAACAGGTGGATCCAATTTAGAAAAGCTCATGTAAGAGACAGAAGTCCTTGCAGATGTACTGTGCTCTCAAGAAACTCAGAACATGAATGCCTAAAACATGTATTCAGACATGACTAGAGAGAGCAACAGGAGAGAAAAAGACTAGCTGCAGAAATAATGTGGCCAGAGAATATCAGAGAAGAAATAAATGAGCTAGAAAGACCCGGATGTGGTGGCACACACCTATGATCCCAGTACCTCGGTGGTAGAGACAGAGGATCCTGAATTTGAAGCCAGTCTGAGTCTGTACTGGTGAGTTTTATGACAACTTGACACTAGCTAGAATCATCCTCAATTAAGAAAATGCCTCCATAACTGGATATCAACATGTAGAAGGCTGCAAATAGATCCATATCTGTCACTATGCACAAAACTTAAGTCCAAGTGGATCAAAGACCTCAACACAAATCCAGTTACTCTGAACCTGATAGAAGAGAAAGTAGGAAGTAGTCTTGAATGCATTGGCATAGGAGATCACTTCCTAAATATAACACCAGTAGCACAGACACAGAGAAACAATCAATCAATGGGACCTCTTGAAACTGAGAAGCTTTTGTAGAGCAAAGGATATGGTCAACAAGGCAAAGCGACAGCCTACAGAATGGGAAAAGGTCTTCACCAACCCCACATCTGACAGAGGGCTGATATCCAGAATATATAAAGAACTCAAGAAATTAGACATCAAAATGCCCAACAGTCCAATTAAGAAATGGGCTATAGAACTAAACAGAAAATTCTCAACAGAGGAAGCTCAAATGGCTGAAAGACATTTAAGGAATTGTTCAACATCCCTAATCATCAGGGAAATGCAAATCAAAACAACTCTGAGATACCACCATACACCTGTCAGAATGGCTAAGATCAAAAACACTGAAGACAGCTTATGCTGGAGAGGATGTGGAGCTAGGGGATCTCTCCTCCACTGCTGGTGGGAATGCAAGCTTGTACAACCACTTTGGAAATCAATATGTGCTTTCTTAGAAAATTGGGAATCAATCTCCCCCATGATCATGATCCAGCTTTACCACTCTTGGGTATATACCCAAGGAATGCTCAATCATACCACAAGGGCACTTGTTCAGCTATGTTCATATCAGCATTGTTTGTAATAGCCAGAACCTGGAAACAATCTAGATGCGCTTCAACTGAAGAATGAATAAATAAAATGTGGACCCTTGCTTCTTAAGTTGCTTCTAGTCAGGTGTTTTCTCACGACAGCAAGAACAGTAGTTGATACACAGCCCTTACCCATTCTTCCCTCTCCAGCCACAGATACTTGCTAATCTGTGTTCTACCTCTGTAGTGTGAACTAGTTGAGGCTTTTTATATAAATGCAGATGTGCAATATGTGATGTCTTACGACTAATTTTTTTCAGTTATCAAGTTTTTGAGGTTCACTCATATTGTAATTTAGGTCTGTTTTATTCCTCTTTATTGCTGTGTGTTATCCCCTTATATGGATACCACTTTTGTTTACCCATTCCCAAATAATGAGTCTTTGGACTGTTTCCAATTTTTGGTTATTAATAATGCTGCTATACCAGTTTTGTGTGGATGTATGTTTTTATTTCTGGTGTTTATAATAAACACAGAATTGCTAGGTCATATATGGTAAGTTCATATTTAACATTTCAGGAATTTCCCAATTCCTTCTGGTGTGATTGCCCGTTTCACAGTCCATTGACAATACATAAAGGCTCTGGTTTCCCTGTACCTTTACCAGTACTTGTTATTATGTATCTTTTGTTTTGTTTCTAATTATAGGCATTCTAGTGAGCATAAAGTGGTATCCCATTGTGATTTTGACTTGTATTTCTCTAGTGACTAATGGTGTTGAACATCTCTTTTTGCTTGTTAGCTCTTTGTACGTTTTCCTTAGAGAAAGTTCTAGCCAAATCTTTTTCCCAACTTCTTGGGGAAAAACTGAGTTGTTTTCTTTTTTTTGAGTTGTAAGAATTCATAAATATATTTTGGATGTAAGTCCCCTTTCAGCCTTATTAAAGATTATGAAGATTTTCCCTCATACTTTCTTCTACAGATTTTTAAAATTTATTTATTTGTTTTTTTATTTATTTGTTTGTTTTACATCCTGGCCTCAGTTTCCCCTCCCTCCTCACTCTGTTCCCACCCCACCCCCCAATCCACTCCTCCTCCTTTTCTTTAGGAAGGGGCAGGTCTCCCATGAGTGTCAACAAAACATGGCGTATCAAGTTGCAGTAAGGCTAGACACCTCCCCACGTTTTAAGGACTGGGCAGATGACCAGTATGAGGAGTAGGGTCCCAAAAGTCAGTAAAAGAGCAGGAGACAGGCCCTGTTCCTGCTGTCAGGAGTCCCACAAGAGGACCAAGCTACACAACTGTGACATACACAGAGGGCCTAGGTCAGTCCCATGCAGGTTCCCTGGTTGTCACTTCAGTATCTGTGAGCCCTATGAGCCCCGGCTAGTTGATTCTGTGAACTTTCTTGTGGTCCTTGACCCCTCTGGCTCCTACAATCCTTTCTCCTCTTCTTCTGGATTCCTTGAATTCTACCTAGTGTTTGGCTGTGGGTCTGCATCTGTTTCCATCAGTTGCTGGATGAAGCCTCTCTGATGACAGTTGGGTTAGGCATCAATCTGGTCACAGGAGATGGCCAGTTCAGGCTGTATATCTACTATTGCTAGGACTCTAAGCTGGAGTCTTCCTTGTAGATTCCTGGGAGATTCCCTTGGGCCAGGTTTTTACCTGATTCTGAAATGCACCCCCTTTCCAGTAGTCTCTTTCAGCACTCCTCCCCCACACCCCACCCCAACCTAATCGCTCATGTTCCCATCCTGACTTGTCTTCAGTCCATTCACAAAATCTCTCCTATTCCCCTTCCCAGGGAGATCTGAGTGCTCCCCCATGAACCCTCCTTGGGTTACCTAGCCTCTTTGGGGTTGTGGATTGTAGCCTAGTTATCCTTTATTTTACAGCTAATATCCACTTTTGAGTAAGTCCATACCATGTTTGTCTTTCTCGGTCTGGGTTACTGCACTCATGGATGATTTTTTCCAGTTCCATCCATTTGCCTTCATATTTCCTGGTGTCTTTGTTTTTGACAGTTAAGTAATACTCCATTGTGCAAATGTACCACATTTTCTTTATCCATTCTTTGGTTGAGGGGCATCTAGGTTGTTTCCAGGTTCTGGCTATTACAAATAAAGCTGCTATGAGCATAGTTGAACAAGTGTCCTTGTGGTATGATTGTGCATCCTTTGGGTATATGTTCAAGAGCAGTATAGCTGAGTCCTGAGGTAGATTGATTTCAGTTTTCTGAGAAACTGCCATACTGACTTCCAAAGTGATGTACAAAGTTTGCATTCCCACCAGCAATGTTCCCCTTGCTCCACATCCTCTCCAGCACGAGCTGTTGCTTGTGTTTTTGATCTTAGCCATTCTGACAGGTGTAAAATGGTATCTCAGAGTCGTTTTGATTTGTATTTCCCTGATGGCTAAGGATGTTAAACATCTCCTTAAGTGTTTCTTGGCCATTTGAGATTCTGTTGAGAATTCTGTTTAGACCTGTACCCCAGTTTTTAATTGGATTATTTGGTTTGTCCATATCTAGTTTCTTGAGTTCTTTGTATATTTTGGAAATCGGATTTGGGGTTGGTGAAGATTTCTACAGGTTTTGTAGTTTTGGATTTATGACCCATTTTTATATGTGATGCAGAGTTCTGGTGCCATTTGTAAAGAACAGTCCTCTCCTCCCACTGAATTCCTCAGTATGTTTGACTGGTCAGCTTTATATGCCGCACTAGCTTGGCCTGTGTGACTTTGTGGTCAGTTTTGAAAGGAGAAGGTTAGTCCCCCCAACACAGTCCTTTTTCTAGTCTGCTTCGGTATTCTGTGTCATCTTGCTTATCTCTTTATTAACTGCTTTAGGTTTGTGATTTTCATTCAGCATTTCTCAGTTTTCCCTTCCATCGATTCTCGTTCTTGTTTTCATTATTTCCTAGGTTCTAGGTTCGTGGATTTGTGTGTTTGTTCTCACAACTATAAAATGGGCATTGGTCTCGGCATCTTTCTGGGTTTCATTTCCTAACATGCAGCATGAAGGCCACCAATGACTCTGGCATTACCGTAGCCACATACGTCACGCTTTAGTGGGCAGCATTGCCGCCTGTAGGGCTGAGCATGCTCACTCCTCAAGAGTTAGTTCTCTTTGGCACAAACTGTTTTCATGCCTAAGTTTTAAAAAAGTCTCTTTTATCTAATACCAACGTAATTCCACTAACTTCTGGCTTCCATTGTGGCCACTAAACGATGCCCTGTGGGTTCCTCACTTGGAGTAATTACTGTGTGATTTCATTATTTTTCAGTCTTTATAGAATATTAGGTCTCGAATGTGCCCATGATGGACAAGCTATTGTTGGGTTTTTGTTTTTCATATCTGAAGTCTATTTTATGTTTGTGGGTGTATGAAACATGTATATATACACGTATGTGCGCCCATGTCTGTATATATGAATTACCCATGTAGTTTAGCTCACTTACCACACCAGAGAAAGCTTTCTTTTTACCATGTTTCACTCCACTTCTTTTTCCCTTCTCTGTTCTGCATTGGATTGAAGTTTATTTTCCCCTTTACTTTTGTTTGGAGATGATGCATTTCTTTTCTTTCAGTAGTTACCTTGAACTTTAGCATGTATTACACACAGTTGAAAGTTTATCGATCTCTCTGTCTTTCTCCCAGAAGGCTATATGACCTTAGGGCACCTCGGCACCACTCAGCTGTCTCTTGCTCTTCCTGTACTTGGGTTCCTCCTAGGTTTTAGGCTTCGATAGTTGTTTCCAGCTGTTGTGGCAGCGTCAGCCAGTGGTGGGTCAGATTCACCTGCTGTTTGTCTTTGGAGATCATTATTTTTTCTCTTCCATTTCTCTCTGACTTTGGTTTCCTCCTCCCTGGAGTTTACCCATGGTGATATTTTCTGTGAGAATCTATGAGTGATAGGCTCCTTCAGGCTTTACCTAAAAAATAAAATACCTTTTCCTGCCTCGCTTTTGATTGGCTCAGCTAGTTACCAAACTCTAAACTGTGGCTTTCTTTCTCTCTACATTTTGATAACGTGTTCCTGTTGTCTTCTTGCCTTGCTGTAACTGTGAGAAACCCGCGTCCCGTGCTTTGTTGTATAGTTGACAGGCTTTCACCTCTGGTCATGCTTACAGCCTCTTCCTTGTGTGCACTGTGATTCTCCCACACAGTGTCTAGGGTAGAGTTATTTCAAGTCTTTGCCTAGATTGAGGATGTGCCTTGAGGCTAAGCCTTCTTTTCTTCCTTTGCTCCTGGACTTCTCACTCACAGCTCTTTGCTGTCCGACTCCCTCTCTGTGCACACTGAACCATCTATTCATAGTGTCTTTTAACCTCTTTTTACACTTTCCATCTCTTTACCCTCTTGCTACACTTTGTGTAATTTCTTCAAATGGTCCTTCTAATTTATTAATTCTCTCTTCAATTTCTTTCTCATCAGCTTACTTTTAATTTCAATATCTTGGGTTGTGGTTCCGTGGTAGAGCACTTACCTAGCATGTGTGAGGCCCTGGGTTTGATGGCCAGAATAAATAGATAAATAAATCAATTCAGTGACTCTGTTTCTTTTCAAAATCTCCTCCCATCCGTTTTTGATAATAACAACAACAGTGCTGGTTAACTTTCCGTTACTATAACAAAATGTTTAAAACAATTGACTTTTAAAGATGAATGGTTTAACTCCCAGGAAGTTCCAGTCCATGATTAATTGGCCTTGTTGGCTTTAGCCTTTGCTGAAGAAGGATAGTGTGGTGGAAGCATAGTGAGGTAAAACTGTTCATATGTCCAGGAAGAAAAGAGGAAGACTGGGGTCCCACAATCTCTTTCAAAGGCATAGTTCCAATGACCTAAAGACCTCCCGCACAACCCTTCCTCTCCATGGTTCCAGAACCTCTCAACAGCGCAACTCTGAGGACTGAGCTTTTAACACACAGGCCTTTGGAGATATTTAACATTCCAACTACAGCAGCCGCCCATTCCCAGCATGTTTGTAGTTTTCTAAGCAGTGTAGTGAGGAGGCATTTAATCCTCACAGCCCATCACTGTGGGCACTGTTAATATCTGCACTTGACAGATGAGGAACCTAAGCGTGGAATTACGACGTGAGTCTCCCAAAGCTACCTGGGCCGTAGATGGTGGGGTTGGCTTTCAAACACAGCAGTTGAGCTCTGGTGTCTATGCTCATGGCTACCATGTGAACGCAACTTTCAGCCAATTTGTTCTTTTCTAGTGTTTTAATTATAGATTCTAGGGTTTAATTACTTGGAACATGATTGCTTGACAATTTCTCTCATATCATCATTGTATCGTGTGAAATTCTCAGGGTCTTCTAGTGCTGGTCTGTGTGTCTGTTGACTCTTCTGGAGGATTCTTCCTGTGGTTTTTGTTTGTGAGCTCACCTTTAGCAAACTTGTCCAATGAGACTGCCCTGTGACATGCACTGGAGATGAGTCCCTTGAGAGCTCTTTTGCATGTGTCACAGAAAAGTCTCCACACCTGGACCACCTCTTTGATCACTAATCATTTAGTGGAGCATTAGTTGTCTTGGTTCCTGGACCCCTTCTTTGATTGCTGGTCATCTTAGGGAGCACTCTAAGTCTTGGTTCCTATCTCACTTCTTTGCTCACTTGTCATTTACTGGAGCACTAGTTGTCCTGGTTTCCATCTCACTTCTTTGGTCACTTAGCATCTTAGGGAGCACTCACCGTCTGGTATTGGACCACTTCTTTGGTCACTTACCATCTAGCACTTAGCTTCTTGTCCTGGGCTGCCTGCAAACTTGAATCTACATTCAGACCAGGAAGAATTTGTTTCTCACGTGATCATTTTTTTCCACTAAGAGCATACAGACTCTTTTCTACCCGTCTGTGGTAGTGATGGCTTTCTGATATTTCATTGTGGGTATAGCCCTTTAGAAACCACTGGAGCTCTTCGCCAACCCAAGGTGTAGAAACTTCGCACATCCTCTCTGTTGACTTCCCTTTCTGTCAGGCCCACACCTGCGCCTCCTTTTATCTTGTCAGTTCATCCAAGTATTAAAATAATTTTGATAGCTTTTGTGCATCTTTCTTAGGCAGTACAGCAAAAGAGAATTATCAAATTGTTCTTCCTTTTATGAAAATTAGAAGTCCCATTCCACTCTTTAAAAAACTTTCTTTTCATTACAGTAATGAAAAGTCAAGAACAGTCATAAAATTATTGGGAGGAAATCGGAAAAAACAGTAATGGAAATGGCTATGTGTTTCCTTATTTTTTTATATTTTATGTGTCTATATATGCATGCATACTGATGCATGTGTTAATGTACATATGACATAGTTGGGTTTGTATGTATACAAGTATTTATATGTGTCATTTTACTTAATATTGTATCTTTTTTTTATACAATTAGAATTTATTTTAAAATAATGAAAGAAAAACTTCTGTGGATAAATGGAGACCAGTAAGATGCCTAAAGAGTAGGTAAGGGCATTTGCGATATAGCTTGACCTCCTAAGCTCCATCCCAGAATCCCTGTAGTGGGAGGAGAGAGCCAACTCTCCAAGTTGTTCTCTGACCTCCACATGTGTACTTTGGTGCACACCCCTCACAAACACACAAGACAGACAGACAGACAGCAGAAAAGGTAAATGGGAGGCTTCAGGCATGCATTTGGCTATTCTGCAAATATACTATTCTGTACCCACCACTTAGATATTTAAAAAAAGAAATACCCGAGCTTATATCCCTGTGATTTCAATTAGTTCTATAGCCCTGTTAGACATCATATATTTAAAGGATGTAATTTAAAGACTATGGTTTTAATTGATTATTCGGAGTAACTCAACTATTATTTCTGATTTCCAGTGTACTAAAAAAAAAATCTTCCATACTACCTTTCCCCTATTCTACCCTTCTTGGAGGAGACTGCACAGTAAGGCTGGGCTGTCTGAAGGAGGCCTACAACTAGCTGCATTATATGCCGGGAGAGACTAGAATGGGTCGACAAGTTTCCCGATAGGCCAAAAGACAAAGATGACCTGAAACTCAGTAACAAGTGACAGGCTTGTTAGATGAATGGCCTCCGCTTTCCTCCTTCTAGAAGCAGTCTGGCTTCAAGATAATTCAGTTGCTCTTGCAGATGCCAGTCGAGCATTAGCTCAGCCTTTTGTCTCCTCCAGGTTACAGAATTGCTGAGGAGTGCAGGCTGAATGTCTGGGAGGAGGTGATCCTGGAATCATGGCGGGGTGATAGGTTTGCAAGATGGGAAGCATTCTTGGGAGGCAGGTTCTCAAATCCCAGCAATCAGGAAATCAACTCAAACTCATACAGCCTGGTGAATGGTATATATGCCCACCCTAGAAATCACCTGATGGCCCTCCTCATCTGTCAGCACGCTGAAATGGCTCAACAAGATACTTGAACTCTGAGTCAGTTCTGGATGATGATGATGATGACGATGATGATGATGATGCAAGTTGGGTTTCTGACATTCCAAGTGAAATTCTTTATAACAATCATTATTATTGTTATTGTTATTATTATTATTATTATTATTATTATTATTATTATTATTAATAGAGACAGATTCTCATTCTCAAGGCTGAGCTTGAGCTTAGAATGTAGTTGAGGATGCTCTTAAACTCCTGATCATCTTGGGTCCACATCTCAAGTTCTGGGATTACACCAGGCTTCCACCATATCCAGTTCAAGTGAGATTCTTAAGATTTATATCATAAACAAATAGGATGATCCTAGACTAAATGTCTCCCATTCCAGTACACTCTAGAAGCCTTGTGGTGCCATTCTGGAGAGAAGGTCACCTGTGAGAATAGCCTGAATTTGGGTGAACCCTAAAGTGTCTGAGCAGCTGGAAATGCCTGGAGCTAATACGATTGCTTTTCTGCCATCGGATGGAAGGAGGTTTCAAATGGGACATTAAATCAAGCTTAACTCCTTGCTCAGTGAAGTCTGTGGCTTATAAAAATCTTGCCCACCAAACTGGAGAAGTGACCTAAAGGCTTTGTTATAACTAGGCAGGTGGCTGTACCTCAAGATGAAAGAGAGCAGCAGCAGGGCTACCTCAGGAAGGGCCAGTACCAGAAACTTGGAGGCTGCTGGGCTTCCCCAGCTCTCGTCGATACTCCCTGCTGCCTGTCTGCATCCCTCTGCTCTTTCTGAGAATGCACCTCCACTTGTCCCACTGGTAAGCTAGAACCCACTGGCAGCATTCCCAAGCCACGTGCCACAGTGCCAGCTACACATAGTTTGAACCATCTGTCTTATGACCTCGTTCCCAAGTCCTCAGACAGGAATGGGACTGGCCTACTTTGGTCCCATTTCTATCTCTGTGTTCAATCGAAAGTGGCCTGAGGGGCACTGATAAAACTGCTCTGTGCTCACCACTTTGAGTCAGCACGTAGTTATCGGGGAACTGGAAATGGTCGTGAGCTAGGAAGGCATCCTCAGAGTTGATGACTTCTGTGGGACTGGTGTGGGCCTGGTGCCTCACTTTCCCCAGCCGCAAAGTGAAGAGGATCTGTCCATTCCTGTTTGGAGGGAAGGCAAAGGTAAGAGACATGGGTTGTCTTTTGTCTGTGCGTCCGGCGCTGTATGAAGTTAAATGGGTTATCTTTACGCATCCTGAAAACAACCCTGAGAGATGGGCATTTTAATTTCCGTATCTATAGATAATGAAATTGGTGCTCCTAGAGGCTAGCTGGCAAGTGGCAGAGCTTGGGCCTGAACCTAGACAGAATCAGCTTGCTGCCGAGGAAGAAGCTGTTATTAAGAATGATCTAATGTCTGCAAGCTGTGCATTCTCGACTACTAATAACTTGCCTGGGGCAGGATCCCACACAGTGAATGCTCAGCCCGGGAAGACTATTAATAAGAGCCTCTCACCCTTCCATTACAGCAGCAGTCTTATCATCATGGAGTGTTTTGCTCACATTAGTACAACAAAAACCTCTTAAGAAGTGGATACCCATCTTCCTTGAGAGGTTTCGCCAAGGCACATTTTATTAAAAGTGAAAATGGAGATGGAAACAGTGGCTGATGTTTGTTTTAGCTGTAACTGACCTTCAGCCACCATTTAGTACAATGGATTAGAGAGGCGTGTGTTGGACTGAAAATACCAGCTTGCCAGCATATTGTCTTAGCTTTTAGGATGTATTCATGTGCACTGATCTCTTGATGCCCCAAGCCAAATGTAACTGTTTTGAGTACTCAGATGATGTACAAAGCTCATCCTGTCTTTGCAGAAAAACTGTCAGTGGGCAATGAGCAATCCTCTACTGCAGCAGTTCTCAACCTGTGGGTCACGACCCCTTTGGGGGAGCCAAATGACCCTTTCACTGAGACCATCAGAAAATACAGGAATTTACATTATAATTTATAACAGTAACAAAATGGCAATGAAAATAATTTTATGATTGGGGTCACCACAACATGAGGAACTACATTAAAGGGTCGCAGCATTAGGAAGATTGAGGACCACTGCTCTGCTGTATTTTCAACCCTGAGAGTATTAGCTCCCTAAAATACAATCCATGTTATGAGACTAGACTTCTCTGACCTCAAAAAGCCAAGAACTTAGTCATTAGGTAAATGTGAGTTAAAACTTCAATAAGATACCTCTTCATATTCACCAGGATGGCTGTAATTAGAGGGTGAAAGGCCAGATAATAACAAGTGAAGGCAGGGATGTGGAGAAATCGGAACCTTTGCATGTGGTTAGTTAAGAGGGTAAATGGCACAGCTGTTATGGGAAAGCAGTTGGGCAACTCCTCAGTGGGTTAAACGTAGACCTGCCATATGGCCCAGGAGTTCCACTCCTGGGTGTAGCCCCCCAAGAACTGTAACTGATGTTCAAAGAAAAGCTCACATACAAATGACAAATGCCAAAAAGTGAAATAGCTCAGGTGTCCATCAAGCAATGAATGGATAAACACAATGTGGTATATCTGTGCAATGAAGTAGTATTCCATAAGAAGCAATGATACGATTGGTATACACTACAACATGGAAGCTTAAAACATTGTAAGTGGAAGAAGCCAGATGTAAGAGGCCACCTATGTATGATTCCATTTGTATGAAGTATTTATAGGTAAAGCCACAGACACTGAAAGCAGATTGGTGGGTTCCAGGAGCTGGGAGAGAGGAGAATGGGATATGACTAATGAAATGGATATGGGGTTTCATTTGAAGCCATTAAAATGTTGTAAAAGAGAGTGATGATTGTCACACAACAGTCGGCAAACTATGTTATATGTGTTTCACCATAATTCCTAAGAAATGCCTAAGAACCTCTTTGCAAAGAAAACCAACAGTTTTCTTTCTCTAGTATGTGAGTGAATGAATGAGATTAAAAAGGCTGACCCAGCTGTGATGCCTATGAACCATACCAATAACCAGCATGCAAGATAGCCCTAAGGGTACAATAATGGCACTCATATCTTAGTTGTTACCAACCGCTGTCTACTTAGACTGAAGGTTGGCTCAACAGTGGGGAAGTCACATCTCATACTAGGAACCTAGCCAACTGCTGTAGGTAGTGAGATTCTGGATTTAGAGAACTTTCTATTGCTATTTTACTAAACAAGCGTATTTCCTAACTGCATTCTAAATACTCATCCTCACACCCACAGATAAATCTAGTTCTCATTCCTCATCAAAGAAGCTTCTCTTTGTAGCAGATGGAGACCATTGCAGTAAACTACAACTGGTCAAAATGCAGAGAACGACTGACTGTGGGGTGCCCAGCCCCAGCTGGCAAATCTAGAACAGAAACTCTGCACGTAGGGCTCAGGGAACATGGAAAAAGAGGGGCAGAAAGTTGTCAGAAACAGAGAACCAGGGCATCTGCTATGAGGTTGTTTTTCTCCTAGAAATGCCGGGGAAGCTTCACCCATTAGACCTCAACAAAATGGCTGCCTAAACAAGACCTGATCAAGGGCCAGACATGCTAATGTGGAAGGTGGAAACCTCATTGGCCCCGCCCCTAGACAAAGAACTACAGGATACTAAGGAATGCTGAGAGAGGAAGAATTAGTCTTCCCCAGGGATAAGTCCCCTAACTGGTTATCCAGTACCAAGCTGTCAGCTCTGAAATCATATACATGCAAATAATAATAAATGCCTAATAATAATAATATATAATAATAAATAATAAATGGGCCTGCAGGTCCTATTTATATATTAATGTATATATATTACGTAACAATATAATATACATACACACATATATACATATATATATCACAACTAAAGAAAAAGACTATAACCATGAATTGGATATGGAGTTGGGGGGGGCATGGGAAGGATTGGAGGGAGGAAAGGGAAGTGGGTAAATGATGTGACTCTATTTTAATTTTTAACAATTTTTTTTTTTCGTTTTTCAAAACAGGGTTTTTCTGTGTAGCTTTGTGCTTTTCCTGGAACTCACTCTGTAGACCAGACTGGCCTTGAACTCACAGTGATCTGCCTGGCTCTGCCTCCCGAGTGCTGGGATTAAAGGCGTGAGCCACCACCGCCCAGCTTAATTTTTAAAAATTTAAAGTATGTTTTTAAGGTTTTACTGAATTCATGAAAATTCTTAGGACAAAACTTTTATACCCAGATTTCTATCCCTGAACATCTTCAGCCTCTCATTCTTGGAACTTTACCTCAAAGATTGTTTCACTCAATCTCACCCCCTTGAGTATAAGATTTCTGGCTCATTCTTTACCAATGCCAAGCGTGCACGCGCGTGCGTGCATGCGTGCGTGCATGCATGCATGTGAGAGTGTGTGTGTGTGTGTGTGTGTGTGTGTGTGTGTGTGTATCTGTGTCTGTGTGTGTCTTTTACCCAAGAGAAAATGAAGCAGAGACCCAGAGGCAGAGCCAAGGTTACATATTAGGATTAGATTTAGAAGCTTTGAGTGGCAAGGTTGCCCAGGAAAACACCTAGCTTCTCTCTTCTGTCAACCTCCTCTTCATAGACCAGGATGTCTTCTCTAGGAAGCTGGTCCTAAAATTGCCACATACAGTGGATATGAGGAAGACAGTGGTCAGAAACAGACTTGACAGGGATTGGCACACTAACAGGATGAAGAGTTTATGGTTTCTCTATGCTCCTTGCCTGGAAGATGAATTGGCTGCATTCATTTGTGGCTGAATCTTTGGCTGTCTGTTCAGAGCCAGATCTTAGAGAGAATGTTGTTTCAACTTCTAAATCAATAAAGAAGCAATGTCAAAGATCCCAAACTAGCTGACTGCTGCTTCCAGGAGAAGTGCTGGCCTCATCAGTGTGCATCTACCCTTCAGGGAATGGTGCTCATATTCATCCTGTTTCAAGCCATTTAGAATTCCTTCCATCTAGCTAACTACGACAGTCACTGTGAACTTTGGAAAATGGCTGAGCCAACTGGGTCTTAGGAGAAAGTAATATGCCTAGCTTGCTCTCTGTATGTGCAGATGGGCCCCAGCTTAGACACATCCTCCTAAGGAGATGAAAAAGCAACATGTATGCAGTAGAGAGCATGGTTCCCAAGCTAGTGACATGTGGCACAATCTTTCCATCTACACTGAATGGTGCTGTAAACTGCAGTTCCGAGTCGGCCCTGTTCTCCTGAAGGAAAACCACAGACATCCAGAGCTGTATGGCTAAGCCAGCATGTTAGGCAGGTTAGTAGATTAGATGTATCTTTAAATTACATAGTCCCCATCTATGATGATTCAGTGGGAGGCAGTTCAGTCATAAATGCATCTGTATAGAGAAATAGAAGAGCAATGACCCAAAAACACAAGATGGTCAGGGTGAGTCTCCCGATTCTTCCTGGGCTTCCATCCAGTGACCTTCCTCCTAAGACGCAGAATCACAGCTCACTGGCTTGTGAGCACTGCAAGAATTGGTCCATCTGGCTATTCTAGTTGTCTTTGGGGGAAAATGCCATCACATCTATATATGGATCTCTCTGTGTCCTCATTGTCAAGTACACACAGATTGAGCAAGACCCCGAAACACTGTGTGCCACACTTTGAGCTGTACCTCCTACTGTGTCATTTTCTTTTTTTCTTAAAAAGACTTACTATGACTCACGTTCAGCGTTCTATATCCTTTGAACATGCCCTCTTCCAGGGTTTTTGTTGTTGTTGTTGTTGTTGTTGTTGCTGCTGCTGCTGCTGCTGTTAAAACACACTGAGTCTTGCCTCCTTAAAGCTCTTCTTTCTTTATGGGCCTGCCATGAACTCGTGTGTAATTGAAGATTTCTTCGTATTTATCTGTGTATCTGTGCATGCGTGTGCCACACATATGGAAGTGCCTGCAGAGGCCAGAAGATGGTGCCAGGTCCACTGGACTACAGTTCCAGGAGTTTGTAATCTGTCCGGTATGGGTGCTAGGGATCAAACACGGGTCCTCTGGAAGAGCTGCAGATGCTCTTCACTTCTGAGGCACATCTCCATCTCTTGTGTGTACTTAGGCTGAGCTGTTGGAATAGGTGCTCTGTGGAATGCATGCCCAGATGTACTCTCTTTCACTGAGAGTGCCCATCTTCCTAAGGCAGCCACGTTTGTGGCGATGGCAAACCCTCTTGGCTATAAATCGATTCCCGGCTCCAGGGAGCTGAGGACATTGATGTTGGGGTGTAGACATGGTGGTAGCCCCGCCCCGAGAGCTCTCATGAAGGCTGTAGACACTGGTGAGTGGAAGCTGCCGTTATGGATAACCATTCTCACACATCTGTCTGGAGAAGGAAAAAGAGTGGGCATTAGAGAGAAGAAAGTGCTAATGTGAAGGAGCCATGTGTGAAGATAATCCTAGTGGAGAGAGGGAGAGGGGGGCAGATGGCAAGGTGTGGAAGAGGAGGGAGGGGGAAGGGGGAGGGGAGGGGAGGAGAGCTCCTAGTGGTTTGCCAGTTCCTGGGGTTCAGCTCTCATAAGGCCATGCCTGGCCATGGGACCGGTGATTTTTATGCAAAGTTCCTTTCTCTCTCTCTCTCTCTCTCTCTCTCTCTCTCTCTCTCTCTCTCTCTCTCTCTCTCTCTCTCTGCATCTCCCTCTTTCTCTCTGTCTCTGTCTCTCTGTCTCTGTCTCTTCTGTCTGTCTGTCTGTCTGTCTGTCTCTCTCTCACACACACACACACACACTCTCTATACTATTTTGAATAAGTTTCTAGTCTTCTATTGGCAACCAGAAGACCTTTGACTGAGACAACCAGAGCCTACTTCTACTTGTTTCTGATTCCTGGAAGAGAGAATAATCCCCATTTCTTCCTGAATTAATGAAATGTAGTTATGAAAACTTAGATCTGGAATTCTACAATTTATTATATTTTTGAAGTAGTGGTATCCAAGGAAGCTATGGCATACCCAAGGTCAGGCAATCGCAAGCTAGAATGAAAGCACAGGTCTTCTAAACACCAGTCAGATGTCCCCAGTGATCAAGGCTACCTCTATAGAAAAACAGTCAGTGCTATCCTTGGTGCACTGAACATTTCTATCATGCCCAGTAGTGTGGTAGCTCCAGTGCCACCAGAGCAAATATGGGGTGTGCTGCAGAGCCAGGCTGAGCACTAAGAGGACTGCCACATTCTGTATTATATTCCCAGAGAGGAGGAGATGGAAGTAAAGAAGAAGTATGCAGGGCTTTGGGGGAGAATGAACAGGAAATTGGAGATAAAGAAGGAATACAAATCTTTCACTTCCGAGATCCAAGGCATGTAAGTGTGACAGCTGCTTAGGGTTGGGTTACAGAATTAAAAGGGAGCTTGGTGAATAGCAGGCCGGCACAGAGGTAGAAAACTGGGAGATGGAAGGAGATGGGGACTCAAGAACTTGTTTAGCACTTAGATCCAGCCATGCCTGAAGTTGTTTAACTCTTGAATTTTCAGCCACTGTATTTAATATTTGATTGTTACTATTATTATTATTTATTATTATTACATTTTGGTGTGTGTGTGTGTGTGTGTGTGTGTGTGTGTGTGTGTGTGTGTGTGTGTGTGGTGGAATATGGGCATGCCACAGCAAGCATATGGAAGTTAGAGGACAACTTTCAGGATTAGGTTTTCTCCTTCCACTATGTGGGTCCTGAGGATTAAACTCAGGTCCTCAGGCTTAACAGCAGGTGACTTTACCCACTAAGACATCTTGATTGCCCAGTATTCTTTGCTTAAGCTACTTTGAACTGCCTTTCTGATGTAGTCACCCCTGGATGTCTGTGAGAATTGCTTTTGGGGTCTCTGTCAATTACCAGCATCTATGGTCACTAAACTCCTTTAAATAGAATGGCATGGTATTTGTGTTGGATTTATGCACCGTCTCTTGTATACTTTTAATTGCCTCCAGACTACTTACAACACTGAACGCAATGTGTCTTAGCTAGGGTTTCCATCGCTTGATAAAATATGACCAAAAGCAACTTAGGGAGGAAAGGATTTATTTCATCTTACAGCTTTCAAAGAAGTCCCGCCAGGAACTCAAGGTGAGAACCTGGAGGCAGAGGCCTTGGAGGAGTGATGCTTAGCGGCTTGCTCCCCATGGCTTTCTCAGCCTCCTAGCTTGCTTGCTTTCTTTCAATAGAATAAAGAATTTACTGAGGACTTCAGTTTCAGAGCAAAGTTAGTTGAGTCCATGACTAGCACAGCAGTAAGCCTGATTGCAGGCAGGCAGGAATGGTACTGGAGCGGTACCTGAGAACTTACCTCCGGTCCACAAGCAGGAGGTGGGGGTGGGCATTAACTGGGAATGGTATGGGCTTTTGAGATCTCAAAGCTCACCCAAGTGACACACCTCCTCCAGCAAGGCCACACCTCCTAATTCTTTCCAAACAGTTCTGTCAGCTGGAGACCAAGCATTCAAATGTATGAGCCTATCAAGGCATTCTCATTCACCATTACATTCCACTACCTAGTCCCCACAGGCTTATGGCCGTATCATAATGCAGAATGCATTTGGTCCAACTTCAAAAGTCCCCATAGTCTTTCACATTCTCAGCAATATCTCAACGTCTAAAGACTCTTCTAAGACTCAAGGCAACGTTTTAATTGTTACCCCTGTAAAAGCAAAAGTCAAATTAACATACTTCCAACATACAATAGCACAGAATATACATTACCATTCCAAAAGGGTGGAAAGGGGGAATGCTGAGGACACATTGGGCCACAGCAAGACTGAAACCCAAAAGAGCAAACTCCCAGTCTTGTAGCTCCATGTCTGCCGAAGCACTATGTCAGATGTCAAAGGGCTTGAATGACTTTGCCCTTCCAGCTTCACTGACTACAACACACTTCTCTCTCTGGGGCTGGTTCCATTTCCTGTGTGCAGATCTCCTTGGCAGACATCCCACAGCTCCGGTGTCCCTAACATCTTGGGGTCTCCAACTCAATCCAGCCTTTACTTTCACAGCTTCATGAGATGGCCTCTCCTGGCCTCCATGCAAGGACTCCTCGGCTGCTACTGTGCCCTTCATGACTCTAAAGCCAGAACCATGTGTCCAGTGCTGCCAAGTTAGGCTGCACACATGGCATGGCATTCGGCCCCCTCCTTGAATTACAATTGCATAAGCTTTGCTTTGTTGCCTAAGATTTCCTTTTCACAAGTCAGAAGTTTAGCTGGCTGAGGCCTGCCTGTAGGGCAGCACTCCTTTTATTCCATTTCACATCAAGCCTTCCTTTAAACTTCTCATCTCTTTGAGCACAAGACAGCCTGCTTTCTTATACTAGCCAGGACCACCTGCGCAGGGTTTGCAGCACCCACAGTGGGCTGAATCCTCCCAAATCACTCATTAATCAAGGAAATACCCCCATGGACTTGCCTACAGGCCAATCTGATGGAAGCATTTTCTCAAAAATTCACTCTTCCCAGACATGTCTGGGTTTGTGACAAGTTGACAAAAGTCAACCAGCACACAGTGTAAATGTTCCATGAATACATGTCATACTGTATTATTCGGGAGCTATGACAAGGAAAATACACACGTTCAGTAGAGTGCAGTGTAACTCAGTTTCCAATATTTTCGAATCAAGGTTGTTTGAATCCCTTGATGTAGAACTACAGATATGGGCAGTAAGTGAATTGTAGTAGGACTTCCCTGCCAACTCCCAAATAATGACACCAAGTCTTATTAAGTATGAAAGCTTGGCCTTAGCTTAGGCTTGTTCCCAACAAGCTCTGAAAACTTAAATTAACCTGTTATATTAACCTACATTCTGCCATATGGCTCGTTACCTCTGCTCAGTATCATGTGTCCCACTTCTCCACATCTGGCTGGCAAATCCCAAGCACCTCAGATTCTTCCCAGAGTTCTACTCTCTCCCCAGAAATCCTGTCTATCCTCTCCTGTCTAGCTATTGGCCATTCAGCTTTTTATTAAACCAATCAGAATGTGCCTTGGCAGAGACACATCTTCACAGTGTACAAAAAGATTATCCCACAACAATGAATATGCAATCAGCTAAGCTAAAACACCAGAACATTGCTTCAGTTTTATATGCTTCTGCTTCTTGTTTTCATATGTTATAGAGAGGTTGTATCTCTGAGTCATTATAAATGGATGTTAATAATTGAGTTAAAATTTTACTTAACAGGAGTTGTTAGAGCTGACTATTAACTACTAATATTAGCTACTATTCTGTTGCTGTGAGAAAATATCGTGACCAGAGAAAACTTAAGGAAGAAAGGGTTCATTTTGGCTCATGGTTCCAGAGGGTTCGAGTCCATAATGAAGGGAAAGACATGATGTCAACACAGCAGAAGGAGCAGGAAGCTGGCTTATCGCATTTTCATCCACACAAGAAGCAGCAAAAGTGAGCCAGATGGGACGTACTTCCTCCAGCAGGGCTCTACCTCCTAACGTTCCATAACTTCCCGAAATGGGTGCCATCAACTGGGACCAAATGTTCAAACTACCAACTACTAAGAGCGGTAACAAAGAATACAACTCAATAGGCACTTTTGATTTCTCAAGAGTATACTGAAGCAGGAGTTCTTTTTTTTTTTCTTTCTTTGCTCTCTTACAACATTTTTGAGGATTCCAAAGATTATGTGTTATATAGGTTATAGCTTTCAATATTTATTGTATTAAAAATAGGAATTGACATATAAATTTTTTATTTTAAAAATTGCTATTTTATGTATATGGATATTTTGTCCACATGTATGTCTGTGTACCACATACATGCCTGGTGCCTCAGAAGCAGAGGTCATGGAACTGGAGTGATAGATAGTTGTGAGTCACCTTGTGGGTGCTGAGAATTAAACCTGGATCCTTTGGAATAGCTGCCAGAGCTCTTAACCACTGAGCTATCTCTCTTTATTTTTTTAATGAAAACTTTACTAAGAGCAGTGGGCTGGGCAGTATTAAGAATACTGCCTTGAGTGAGTCCTTAATCATTATTTTTTAAAAATATCTTCCTTGTTATAGTAAAATACATGTATCCCAAAGTCTATCATGCTATCTATTAAAATGTTAAGTAAGACACAGTGGCCCTCCTAGTGAGCCCCTTGTTCCTCAAATCATGAAAAGGTGCTGGGTTTCTTTGATGCTGGTGTAAGAGTTGCATAAGAAAGATTGCCAAATCCAAAGGGATAACCGGCCTTCTGCAGGCAAATGTGTGTGGACAGAGTATTATGGCAAGCTTCGGAAGGAAGCCCGGGAGACCTGCCAGTGCCTCGACTGCCCATAGTTTGTTCTAACTCTCCAGGAAAATGCTGATCAAGACTCTTCAGACATGTTTTCTATGAGCACCAAATCCTGGCAGTGCTTTGCCTGACCTGCCTGTTCCGTGGGCTCCTTCAGTCTGGCTCCAGCCTTATCTTTCAGTTGACTGGCTCCTCCTAGACCAGCGATGTGCAGGTGGGCCTGTGTGTCACAGTTACCCACGGCACTTCATAAAGATGCAGGGCCCTGCTCCCTAACCTCCCCACCTTATGCTTGTGATAGAGTATGCCCCGAAGTCACTGTACCGCAGGACATTTTTCCTCTGTAAACCTTGTGTTCCCCAGTTGTAATTTGGGATTCCTGGAACATAATCTTGGCCACTGGTGCTCAGTGCTCATATCTCTGTTTCTATCTTTTCTGGGCATGGCTTCATTGTCCTTGTTTGGAAAATTACCCAAGCAAACAAATTTCCTTGTTGAGTCCTTATATTTTGGCAGCCTCTCTTGACCTCACTTCAGGGTAATTAATTATCTAATCACAGTGATTTTAAGTTATCATTTACAGATAATTTCTGTTTCACTTAATGGTGACCTGAAGGTTCTACTATAAGCTATTTTGTCTTTAACTTTTCGCATCACTGTGACACAATTCTTGACTAGAAACAACTTAAAGAAGTTGGTTTGTAAGAGGCGGGGGATACTTCATCATGGTGGGTATGGCGGTTTGAATGAGGATGGGCCCTAAAGGCTCATAGGTTTAAATGCTTGGCCCCTTTGTTGATGGAACTGTTTGAGGAGGAATAGGAGATGTGACCTTGTTGGAGAAGGTGTGTCACTAGAGGTGGGCTTTGAAGTTTCAAAAGCCTATGGCCATTCCCAGTTAGCTCTCAGCTACTGCTCTAGCACCATCCCTGCCTGCCCGCCTGCAGTCATGAACTCCAACCTTCTGGAACCATGAGACTTCAATTTAAAAACTTTCTTCTATAAGGTGCCTTGGTCATGGTGTCTTATCACAATAACAAAAAC